>NC_135347.1:637011-955517 GCF_023851605.1 Tamandua tetradactyla | reverse complement strand
TGAAACAGATTTCAGAATTTGGTAGGGGTTACAATTCCACAATTTTAGGTTTTTATTTCTAGCTGCTCTAAGATACTAGAGACTAAAAGAAATATCAGTTTAATGATTCAGCAATTACATTCATTTGTTAAATCCTACCTTCGCTGTATAACTCCACCATCATCTTTGATCTGTTTATCCCTCTCTTTAGGGGCGTTTGGGCTATGGCCATTCTAACTCTTCCATGTTGGAAGGGGCTATCGTAATATGAAGTAGGAAGATGGAACTATCTGATGTTCTGGAGAGGCTGGGCCCTCTAGGTTTCAGGACTTAACCTGGTCCAGGGACCCATCTGGAGGTTGTAGGTTTCTGGAAAGTTACCCTAGTGCATGGAACCTTTGTGGAATCGTAAATATTGCCTTAGGTGTTCTTTAGGATTGGCTGGAATGTTTTTGGTTGGGGTTTGGCAAGTTACGATAGATAGGAAGGTCTACCTGAAGCTTGCTTAAGAGTGACCTCCAGAGTAGCTCCCTACTCTATTTGAATTCTCCCAGCCACTGATACTTTGTTAAAATCAAGTGACTTTTTATCTTAAATATTCTGTTATAAAATTGCTATAACCAAGGAATGAGAGATATGTTAGTTAATTGGAGTTTGCACATATCTGAGATAGTTCATGAGATGCATAGTATCTTAAAAGATGTTTTTCAAAAGTATGGTGCATTGGGAAAGATAAAATCAGCACTCAGAAATGTGAATGCCACGTATAGTTACTTATAAATGTTGCTGAATTTTATAGTGAAAATTAGGATTTTAAAAGGCATTAATGTGTAAGGCTGTTTATCTGCATTAAATGAATCTTCCATCACTGTCCCCTGCCTGGTTCTTTTTCATCAATAGTTGTTTCCTTAGCATTTGCAAACTCCGCAGATTTCTGGCTTGTATTGCATGCTAATGGCACATAGAAACCAATACTCTGATAGCTAAGAGTCTTTAAAAATGTACCTTTATTAAAATTACTCTTCTCTAAACCTTTCTGGCTTTCTAAATATAGGATATGTCCCATACCAAACCAGCAAGTCTTGGAATAAATTCTTTCAGCTTAACCTAACATTTTTTTCTGCTGCTGGTTAGTAGGATTTACCTCTCTGTATTATTAATTTTTTTTGCTTTAAAATATTTTTATTCAAATCTATAAAACATAAAAAAGTGAGTTTGTCTACTTGACAGTTAAGTGCCCAAAAATTGAGTTAAAATTTTCCAATCAAGTTGTCAACACTGCAGATATGGGAAATTTCCTGTATCAAACACCAGATAGGATATTCTTTGTGTCAGCAAAATCTAACAGCCAGAGAGGGTGAATGGCTTTTCATTTCTTGTATTAGTAATTTAAGTGCCCACCTTCATTCGTACACTTTGAGTTTTTGTATTCTATTCTGCAGTATAACTAACATCTTAGTAAGAGGGTAAATGGGTTGGATTGATTTAAGTTCAAGGAAGTTTGATTTACACTCTTGCAGTGCATATCTCTAACAGAATGGTAGTGAAATATAAATGAGGCCCATATCAACCAGGTACAATATGTAAAAATTTGCCCTCAGTCTAGGGCAAATAGGGAATGTTAATGTGAAATGATTATTTTTGAATGGTAATTGTTTAGCCCAATAAGTTTTCTAGGATGTGTTAAATAAAGTCTGCAAGCATCCCATTTTTAAAATGCTCATGATAAGAAAGATGTTTTCCTCAAGAAGAGGGGAAAACAAAGAATAGCTCTGAGTTTGGCAGTCAATTGCTGATGTAACTGCTAAGGGTTGCTATGAAGTCAGCAAACTATGACATCAAAAGCAGCAGTGTCATAATTAGACTGGTGAGTAGTGAAGTTCTAGTAGAGATGAGAATTCCATAACAGCTGGCAGTGATGGCTTCAGGAAAAGATGCTTGTCCCTTCTTACCTAAACTCATCAACTGTTCTGAGAGCTCAAATAAGCCTGCTAATAAGTAAGGATTTAAAGGTTCTGCGTTGTTTTGCTATCTGGGAGCCATACAGATGAGGACGATGATGTGGTGCTGCTTCCCATTGTATTTTAGTTTCCACGCTGCTATGACAAATGCCACATGATGGGTTGGTTTAACAGGAATTTATTGGGTCATATTTTAGAAAACTAGGAATCCAAAGTCAAGGTTTCAGCAAGGCATGCTTTCTCCCCTAATTCTGTAGCGTTCTTGTGTTGATTTGCTGCAATCCTTGGAATTCCTTGGCCTGCATCTCTGCCTCCCATCGCATGGTCGTCTCTCTTTGTGTCTGCTTTTCCAGTTTTCCACTGACTTCTGTCTTTTGGCTCTTCTCTGACTGCATCTGATTTTCTTTTTGCTTATAAAGGATTCTAGTAATTCAAATCAAGGCCCACCTTCAGTTGGGCCACATCTTAACTAAAAATAACATCTTCAAAAGGTGGTATTTACAGTGGGTTCACACCCACAGGAATGTGAATTAAGAACACGGCTTTTGCTGTGGAACATAACCCAGTCTACCACACCTTGACACCTATGTTGATAATTTTGTGTTCCAGAGTGTAACGCATGTAGGGAAATTACATCTGACCTAGATGTACAGCATGTACTAAATTAGCTTTTTTTCCCCATCTTTGGCTAAATATTACTAAAGGTAATGAATAGTCCTGAGGCAAATCCCTGTGCGTTGCCTCCACCAACCTTAACATCATGTTGAAATGAAATGTCATGAGCAAATTGTAAAGGGCAACATGCAGCTGTTGACACAGCTATCCAGCTGTGACTTGATCTTGGTGATGCTTAGGGATTTAGTGGACTGATTATCAGGTGAGCATCAAACGATGGCAGAGCTCTCTGTCCTGTACTGCAGCAAGGTTCAGACATGGACACAACACAACTGTCTTCATTCCCTAGAATAATGCTAAATCGATTTTATTCAACTCACAAGCTATCCTTTCTTCTTGCTTTCCTAATCTTCAGGTGTAATGAGATTCACTTGCCACAATTTTCATTAAAGCAAGGGATGATCCCAAGACGTTATGTTATGCCCTGGAAAGAAAACATGAAATTCAGGAATTTGAATCTAAAGGTATTTTCTCATAAATATTCATAATAAAAACCTATACTATTTCATATATCTATGAATAGAAATCCTTAAACACAAAAACCTTTGAGGCACTTTCTCATAAACTTTCTAGCAAAAGTTAAATAGCATCATATGCAAATAACCCAGCTACAAACTGAAAATTGATTTACCAAAGGATTTTACTACCGAGTCCACTTTTTCCTCCGCATCATGCCAACTTGCAGTAAATATCGTTAAACAGCTGGCTCAGAAGCAACCATCATTAAAACTGCAGTACAGAACATGCATTTTAAAGGTTGTATTGTAAATTCAGTTAGGCATGGAACAGTTTGGCTAGATTTACAGATAAGACTCATTGCCCATTCAGTGACCCTGATCTCATTGATAATACTATTATGTCAGTAATTTCAAAATATTTTCCAAATTCAGATTTGCCATTTGTTTGTGAAAAGGTAAGTTATTTCTTTAAAGGAGAATAGACTATATTGAAATAATCTTACTATAAGAGGGAAGATTTCAAATTATGACTTCTGGAAAGAAATGTTTGTGTAACTGATTTGCAAATTTCAAATGGATAAGTGGTGATATTTCTAAGAATATACTTTGTCAAGACAGGGGTGATATTACAAAATATAAATATTATATAGAAAATATATTATTAAAATGTGCCTGTTTTTGGGTGCACAGTGGTTCAGTGGTAGAATACTTGCCTTCAATGTGGAAGACCTACGTTCAATTCCTGGACCATGCACCCCAAAAAAAAAAAAGGAAAATGTGCCTGTTTTAGTTTCCTTGGTGCTGAAGCAAATATACAAAGGAAGGACTTAAACAATGGGAATTAATGATTCATGGTTTTTTGTTGGTTTTTTTTTTTTTTTTTTGGCATGGGCAGGCACCGGGAATTGAACCTGGTCTCTGGCGTGGCAGGTGAGAACTCTGCCACTGAACCACCGAGGCCCACCTGATTCATGGTTTTGAGGTTTGGAAAAAAAAAAGTCCAAAACAATGCAGTCTCAAGACAGTGCTTTCTCCCCAAAGACTGTGGCATTCTGGGGCCGGTTGCTGGTGATCCTTGGTCCTTAGATTATCACATGGCAGGGCACATGGTGGCATCTCCTGGTCACTCCCATCTCTTCCAGGTTCAGTTGATGGGCAGCTTCTGACTGCTGCCTTTGTGGCTTCCTTTCCCTCTGAGTTACATTCTTATAAAAGACACCAGTAACAGGATCCAGATCCATCCTGATTGAGGTGGGCTACACTTTATCCGAAATAACCTCATCAAAAAAGTCCTGCAGACAATGGGTTCACCCCCACAGGAATGGATTAAATTTAAGAATATGTTTTTCTGGGGGTACAGCTCTAGACCATCAAAGTACCTCAATTGTTTTCTTGTAACATGGTCACATATAATCTGGGATGATTATTTCGTTTGTATTTTTATCTGATGTCTTGAAAGCAAAGATAAAGCTGACGAAATTGAGACTCAGTTGTCAGACTTAACCACTGAATTTTTTTTTTTTTTTTTTTTTAACGTGGGCAGGCACCGGGAATCAAACCCACATCCTCTAGCATGGCAGGCGAGCATTCTTGCCTGCTAACCCACTGTGGCCCACAAACACTGAATTTGTATATCTTCATTGTTCAGGCTTTATACAACCTTAATATTGGGTCATATTTCATGTACGCAAGAAGTTTTTAGTCAAGTCATTTTTCAAAGTCCTAAACAGCGTTGGAACAATGACAATATTAGTGTTAACTATCTTTTTCATTCACTAGAACCAATTACAGGGTATAAACCTCAACTTGAAATCAGAAAAGAAAAACTTTATTTTAAAGACATCAACACTTTTATTTTTGACCTTGCTCTTCAGAGCTTTAATTCGGCATATGTTTTTCATAGCTATTTCACATCCACAATTCAGTTGACAGTGGTCATAACAGCTTAAAATTATGATTAGTGACTTGTGTATAGAACTTTCTACCTTAGAGAGTTACCATGAGAATTAAATGACATGAATGTGCCTGATAAGTAAATGTTAACTTATGCTTTCCTTTCTTCCCTTTACTCTCACCAATTTTTCTAAAAAGGGATGATATATGTGATAGCAGCATAACATATAAGACTGAACCCCCAAACCAGGCCAGAATGCTATCCAGCTGTATTGAAGAATCAGAAGTAGATGTATATTTAAGACTCAAATAGCTGTTATTTATCCAGTAGCAGCATCATACTTTATTTAATACTCTATAGTTGACAGAAGCTTTTTTGTTCCCATATGTTTTATTCCATCTCAAAGAATCCTTTAATATTTCTATTTTATATTTGAGAAAACTGAGCCTCACTAGGGTAAATTACTTGAACAAAATCACTCGATAATTAGTGAAGCTGGAATTCAAGGATCTGACTCCATGTTTATTATCTTTATAGTCTACAGTTCTTGCTGCCCTTCCTTCCTGGCAGTCAGGAAACACAGAGCATCACCTTTGTGAAAGGAATATTGCTCTGTGCCCTAGACCAGGTGACTGAACATAAACAGTTAAAAAACATAGGGAACGTTCCATTTTATGAAAGTGGTATTTGATGTGATATACAGAAAATAATTTTTTTCCCTCCCAGCATGCAGAAGCGTGTGGGATCCATGCTGGCCCTTCAGAAGACTCTCTGTTTTTGAATCACAGTGAAAGACTTTGCCATGGGGAAGATCGTAAAACTGTCTTGAGGAAAGGTCCACCAGAAATAAAAATTGCAGATATGCCTTTGTATTCACCTCTCTCCAGATACCAAAGTACTGTGATTTCCCATGGCTTCAGGAGGCGGCTGGTCTGATGAAACAAGAATAAAGTGATAAAGTGTTTCAGTCTGTGTGTGTGTATGTCTGATTTTCTCTCTTTTGGTAAATATTTAAGTCCATTGTACTGATTGAATTTGTTCACAAGAAAATACATCAGTGGTATAATTTCTAGATTATAAAAGCTGTAAGAAGGAAATTTGCTCTGAAAATATCTGAGATGAAGTGGGGGAGCAAGGAAAATGGCCTCACCTTTTGCTGACATAAATTTCACACCACATAGTTAAGAATTAACAGGCTGGTCCAGTCCCATTTTCCAACCTTACCATACACCACTACATTTCTCTCCTCCTCATTCCATTTTTATTACTCATCCCCTCCGAAACTCAGTGTCAGATGAACCAAATTGAAATGTTGGGGTTACAAGGTGGGAAATTATTTTTGTTACTTTTATGATTGTCCTCAAGCCCCTTCTTTGTGCCTGTTCTAGTTTGCTAGCTGCCAGAATGCAATATACCAGAAACAGAATGGCTTTTAAAAAGGGGAATTTAATCAGTTGGTAGTTTACAGTTCCAAGGCTGAGAAAATGTCCCAATTAAAACAAGTCTATAGAATGTCCAGTCTAAGGCATCCGGGGAAAGATACCTTGGTTCAAGAAGGCCGATGAAGTTCAGGGTTTCTCTCTCAAGTGGAAAGGCACATGGCGAGCATAGTCACAGTTTCTCTCTCATCTAGAAAGGCACATGGTGAACACGGTCATGGCTCCTCTCATCTGGAAGGGCACATGGTGAACACAGTGTCATCTGCTAGCTTCTTCTCCTGGTTTCCTGTTTCATGAAGCTCCCCCAGAGGCATTTTCCTTCTTCATCTCCAAAGGTCACTGGCTGGACTCTGCTTCTCATGGCTATGTCGTTCTGCTCTGCTCTCTCTGAATCTCTTTCATTCTCCAAAATGTTTCCTCTTTTATAAGACTCCAGAAACTAATCAAGACCACCCAAATGGGTGGAGACACGCTTAACAACCACTCTTGATTAAATCACATCTCCAGGAAGATGATCTGATTACAGTTTCAAACATATGATACTGAATAGGGATTAGAAGAAACGGCTGCCTTTACAAATGGAATAAAGATTAAAACATGGCTTTTCTAGAGTATGTACATCATTTCAAACCAGCACAGTGCCCCACCCCATCAACGCCCTCCCCCCTCCTAAATCTCTGGACAGTAACATGGCAATTAGAAATGTTTGGCAGACATCATACATCATATACTTTTAGCTAAGAGAGATTTCCTTTCTATACTGGTTTAGTGTCTAGGTATCAACTTCCTCCAACACATAATTTATTTACATAATTTTACAATCTAAAAATCACTATAGTGGGTCTGAGCTGTACTTCATTCAGCCAAGTGTTCATATCTGACAATAGCACCAAGGAAAGTACTATAAAAAGATATATCAATTTAAAAGATCAAGAAAAACTAAAAATTTAATAGATATACTGAGTAATCAAAAACACCTTAAAACATTTTTTTCGGTAAGTAGATTATTTTTTCAGTAAGTAGGTTATATATGAAGTAGAAATAAATTTATAAAGAAACTAGCAGTTATTTCTTCAATGTTACAGATGCTCAGTATGCCATCTTCATATGTTCTCTAATTCATGGCAGACCCTTTATAAGTTATCATCAGAGACATTTGAAATGATATCCTTGGAGGAGATTTTTGGCATATGCTGAAAAAAAAAGTTTTTAAGGAATACATTTTTGAAAGTTAGACCATTTAAAAATCATCTTATAAACACATGTGTATGTTATAAAAGACAGGAAGCATCAGTGCCACAGAGAGTTGCCTGGTACCCTGAGAGTTTTGCTGACTGACTTTTCGGAAACTTTCTTAGTTTATTCAAATAGACTTCCCTTATTAGTTGCAAATATTTGCGTTGATTTAAAAGTCTGTCATCTGGGTAAGATTAAGAGCCTGACACTTATTTTAACAGCTTTATGTAATAATTTACATCATACCATTCACCCAAAGTACACAATTCAATAGTTTTTAGTATATTTACAGAGTTGTGCAACCAT
This sequence comes from Tamandua tetradactyla, assembly GCF_023851605.1. Lineage (NCBI taxonomy): Eukaryota > Metazoa > Chordata > Mammalia > Pilosa > Myrmecophagidae > Tamandua > Tamandua tetradactyla. Next base: position 947,569 of record NC_135347.1, on the reverse strand, counting down.
CACCACTATCAATTTTAACACATTTTAATCATCTCAAAAAGGAATCCTGGAGCAGTGTAATTCTGCTCAGTGGCAGAATTCTCTCAATTCCCAGACCATGCACCTAAAAAAAAAAGGAATCCTGGGCTTGCCTAACCCAAACCCTGACCAAAACCATTCTTATTAACCTTAAAGAACACCTAGGACTCTATCTGAGATTCTACAAAAGTTTCAAGCACTAAGATTACTTTCCAGAAACCTACAACCTCCACATAAGTCCTGAAACCCAGAGGGGCCAGCCTCTCCAGAACATCAATTAGTTCATCCCCCTATCCCATATTATCAACAGCCCCTTCCAACATAAAAAGTTAGAATGGGCATAGCCCAAATACCCCTAATGATTGGGAGAAAAATCAAAGGAGAAGGTGGAGTTGTAACAGAGAAGACAGGATTTAACAAATGACTATGACTGCTAAATCATTATATTGATATTTCTTTTGGTCTCCAGTGTCTTGGAGCAACTAGAAGGAAAAACCTAAAATTGTGGAACTGTAGCCCATACCAAACTCTGAAATCTTTTCTATAACCACTTGTTACAATGTACTTTAAAATGTATTGCTTTTATATATATATGTATATTTCACAATAAAAAAAGTCTAAAGAAGAAAAAAAAAAGGAACCCTGTACCTCTTGTAGCTATCACCCCCATCCTCCTATCCCCCCAACTCTAAGCAACTGCTAATCTACTTTCTGTCTCTATGGCTTTGCATATTCTGGATATTTCATATAAACTGAATCATATAATATGTAGTCTTTTGCGACTGGCTTTTTTTACCTAGCATGATTTCAAGGTTAATCCATGTTGTATAAATCATTTATTTTCATAACAGTAATATTTTGTTATATGGTGTGGTAGTTAGATTCAGTTGTCAACTTGGCCAGGTAAAGGCACCTAGTTCTATTGCTGTGGACATGAGCCAGTGGTAAGTGAACCTCATCTGTTGCTGATTACATCTGCAGTTGGCTAGGAGACGTGCCTGCTGCAATGAATGATGTTTGACTTAATTGACTGGTGCTTAAATGAGAGAGCACAATGTAGCACAGCCCAAGCAGCTCAGCATACCTCATCTCAGCACTCACAGCTCAGCCCAGGCCTTTGGAGATGCAGAAAGAAATCACCCCAGGGAAAACTGTTGGAACCCAGAGGCCTGGAGAGAAGACCAGCAGAGATCACCCTGTGCCTTCCCATGTAAGAAAGAACCTCACTTGAAAGTTAGCTGCCTTTCCTCTGAAAAACTAACAAAATAAATCCCCTTTTATTAAAAGCCAATCCATCTCTGGTGTGTTGCATACTGGCAGCTAGCAAACTAGAACATATGATATACCACATTTTGTTTATCCTTTCATCAGATGTACATTTGGTTTCTTCCCATGTTTTGACTATTACGAATAATGCTGCTATAAGCATTCATATACAAGAGTTTATGTGGACATATGCTTTCATTTCTCCTCAGTATACTCCTAGAAGTGGAGTTGCTGGGCCACCATTCTTTATGTATGGTGGTTTGGAGCCCCAGTAAAACATGTTGGTAAACTTAATCCATTCCTGTGGGTGTGAACCCATTGTGAGCAGGACTGTTTGATGAGGTTACTTCAGTTATGGGATGTTTCAGTTTGCAAAAGCTGCTGGAACACAATATACCAGGAACAGAACAGCTTTTTAAAAGGGGATTTATTAAGTTGCGTATTTACAGTTCTAAGGCCATAAAAATGTCCAAATTAAGGCATCAAGTAGAGATACCTTAACTCCAAAGAAAGGGCTGATGAAGTTCAGGATTTCTCTCTCAGCTGAGAGGGCACATGGCAACTTCTGCTAGCTTCCTCTCCTCATTTCATAAGGTTTTCCCAGGGGCATTTTCCTTCTGCACCAAAAGTCTCTGGCTGTGTGGGCTCCATTGGTTCTGGTGGCTCTGAAGCTTTTTCCAAAATGGTTCCCTCTTAAAGGGCTCCAGTAAGCAACCTGAATGGGTGGAAACACATATCCATGGAAATCATCTAATCAGAAGTTGCCTCCCACATTTGGGTGGGTCATATCTCTATGGAAACAATTTAAAAAGATTCCTCCCAGCAATATTGAATGAGGATTAAAGGACATGGTTTTTCTGGGGTACATAACATCTTCAAACAGGCACAAGGTGGGGCCCATCTTAGTCAGGATGGGTCTTTATCCTGTTATAAGCAGAATGTTTATATGCATGTATGTCAGTGAGATAATGTTATGTTTCCTTTATTTCTCTGAGGCTCTATTTATTTTTCTTCATTATTTTTCTCTCTCTCTCCTTTAGATTGTATAATTTCTATTACTCTACAAGTTCATTAATTCTTTCTTCTGCCAGTTCAAATCTACTGTGGAGTCCCTGTAGTGAAATTTTCATCTTTAGTTCTTATGCTTTTTAACTCCAGAATTTAAATTTGGTTCTTTTCTATCCCTTTACTGATATTCTCTATTTGATGTACATTGTCATCATACCTTCCATTACTTCTTTTTTATTTCTTGTGGCAACATATATAGAACACAAACTTTCCCTTTTTAACTGCCTTCAAGTAGACTATTCCGTGATATTAATTACAATCACAATGTTTGTGCTACTGTTGCCACAATCCTTTACCAAAAGCCTTCCATCACCCCAAACAGAAACTCTGCACCCAGTAAACATTAACTCTCTATTCTCCCTCCTTTCCTTTGTCCCTGGCAACCTGTAATCTTTCTGTCCACAGGAATTTGCATATTCTAGCTTTTTCATATAAGCAAAATCACACAATATCTGTCCTGTTTTTGTCTGACTTATTTCAATCAACATGATATCTTTAAATTCCTTTACTTCTTTAAGCATGGTTTCCTTTTGTTCTTTGAACATGTTTATAATGGCTGCTTTGAAATCTTTGCCTGTTAAATCTAATATCTGGTTGCTTTCATAGACAGTTTCTGTTGCTTGCTTTTCTCCCAGTATATGGATCATACTTTCCTGTTTTGTGTGTGTGTTCATGTCCCATATTTTTGTCCCTGTAGTTGGAAACTGGACATTTCTAGCAACTCTGGGTACTGGTCTACCTCTCTGGGTCTTGTTATTGTTTACATTTTTATTTTGTTTAGTGGTTGGCTGGATTATTTTACAACTCACAGTATAAAGCTTCTAATAGTCTTCTTTCAAGGGGCATAAGTTTGGGTGTGTCCAAAGTCACTCTGGGATGGCAGTGATTGTCACATAATTTTATTTGACTGTCACTTTTCCTGGCCACACCCAACCAGTGACCTCCACTAATTTTAGGCTGATTGCTCTATTGTTTTCAATAATACTTTGAATCACAAAGTTTCCCACAGACTAATCCAGTCAGATTTTGGCTCCTGAAGCTTGAGATTTGTTCAAACCCAGGAAGGCTCCTCTCAGCTGAATCTGTCTCCAATTAATCTACCAATCTCCTTCCAATTGCCTCTCAACACAACTGCCATTGTTTGCAAGGGCACCCTTGAGCTTGAACTTCTCCACATTCTGTTGTAAATGTAGCCAGCAACTCTGGGACGAGATCAGGAGCTGCCTCTTTACGGCCTGCTTCTCCCCTATTCCACCCTCACCCTACCACCCCACACAAAGTCTCTGAGTCATGAGTTGAGCTGGTTGGGGAGGACATGACAACAAGCTTCTCTCAGAGTGGGAGAATAAATATGTACCCATTTGCCATATGTCTCCAGGACCAATTCCAGAGACTTTAAACAATTGTCTTTTCACAATTTTCAATGGTTGTGATAATTGTGAAAACAGGTCTGCAGAGCTCCTCACACCATTATGCCAGAAGTGGAACTCTAGCTTTAAGCTTTTTTTGGTGCATGGTCCAAGAATTGAACCCAGGTCTCCCACACGGAAGGCAAGCATTCTACCACTGAACCACCCGTGCACTTAACTTTATGCTTTTAAAGGTAGCTCTAGAAGAACAAAGGAATGTCATTACTGCAGGGTGTTGAAAATAGATGGTAATTAATATTTTAGAATTTTAACTTATGTGTGAGACTAAAGCAAATAAATGTTTATTTGGTACAAAATTTATATTTTGACTAGTGCATTTCTTAATATAACTTTTGTAGACAGCTTAATTGAACACCATAAGTACATGGTATCCTGAGTAGGGCATGAGATTTTGTTGGTTTGTCCAGAGTGATGCCCTGATAAATCCCAGAGTGATTTGAACAGTGAATAAAAAGTATTTGCAAAGTCCCCTTCAGGGAATGGTGAGAAAGGGGGAAATTCAACTTCCCCACGTTGAATTCTTGATATTCTTACAAGTAGTGGGGACAACCAAAGCAATAGGCTGAGTCCCCAATCTTGGGGTTTGTTCATATGAAGCTTAACCCCACAAAGGATAGATCAAGCCTACTTAAAATTGGGCCTAAGAGTCACCCCCAAGAGAACCTCTTTTGTTGCTCAGTTGTGGCCTCTCTCCAGCCAACACAACAAGCAAACTCACTGCTGTTCCACTGTCTACATGGGACATGACTCCCAGGGGTGTGGACCTTCCTGGCAACGTGGGACAGAATTTCTAGAATGAGCTGAGACCCAGCATCAAGGCATTGAGAAAACCTCGACCAAAAGGAGGAAGAGTGAAATGAGACAAAACAGTGTCAATGGCTGAGAGATTCCAAACCTGGAGGTTATTCTTATGCATTAAATAGATATCACCTTGTTAGTCAAGATGTAGTGAAGAGGCTGGAGGGAGCTGCCTGAAAATGTAGAGCTGTGTTTCAGTAGCCACGTTTCTTGAAGATGATTGTATAATGATGTAGCTTTCACAATGTGACTGTGTGATTGTGAAAACCTTGTGTCTGATGCTCCTTCTATCTATGTTATCAACAGAGGAGTAAAACACATGAAATAAAATAAATAATAGGGGGAACTAAAGTTAAAATAAATTTAGATTGAAATGCTAGTGATCAATGAAAGGGAGGGGTAAGGGGTATAGTATGAATTTTTTTCTGTTTTCTTTTTATTTCATTTTCTGAATTGATGCAAATGCTCTAAAAAATGATCATGATGATGAATATGCAACTATGTGATGATATTGTGAATTACTGATTATATATGTAGAACAGAATGATCATAAGTTAAGAATGTTTGCATTTGTTGTTTTTTTGAGAAAATTTAAAAATTAATAAATAAATAAATTTTTTTTAAAAAGTAGCTCTAAAGAATCCTGAGGTCCTTTATGTAAGAGTTCTCTAGAAAACAAAGTCCTGTCAGGGATTAGTTAATAGAGATATTAAAAAATACCACCTACTCAATCCTGGACCCTAAATAAAGGAATGTGGAAAAGTAAAATACAATTTATATAACTATGTCATTCTACCTCCCAATTCAGCCCAAGACTTGAGAAAAAATGGGGAAGATGCCATAGAGGAACTATTTCACACATGTGATTTAAGAAACCAGGGGCAGATAGTTCTGAAGTTCTCAAAGCTATTAAGGATAAGAAGTTTTTTTCTTCTTATAATCCCTTAATACTGTCTTACCTCTAAAATAGACCTGAGGCAAGTAACCCACTTCCCCTCAAGTGTAAGCATGACTCTGTTCCTACTAAGTATTTAACTATTACCATCTCTTCCATTGAAAAGAACGACACATATGGCTTATATCATGGTGTAATTTCCAGCAAGGTGTTCAGGTTAAAATTTGAGATAGTTCACTGTGTTCATACCACACAACCAGAATTAAAAATCCAAGGTGACAGCTGAGGCTCAATTTGACTGGACTGAAGAATGGGAATGCTGCGGAACATGCCAAAGGGGCCAAGCTCTCCATGAAGGGGTGCCTTGAACTCCAGGAGCTGATTTGAGTCTAGTTTTGTACATCTCTAGATATAAACAGAAAACAATTTTGAACTGAAGAGTTGACTGAGCAACGTACAGTACTTGATATTTACCACATAAGAATTCATCTGAGTATGTTGTTCGTAACCTGGTTCTCACCCATTTGCCCTTCTATGCGGACTGACTCAGATTTACTTTTAACATCTTGAAATTTCAGTCACTCTGACCTTCTATTTAATTTTCTCTAATTTGCTCTGACCGCCCCCCCCAAAATTACTTTCCAGTTGTGACTCTAAGATTTTTTCTCATCTAATTTCACTGTTTTAGCTGTACGCTATAATTATACTTATGGTTAACTTTCAGAGCCCTCCCTGCTCCACAATGGATTAGTTTGGATTATACATTTCCTCAAAAGTGAGTGGAATGTTATGCTGCATCTTAGCCCAGGTGGGTTAGCACTAGTGATAGCAACCTACTAATTTTGAAAGTCCATGATTCCAAGGTCAAAATACCAATGGATATATATATATTATTATTTATATGTATTTTAATGTATTGTTCTTATACAAAAGTAATACAATATACCACCCGTATATAAAAATCATAAAATAAAAGATTGGACAGTCATAGAAAAAATGGACAAAACCACAGTCTTGTATGTACATTTAAATTTCCAGGAAAATTTTTGAAACATTTGTGTAATCGTTTTAATATTCACTGTTATTATAATTTTAAGATATTTTACATCTTAAGGCAGTATCATTTAGTAATACACTAAATGGCAGGACTAGTTCTACTTGTAAGAAATTCTTCCAAGTATCAAAAAATTGGAATTCAATTAGGTATATTAAATTCCTTTAAATAAAATAAAGCTTTTAAGTTAGAAGAGATCACTGTGCAAATTATCTTAGATTAAGGAGAAAATATCATTAGATCAGAAAACCTCTTACAACATGTATGTGCTGTCATTGAACATGTCAATATTTTAAGACAGCATTTCTCCTACATCATCGTATCTAAAGGAAAAAAAAGCTTATTCTTGAATTATTTTAGGTTTGAATTATGTAAAATTTCAATTATTTAATATTCCCAGAAATGTTTCCCCTAAATAAAATATAAATCTCAGTGTGGTTTGAATATTTTATAATGAGAAATGCATGTATTTTCTTTGGCAAATGATTTCAAAATGGAAAAGAATATATGATTATCATGGATATTTTTAAAAAGTACAAAGAGAGTTTTAAAATGTCACCGGCAATCCTACCAACCAGAAATAATCCTTGTTGACATTTTATCAGGTTTTCTTCTAATATAGGTATATATACATATGTCTAAATTTACATCATATTTTTCAACTCTATTCAACCTGTACATATTTAATACTATCATTGTAGTGTGAGTTTGCCCATGTCAAAAGAGATATCGTGGAAAACACAATCTGCCCAGTTACCTAATCTATCATTGCCATTGTTTTCTTAATAACATAGACTCATTTGGAAGTCTGAAAATTTCCTTAGAATAGTTTCCTTGGACCCAAATGATCGGGTATTAACTTTTATCATAAGAATAATGTAGCATATATAAACTGATCTCTCGGGTATTAATATCACCATAATTCTTCATAGTCCCTCCTTTAAACGTTTTCTCTCTTCTCACATGTGTTTTCTTGAGTCTTTCAAATCAGTTTCTTCTCATTTCACCTGCTGGAGCGAGACCCTTGTCACTGATGGCTGCGATCACATAATGAATGGCCAAAGGCGGTAGAGTGGGAACCTGGGTCTCATAGACTGGAAACCTGTTCACTTTGGTTCAAGAAGGGAGCGGTGTTCAGGGTTTCTCTCTTAGCTGGATGGGCAGTGGCGAAGCCTCTCAGCTTTCTCTCCCAGCCTCTTGTTTCCTGGAGCTCTCCCAGGGCCGATTTCCTTCTTCATCTCCAAAGGTCTCTGCCAGCATGGGCTCTTGGCCTCGTGGCTCTGCTTAGCTCTGCTGTGTCTGGTTATATACTCTTTTAATTAAAAATGTTTTGTGCGGCTGCATTGCCCGGGAATTGAATCCAGGCCTTCCGCATACCAGTAGAAAATTTTATTGTCTCTTGAGAGCATCGCCAATCCTATTTGACATTTGCTAATCAACTTCCTCTTTAGCACGGCAGGCTGCTAGGCCAGCAAGTGCTGTTTTCCACGTGGGCCCCCCACAAGGGCATCTGGCTGAGAAGTTGAGCAGGGGTTAGAACCACACCCCCCTCCCTGTACTCCACTTTCCAAGCTGTTTGCTGTTCAATGCATTAACTAGAGCCCAGCTGAGGTCAAAACAAAAGCATTCATTGAAATTTCCTGGGCTTTAACAGGATTTACCAACAGAAGCCTGGTTTTCAGAAAACATCTTTGTCTTCTTTTAAGAATGTGCAAATTCTTTTATCCAGGGTATAGACAGATGAGTTAAAAAAACATGGAAAATAATAAATAATGGGGGGACAAGTGGTAAAATAAAATGGGTAGATGGAAATACTAGTGGTCAATGAGAGGGAGGTGTACAGGGTATGGTATGTATGAGTTTTTTCTTTTTTCTTTTTATTTCTTTTTCTGTAGTGATGAAAATATTCTAAAAAATGATCATGGTGATGAATATACAACTATGTGATGATATTGTGAGCCACTGACTGTACATCATGTAGGGACTGTACATGTGTGAAGATTTGTCAATAAAAATATTTATTTTTATTTTTTTGAATTTTTTGAATTTATTAATTAAAAAAATTAACAAACAAAAACATTAACATATCATTCCATTCTACATATATAATCAGTAATTCTTAATATCAGCACATAGTTGCATATTCATCATTTCTTAGAACATTTGCATCGATTTAGAAAAAGAAAAAACAGAAAAAGAAATAAAACGATAACAGAAAAAAAATATTATACATACCATACCCCTTACCCCTTGCTTTTATTTATGTGATACGTATTTTGTTGTAAATAACAAAATTTATTCGCTCATGATTTTGAGGCGAGAAGTCCAAAATAGAAGCATCAATAAGGCAATACTTTCTACTCAAAGACTGACATTCTGGGGCTGGCTGTCAGCGATCTTTGCTTGTTCCTTGGCTTTTCTGTCACACGGCATAGCACGTGTCAATGTCCTCTTCTTTTTCTTCCAGGCTCTGTTAGCTTCTAGCTTCTCCTTCCTGTGGCTTTTCCTCTGCACGTCCGATTTCCTTTGCTTATAAGAACTTCAGCCTTATTGTGTTAAGACCCACCCTCATGCGGTTTGAGCACATCTTAACTAATAACATCTTAGAGGTCCTATTTACAGACGGATTCACAACCACAGGAGCAGGGGTTGGGGCTGAACATGCCTTTTGTGGGGAATGTGATTCAATCCCCAACGCTAGGTTTGTATTGAGAAAAAGTAAGTGTGCCAGTAACGGCTGAGCTTCGGGAGGAGGGTGGAAGGTCTGGAATGAGATAGAAGCGTCTTTGGCAGCAGCTGTCCTGAGTGAGAGACTGACAGAAATGAAGATTTCAAAAACTTTCATTGTGCGTTGGGTACCATCTCCTGGCCTGGGCACTGGTGTTTCTGAAGAAGAGTGCAATAGAGACAGACATTATTTTCTTTTGGTCGTAGACTGATTTTTAAAAAATTTATTTATTAATTAAAAAATTAAGAAACCAAATAAAATATCAACATATATAATCAGTAATTCACAATATCATCACTTAGTTGCATATTCATCATTTCTTAGAACATTTGCATTAATTCAGAGAAAGAAATAAAAAGAATAGAAAAAGAAATAAAACGAACACAAGAAAGAAAAAAAAAGATTACATCTACCATACCCCTAATATTTATTTTTAAATCTGTATGATAAAACTCTAAATGACAAAGTCAGCATTTACCCAGTTTTATGGATGAAATAATGCATATGACCAGAAAACAATACTTTAATGCAGTGCATCAAAATCTTTACAATTTTATTTCTGAATGGTGGAATTTTGAGTGATTTTTATTTACATTCTTGTATATTTACACATTATCAGAAAGGAAGGAATATTTTTGCTCTTGCACGCGGTGCCCCCATGTCTGGAATACGCTCCTCCCTTTGTCCTGCTTCCCAGAGTAACAAACCTAATGCGAGTGCCAATTTTTCTATGAAATCTATCGTATTCTATCTCCTCCTTCACGCGTTGGCGCCACCGCAATCTTTTGGTTTTCTGTCTAATACTTCCTCCTCCTGACCAGAAGAGGTCTCTGTTGCATTGCTAAAAAAAAAAAAAAAAAAAAAAAAGCAACCTGCAACCCGCAAACAACAAAAATAAAACCACGAAACATCTTGATGAAATGTTTTGTTTTGTTTGTTGGTGTGCTGTTTTTTTTTAATAAGGGAAACTTTTTTCTTTTATCTATTAGAGATAATGTGACATTATAGAAGTTAGAAGTAAAAAGTCATCAGTGCCTTTGTAATAGTCAAGTTTTCAAACAAGGAGAATTTTTGTCAACAAACATGAACTTCTACAATTTTGACTACCCTCATTAGTACCTAGCACTTTTCTCACTCATGGAGGGATTTTATTTAATATATTAAAATTATGAAAGTAGAAAGCTAGGAGATAAGGCAGAATTACATTTAAACAGGAAAACAACATTTCCAGGGACAAATATAAAACTATCAGTGCAGTAATTCAGAGAGCATGGATGTTGGAGTTAGTCTGCCCTGGATTCAAATTCTGACTCCATAATTCTCTGTGCTGCAAATAAGTGACAAATACCCTTTGCCTCTCCCTCTAGGTTTCCTCATCTAGAAAACGGGGACACTGATATAACATATAAGGTTGTTAGGAATATTCTGTTAGAGAACAGATGTAAAGTACTTGGCCTAGTCCTATAGATAAGAACATCGATTGGGTTTTGAGTTGTTATAGCCAAACCATGGCTGACTTAGCTGCAAAGTAGCTTTCAGAGAGGAAGAATTTAGTGAATGTGGGAAATAGGAGGTCCCGATAGCTGGGAAGGGGGACATTTCTAATCCACCGTCTTGGCTTCAGATATCACCCCTAAGAGGAAACCTCAAAATTCACATCTCTAATCTCTCTCTCTTTTTTTTTTTTCACCAGCAATCAAACCCAGGTCTCCGGCATGGCAGGGGAGAACTCTGCCTGCTAAAAACCACCGTGGCCCACCCTCTAATCTCCTTCAATTGCTGGGATAGAACCTCTAACTACAGCTCCATGTCACATGATTGTCTCACTGGTGCCTCAACTCATGACATGATCCCTTCATTGTCCCCACTCTTTCATTCTCTTCAGGCTCACTCTTTACTCCCTCTTTACCTAGTCCTAGATTAAAATTAGTCAAGACTGGTAAATACCATCAGCTAATGAAAGTCTCATCTCAGCTCTCCGGGTCTCAGAAATCTCTGTAGACGCCTTCTGCCCACCCTGCGCCCAAGCCGTTCAGCCATTCAGGATTCTTGTCCATGGATGGTGGTATCTTTAAAAGACATCCCGTCTGGGGTAACTGGGAAACTACTCTCCTCCTCACACCAAGTTTCTTACAATAGTCTTCTGCTTTGTCCACTGCCTCCTCTTTCACATGTCTCATAAATATTTTGGGACAGCTCAGTCGATCCTGATTATTGATGCGGTGTAACCTTACTAAAGTCCGTGTGATCCTTCAACCTCCTCTCAAAAACCATCCCTGGTCCAGACACACACAGCAAAAGGTTTCAGGACAGTCACCATCAAACCCGACCAGTTTTATTAGCACAGAGTGTGGCATACTGGACCCTGACAGGGTAAATGCACGTGACTCTCTGTACGTGGCATGCATGCCATCACGGCCTCAAACACTTGCACTCACACTCCTCTGTAACCACATGCCTCCAAAGTCCCCGGACAGAGTCTGTGCTTTGTTTCCTGGATTTAGTCCATCATGTTTTTCCCCAGTCTGCCTAACGTAGCCAGATGTTAACCTTCCAGCTGTTCAGATCCACTTCAAATGTACTTTGTCCATGAAGGCTGCTCTCTGGGATCTCTTCTGTCGGAAATAATCCCCCTTTCTCTGGGCTTCAATGACACTACACAGCACGACTCTTCCTGCACAAATCGGGCTCCCATACAGCCTCTTAAGGACTGAGACCATTCACTAATCTTGCTGGTATTTCCTCTCACTTTGCTCATATGCTTTGTACGGAGTGGAACTGCAATGAGTGTGTATTGAATGGCTGAAGTGAAAGACAAAGAGGAGATGGGGACGCTGGGCTGTCAGGACTGAGGTCTTTGTGGGGCTCTATAACACATCTGACTGAGGACTTGCAGCCCCCAACTTTCCCACTCGAATATTAAAGGGATTTATATGCTTCCATGTAACAAACTGTATTTTGTTGGGTTTTGGAAATGTTGATTTCCTTGGTTACGTCATTTCATTAGCCACTAAATTGTCCAAATTGGGAAATTTTATGTTAATTGTGGAATCAAAATATCATTTATTCACAGTCAGTCTTCCTTAGAGTTCTAAAATGATATAGGAAAGGAATATTTATATCTCTAATCTCACTTATTAATGTGGTGCCATGGCAGCTTTTTGCTTCTAGCATATAGTTATGGTCTAAAGATATCATTTCAAAGACAATCAATTAATCTTGATAAATTATACATTTTCATACAACCTTATCTTCTGGATGATTTGCTGCCCAGCAATATTTTAGCTTTCAGCAAGTAGCTATCAGCATTGCCAGAAGTTGATATTATGTCAACATCTCCATTATAAAGGCATCACTTCATTGTAAATGATTTGTCTGGGTTAACAACAGACTCTGGATTTCTTAGGGGTGGGGGGGATGCCATTTTTACACTGGAGAAAAGTTCAATTTAACTCTTAAATTGTAAGAAAACAAACCCACAAGATGAAGAGCTTTGAATGTACCTAAGGACTGAGCCTCCAGTCTAATATAAATGTAAATTCTCTATTTCAGGAAACACTATTCTTCTCACAAAGACTTTGAAAGATTTCAGACAGTCATCTCACTTCCTTTCACTCTGTGGCTCGTTTTAAAAGAAATAGATCAATTGTAAATGAGGCGGATTTGCATTTTCCACAGAACTTCCCTTTAAGCTTTAAATACCTGGAGAAGATGGGGCTGGTGCTGGCAACGGCATCTACAGAACGGCGATAAAGCTGCGTATGGTTGCTGTCTTTTAGCCACGCTCGCGTAGTCATTCTTGTTTTGTTTTTTTTTTATTAATTAAAAAAAAATTAACTAACACAACATTAGAAATCAATCCATTCTACATAAGCAATCAGTAATTCTTAATATCATCACATAGGTGTATGGTCATCATTTCTCAGTACATATGCATCGATTTAGAGAAAGAAATAGCACGACAACAGAAAAAGAAATAAAGTGATAACACAGAGAAAACACAAATAAAAATAAAAAGTACAAAAATATATAAGAGAAAGAAAAAAAAAAAAACTATAGATCAGATGCAGCTTCATTCAGCGTTCCAACATAATTACATTACAGTTAGGCAGTATTGTGCTGACCATTTTTTTTTTTTTTTTTTTAGACATCATACCATTCTACATATGCAATCAGTAATTCTTAACATCATCACATAGATGCATGATCATCGTTTCTTAGTACATTTGCATTGGTTTAGAAGAACTAGCAGTATAACAGAAAAAAATATAGAATGTTAATATAGAGAAAGAAGAAAAAAAATAAAAGTAATAATAATAAGAACAAAACAAACAAAACAAAACAAAACAAGAACCTATCGCTCGGATGCAGCTTCGTTCAGTATTTTAACATGATTACTTTACAATTAGGTATTATTGTGCTGTCCATTTTTGAGTTTTTGTATCTAGTCCTATTGCACAGTCTGTATTCCATCAGCTCCAATTACCCATTATCTTACCCTGTTTCTAACTCCTGCTGAACTCTGTTACCAATGACATATTCCAAGTTTATTCTCGAGTGTCGATTCACATCATTGGGACCATACAGTATTTGTCTTTTAGTTTTTGGCTAGACTCACTCAGCATAATGTTCTCTAGGTCCATCCATGTTATTACATGCTTCATAAGTTTATCCTGTCTTAAAGCTGCATAATATTCCATCGTATGTATATACCACAGTTTGTTTAGCCACTCGTCTGTTGATGGACATTTTGGCTGTTTCCATCTCTTTGCAATTGTAAATAACGCTGCTATAAACATTGGTGTGCAAATGTCTGTTTGAGTTTTTGCCCTTAATTCCTTTGAGTAGATTCCCAGCAATGGTATTGCTGGGTCGTATGGCAATTCTATATTCAGCTTTTTGAGGAACCGCCAAACTGCTTTCCACAGTGGTTGCACCATTTGGCATTCCCACCAACAGTGGATAAGTGTGCCTCTTTCTCCACATCCTCTCCAGCACTTGTCATTTTCTGTTTTGTTGATAATGGCCATTCTGGTGGGTGTGAGATGATATCTCATTGTGGTTTTGATTTGCATTTCTCTAATGGCCAGGGACATTGAGCATCTCTTCATGTGTCTTTTGGCCATTTGTATTTCCTCCTCTGAGAGGTGTCTATTCAAGTCTTTTTCCCATTTTGTAATTGGGTTGGCTATCTTTTTGTTGTTGAGTTGAACAATCTCATTATAAATTCTGGATATTAGACCTTTATCTGATATGTCGTTTCCAAATATTGATTCCCATTGTGTAGGCTGTCTTTCTACTTTCTTGATGAAGTTCTTTGATGCACAAAAGTGTTTAATTTTGAGGAGTTCCCATTTATTTATTTCCTTCTTCAGTGCTCTTGCTTTAGGTGTAAGGTCCATAAAACCGCCTCCAATTGTAAGATCCATAAGATATCTCCCTACATTTTCCTCTAACTGTTCTATGGTCTTAGACCTAATGTTTAAATCTTTGATCCATTTTGAGTTAACTTTTGTGTAGGGTGTGAGATATGGGTCTTCTTTCATTCTTTTGCATATGGATATCCAGTTCTCTAGGCACCATTTATTGAAGAGACTGTTCTGTCCCAGGTGAGTTGGCTTGACTGCCTTATCAAAGATCAAATGTCCATAGATGAGAGGGTCTATATCTGAGCACTCTATTCGATTCCATTGGTCGATATATCTATCTTTACGCCAATACCATGCTGTTTTGACCACTGTGGCTTCATAATATGCCTTAAAGTCAGGCAGTGCAAGACCTCCAGCTTCGTTTTTTTTTCCTCAAGATGTTTTTAGCAATTCGGGGCACCCTGCCCTTCCAGATAAATTTGCTTATTGGTTTTTCTATTTCTGAAAAATAAGCTGTTGGGATTTTGATTGGTATTGCATTGAATCTGTAAATCAATTTAGGTAGGATTGACATCTTAACTATATTTAGTCTTCCAATCCATGAACACGGTATGCCCTTCCTTCTGTTTAGGTCTTCTGTGATTTCTTTTAACAGTTTTTTGTAGTTTTCTTTATATAGGTTTTTTGTCTCTTTAGTTAAATTTATTCCTAGGTATTTTATTCTTTTAGTTGCAATTGTAAATGGGATTCGTTTCTTGATTTCCCCCTCCGCTTGTTCATTGCTAGTGTATAGAAATGCTACAGATTTTTGAATGTTGATCTTGTAACCTGCTACTTTGCTGTACTCCTTTATTAGCTCTAGTAGTTTTGTTGTGGATTTTTCCGGGTTTTCGACGTATATTATCATATCATCTGCAAACAGTGATAGTTTTACTTCTTCCTTTCCAATTTTGATGCCTTGTATTTCTTTTTCTTGTCTAATTGCTCTGGCTAGAACCTCCAACACAATGTTGAATAATAGTGGTGATAGTGGACATCCTTGTCTTGTTCCTGATCTTAGGGGGAACGTTTTCAATTTTTCCCCATTAAGGATGATATTAGCTGTGGGTTTTTCATATATTCCCTCTATCATTTTAAGGAAGTTCCCTTGTATTCCTATCCTTTGAAGTGTTTTCAACAGGAAAGGATGTTGAATCTTGTCAAATGCCTTCTCTGCATCCATTGAGATGATCATGTGATTTTTCTGCTTTGATTTGTTGATATGGTGTATTACATTAATTGATTTTCTTATGTTGAACCATCCTTGCATACCTGGGATGAATCCTACTTGGTCATAATGAATAATTCTTTTAATGTGTTGTTGAATACGATTTGCTAGAATTTTATTGAGGATTTTTGCATCTATATTCATTAGAGAGATCGGCCTGTAGTTTTCTTTTCTTGTAATATCTTTGCCTGGTTTTGGTATGAGGGTAATGTTGGCGTCATAGAATGAATTAGGTAGTTTTCCCTCCACTTCGATTTTTTTGAAGAGTTTGAGGAGAGTTGGTACTAATTCTTTCTGGAATGTTTGATAGAATTCACATGTGAAGCCATCTGGTCCTGGACTTTTCTTTTTAGGAAGCTTTTGAATGACTGATTCAATTTCTTTACTTGTGATTGGTTTGTTGAGGTCATCTATGTCTTCTTGAGTCAAAGTTGGTTGTTCATGTCTTTCCAGGAACCCGTCCATTTCCTCTAAATTGTTGTATTTATTAGCGTAAAGTTGTTCATAGTATCCTGTTATTACCTCCTTTATTTCTGTGAGGTCAGTAGTTATGTCTCCTCTTCCATTTCTGATCTTATTTATTTGCATCCTCTCTCTTCTTCTTTTTGTCAATCTTGCTAAGGGCCCATCAATCTTATTGATTTTCTCATAGAACCAACTTCTGGCCTTATTGATTTTCTCTATTGTTTTCATGTTTTCAATTTCATTTATTTGTGCTCTAATCTTTGTTATTTCTTTCCTTTTGCTTGCTTTGGGGTTAGCTTGCTGTTCTTTCTCCAGTTCTTCCAAATGGATAGTTAATTCCTGAATTTTTGCCTTTTCTTCTTTTCTGATATAGGCATTTAGAGCAATAAATTTCCCTCTTAGCACTGCCTTTGCTGCGTCCCATAAGTTTTGATATGTTGTGTTTTCATTTTCATTCGCCTCGAGGTATTTGCTAATTTCTCTTGCAATTTCTTCTTTGACCCAGTCGTTGTTTAGGAGTGTGTTGTTGAGCCTCCACGTATTTGTGAATTTTCTGGCACTCTGCCTATTATTGATTTCCAACATCATTCCTTTATGGTCCGAGAAAGTGTTGTGTAAGATTTCAATCTTTTTAAATTTGTTAAGACTTGCTTTGTGACCCAGCATATGGTCTATCTTTGAGAATGATCCATGATCACTTGAGAAAAAGGTGTATCCTGCTGTTGTGGGATGTAATGTCCTATAAATGTCTATTAAGTCTAGTTCATTTATAGTAATATTCAGATTCTCTATTTCTTTGTTGATCCTCTGTCTAGATGTTCTGTCCCTTGATGAGAGTGGTGAATTGAAGTCTCCAACTATTATGGTATATGAGTCTATTTCCCTTTTCAGTGTTTTCAGTATATTCCTCACGTATTTTGGGGCATTTTGATTCGGTGCGTAAATATTTGTGATTGTTATGTCTTCTTGTTTAATTGTTCCTTTTATTAGTATATAGTGTCCTTCTTTGTCTCTTTTAACTGTTTTACATTTGAAGTCTAATTTGTTGGATATTAGTATAGCCACTCCTGCTCTTTTCTGGTTATTTGCATGAAATATCTTTTCCCAACCTTTCACTTTCAACCTATGTTTATCTTTGGGTCTAAGATGTGTTTCCTGTAGACAGCATATAGAAGGATCCTGTTTTTTAATCCATTCTGCCAATCTATGTCTTTTGATTGGGGAATTCAGTCCATTGACATTTAGTGTTATTACTGTTTGGATAATATTTTCCTCTAACATTTTGGCTTTTGTATTATATATATCATATCTGATTTTCCTTCTTTCTACACTCTTTTCCATATCTCTCTCTTCTGTCTTTTCGGTTCTGACTCTAGTGCTCCCTTTAGTATTTCTTGCAGAGCTGGTCTCTTGGTCAAAAATTCTTTCAGTGACTTTTTGTCTGAGAATGTTTTAATTTCTCCCTCATTTTTGAAGGATAATTTTGCTGGATATAGGAGTCTTGGTTGGCAGTTTTTCTCTTTTAGTATTTTAAATATATCATCCCACTGTCTTCTAGCTTCCATGGTTTCTGCTGAGAAATATACACATAGTCTTATTGGGTTTCCCTTGTATGTAATGGATTGTTTTTCTCTTGCTGCTTTCAAGATCTTCTCTTTCTCTTTGACCTCTGACATTCTAACTAGTAAGTGTCTTGGAGAACGCCTATTTGGTTCTAATCTCTTTGGGGTGCGCTGCACTTCTTGGATCTGTAATTTTAGGTCTTTCATAAGAGTTGGGAAATTTTCAATGATAATTTCTTCCATTAGTTTTTCTCCTCCTTTTCCCTTCTCTTCTCCTTCTGGGACACCCACAACACGTATATTTGTGCGCTTCATATTGTCCTTGAGTTCCCTGATACCCTGTTCAAATTTTTCCATTCTTTTCCCTATAGTTTCTGTTTCTTTTTGGAATTCAGATGTTCCATCCTCCAAATCACTAATTCTATCTTCTGTCTCTTTAAATCTATCGTTGTAGCTATCCATTATTTTTTCTATGTTTGCTACTTTATCCTTCACTTCCATAAGTTCTGCGATTTGTTTTTTCAGTTTTTCTATTTCTTCTTTATGTTCAGCCCATGTCCTCTTCATGTCCTCCCTCAATTTATCGATTTCATTTTTGAAGAGGTTTTCCATTTCTGTTCGTATATTCAGCATTAGTTGTCTCAGCTCTTGTGTCTCATTTGAGCTATTGGTTTGTTCCTTTGACTGAGCCATATTCTCAATCTTTTGAGCGTGGACAGTTATCTTCTGCTGCTGGCGTCTGGGCATTTATTCAGATTTCTCTTGGTGTTGAACCCGGCAAGGTTGTAAGATTTTTCTGTGAAATCTCTGGGATCTGTTTTTCTTATCTTGCCCAGTACGTGGCGCACGTGGCACACGTTTGTCTCAAGTGTTTGGAATGGGTCTCCCCCAGTCACCGATCTCCGTGGCCTGGGGATTTCGGATCCAATTCTCTCCGTTGGTTCAGGGGCCGCGCGTGGTGGGGGCGTCAGCTGCCGCGGCTTGAGGGGACCCTGTGGCTGGTTGCGGGCCGCAGTGGGCCTGGGAGATTCCCCTCCGGACCAGGAAGCCTCCCGTGGGGGGGGGCTACCGCGGCTTGGATAGCCCTCCTATCCGAGACTCGTATCCGCGGACTCAAAGCAGAGACTCGAAGCCGCCCGCAAAAGAGGGATGCCGCCTGCCTCAGCTTGGGAAACTTGCTTCTCCGATACTCTCAGCCGGCCCGGAAAGGAGGGAGGGAGTAGCTCGGACCACCGCAGCTGCCGCTGATCGGGAAATCACACGCCGCTCGGGGGTCTCACCGCAGCCGAGTCTCGCAGTCAGTCTAGTCAGGCCAGACTTTGGATAGCCCTCTGATCTGAGATTCGTAGCCGCGGACTCAAAGCCGAGACTCGAAGCCGCCTGCAAAAGAAGGGCGCCGCCTGCCTCGGCTTGGGAAACTTGCTTCTCCGATACTCTCAGCCGGCCCGGGAAGGAGGGAGGGATTAGCTCGGACCGCCGCAGCTGCGGCTGCTCGGCAAATCACGCGCTGCTCGGGGGTCTCGCCACAGCCAAGAGTCGCAGTCAGACTTGCCAGCCCAGACTTTGAATAGCCCTCTGATCCGAGACTCGTAGCTGCGGACTCAAAGCCGAGACTCGAAGCCGCCCGCAAAAGTGTGGCACCGGCCGCCTTGGCTGGGAAGCTTGTCTCTCCGAGTTTCTCAGCCAGCCCGGGAAGGAGGGAGGGATTAGCTCGGACCGCCGCAGCTGCAGCCGCTCGGGGGTCTCGCCGCAGCCAAGACTCGGAATCAGACTTGCCAGCTCAGACTTTGGATAGCCCTCTGATCCGAGACTTGTAGTCGCGGACTCGAAGCCGCCCCGCAAAAGTGTGGCGCCGGCCGCCTTGGCTGGGAAGCTTGTCTCTCCGAGTCTCTCAACCAGCCCCGGAAGGAGAGAGGGATTAGCTCGGACCGCCGCAGCTGCGGCTGCTTGGGAAATCGCCCGCCGCTCGGGGATCTCACTCACCGCAGCCGAGTTTCGCAGTCAGACTAACCAGCCCAGACTGGGTTACGCTGTGTGTCCATTCCCTGCTGTAGCCCCGGGAGCTGTTCTGTACTGTTTCTGTTCACCTATTAGTTGATTTGGAGTCGGAGGAACTAAAACGCATGTACCTTACTAAGACGCCATCTTGGATCCTCATTCTTGTTTATCAAACATCTGTTGAGCATATATTAGGGGTCAGGTGCTTAATTTGGGACTGATCTTTAAGCTTCCTGTTTGTTTTTATTAGAAAGTCTGTTCTGCAGTGGTTCTCAAACTTTATTGTGCATCAACATCACCTGGAGAATTTAATAAAACTCAGATTTATAGGCCTCACCTACAGAGATTCTCATTCAATAGGTCTAGGATGGGGCCCCCAAATTTGTGTTTTTTTAGCAAGCTCCCAGGCGATGCTCATTTGCGGACCATGCTCTGAGTTGTGCAGCTCAGATATAGGAAGGGCTGCTGGCAGGAAGCCTGCCTCATATGTCCTTCCTTAATGTTGCAGGAAGGTTCTCAAAGCCACAGTCCGCATAGCAGACACACCTTTAGAAGATGTAGATGACAGGTGAATAGTTTTCATTCCCTATTGACAGAGTTGACAGTGTTGATGTTTCACTAGCAGAGATTGTTTATTAGTGTCCATTTGGATTGATGGGTACTAGTATTATACAGTTTGCTAATTACTGTGGTTACCACCCCATCCTACAGGCTTTCAGACTAATCTTTTGAGAACAGAATTGACTAGAAACAGAGAAAAAAGAACCATCTTCTTCCACCCCCCATACAAAGTACTTCCTTCTCAGGGCTGAACTAAAGGCTGGTCTTGCAGAGTATTTTCTATGGCAAATAGAGGCAACTTTTATATAAAGCCTTTAGGTCAGCAGAGATTGCTTAAACTGGATGCAGAAGCACTAACCATAAAGAAAAGCTTGAAATGTGGGGTTTCATTAAAATAAAAAATGTCTCTTCTTTATGAGGCTCCATTAAGAGTGAAAATGCAAGCCACAGACTGATATTTGAAATACTTAAATCCAAGACTTGTATTCAGAACATACAAACAACTCCTTCAAATCAATAAGAAAAAGATAAGCAATCCATTTTTTAAAATGCTTTTTTAAAGCATTTAAGAAAAGTAAAACTCCAAATGGCCAATAGATATTTAACCCATCGCATCATAACCCATCAGGGAAATGCAAAGTAAACCCAACACAATACTATTATTACACATCCAGAATGGCTAAAATGAAAATGATTAATGATGCCAAGGGTTGGCAAGAAAATGAAGTAAATGGAGCACCCAAACATTGCTGATGAGACGGTGAGGTGGTACAACCACGTCGGTTTTCTGAAGCTCAGCCGTGTCTATTAAAGCTAAACATATACTTACCTTGTGACAGGAGAATTCCACTCCTAAGTATACATACATTCAAGAGGAATGAGTGCATCTTAAAAAGCATGTACAGAAACATTCAAAATGTTATATTCATAATAATACAAAACCGGAAAAATGTTTTGTTTTTTTAAAATTTCTATTTACATTTAATTGAGGAAATAAGATTAATTGGATGTTTTTAAATAAAGGTAAATGTCAGTAGGAAGTATATGTTTTCTTTTTTTATTAATTAAAAAAATTAACTAACACAACATTTAGAAATCATTCCATTCTACATATACAATCAGTAATTCTTAATACCATCACATAGATGTATGATCATCATTTCTTAGTACATTTGCATCGATTTAGAAAAAGAAATAGCAAGACAACAGAAAGGAAATAAAATGATAATATAGAGAAAAAATAAAAATAAAAAATATATAAAAAAACAAAAAAACTGTAGCTCAGATGCAGCTTCATTCAGTGTTTTAACATAATTACATTACAATTAGTATTGTGCTGTCCATTTTTGAGTTTTTGTATCCAGTCCTGTTGTACAGTCTGTATCCCTTCAGCTCCAATTACCCATTATCTCACCCTATTTCTAACTCCTGATGGTCTCTGTTACCAATGACATATTCCAAGTTTATTCTCTAATGTCGGTTCACATCAGTGGGACCATACAGTATTTGTCCTTTAGTTTTTGGCTAGTCTCACTCAGCATAATGTTCTCTAGGTCCATCCATGTTATTACATGCTTCATAAGTTTATTCTGTCTTAAAGCTGCATAATATTCCATTGTATGTATATACCACAGTTTGTTTAGCCACTCATCTGTTGATGGACATTTTGGCTGTTTCCATCTCTTTGCAATTGTGAATAATACTGCTATAAACATTGGTGTGCAAATGTCCGTTTGTGTCTTTGCCCTTAAGTCCTTTGAGTAGATACCTAGCAATGGTATTGCTGGGTCATATGGTAATTCTATATTCAGCTTTTTGAGGAACCGCCAAACTGCCTTCCACAGTGGTTGCACCATTTGACATTCCCACCAACAGTGGATAAGTGTGCCTCTTTCTCCGCATCCTCTCCAGCACTTGTCATTTTCTGTTTTGTTGATAATGGCCATTCTGGTGGGTGTGAGATGATATCTCATTGTGGTTTTGATTTGCATTTCTCTAATGGCCAGGGACATTGAGCATCTCTTCATGTGCCTTTCGGCCATTTGTATTTCCTCTTCTGAGAGGTGTCTGTTCAGGTCTTTTTCCCATTTTGTAATTGGGTTGGCTGTCTTTTTGTTGTTGAGTTGAACAATCTCTTTATAAATTCTGGATACTAGACCTTTATCTGATATGTCGTTTCCAAATATCGTCTCCCATTGTGTAGGCTGTCTTTCTACTTTCTTGATGAAGTTCTTTGATGCACAAAAGTGTTTAATTTTGAGGAGCTCCCATTTATTTATTTCTTTCTTCAGTGCTCTTGCTTTAGGTTTAAGGTCCATAAAACTGCCTCCAATTGTAAGATTCATAAGATATCTCCCTACATTTTCCTCTAACTGTTTTATGGTCTTAGACCTAATGTTTAGATCTTTGATCCATTTTTTTTTATGATATATATATATATTTTTTTGAGGTTGCTCTTTTTTTTATTAATTAAAAAAAGAATTAACAAAACAATTAGAAATCATTCCAATCTACATGTACAATCAGTAATACTTAATAACATCACATAGTTGCATATTCATCATTTCTTAGTACATTTGCATCGATTTAGAAAAAGAAATAAAAAGACAACAGAATAAGAATTAAAACAATAATAGAAAGAAAAAAAAAAACAAAAACAAAAACAAAACACCTATACCTCACATGCAGCTTCATTCAGTGTTTTAACATAATTGCATTATAATCGGGTAGTATTGTGCTGTCCATTTCTGAGTTTTTATATCCAGTCCCGTTGTACAGTCTGTATCCCTTCAGCTCCAATTATCCCTTCTCTTTTTTTTTTTTTTTAATTAACGGAAAAAAAGAAATTAACCCAACATTTAGAGATCATACCATTCTACATATGCAATCATTAATTCTTAACATCATCACATAGATGCATGATCATCATTTCTTAGTACATATGCATTGGTTTAGAAGAACTAGCAACATAACCGAAAAAGATATAGAATGTTAATATAGAGGAAAAAATAAAAGTAATAATAGTAAAATCAAAACAAAACAAAACAAAACAAAACAAAAACCTATAGCTCAGATGCAGCTTCATTCAGTGTTTTAACATGATTACTTTACAATTAGGTATTATTGTGCTGTCCATTTTTGAGTTTTTGTATCTAGTCCTGTTACACCGTCTGTATCCCTTCAACTCCAATTGGCCATTATCTTACCCTGTTTCTACCTCCTGCTGGTCTCTGTTACCAATGACATATTCCAAATTTATTCTCGAATGTCTGTTCACATCAGTGGGACCATACAGTATTTGTCTTTTAGTTTTTGGCTAGACTCACTCAGCATAATGTTCTCTAGGTCCATCCATGTTATTACATGCTTCATAAGTTTATCCTGTCTTAAAGCTGCATAGTATTCCATCGTATGTATATACCACAGTTTGTTTAGCCACTCTTCTGTTGATGGAGATTTCGGCTGTTTCCATCTCTTTGCAATTGTAAACAACGCTGCTATAAACATTGGTGTGCAAATGTCCGTTTGTGTCTTTGCCCTTAAGTCCTTTGAGTAGATACCTAGCAATGGTATTGCTGGGTCATATGGCAATTCTATATTCAGCTTTTTGAGGAACCGCCAAACTGCCTTCCACAGTGGTTGCACCCTTTGACATTCCCACCAACAGTGGATAAGTGTGCCTCTTTCTCCGCATCCTCTCCAGCACTTGTCATTTTCTGTTTTGTTGATAATGGCCATTCTGGTGGGTGTGAGATGATATCTCATTGTGGTTTTGATTTGCATTTCTCTAATGGCCCTTTGATCCATTTTGAGTTAACTTTTGTATAGGGTGTGAGATACGGGTCCTCTTTCATTCTTTTGCATATGGATATCCAGTTCTCTAGGCACCATTTATTGAAGAGACTGTTCTGTCCCAGGTGAGTTGGCTTGACTGCCTTATCAAAGATCAAATGTCCATAGATGAGAGGGTCTATATCTGAGCACTCTATTTGATTCCGTTGGTCGATATATCTATCTTTATGCCAGTACCTTGCTGTTTTGACCACTGTGGCTTCATAATATGCCTTAAAGTCAGGCAGCGCAAGACCTCCAGCTTTATTTTTTTTCCTCAAGATACTTTTAGCAATTCGGGGTACCCTGCCCTTCTAGATAAATTTGCTTATTGGTTTTTTTATTTCTGAAAAATAAGTTGTTGGGATTTTGATTGGTATTGCATTGAATCTGTGAATCAATTTAGGTAGAATTGACATCTTAACTATATTTAGTCTTCCAATCCATGAACATCGTATGCCCTTCCATCTATTTAGGTCTTCTGTGATTTCTTTTAACAGTTTTTTGTAGTTTTCTTTGTATAGGTCTTTTGTCTCTTTAGTTAAATTTATTCCTAAGTATTTTATTTTTTTTAGTTGCAATTGTAAATGGAATTCATTTCTTGATTTCCCCCTCAGTTTGTTCATTGCTAGTGTATAGAAACACTACAGATTTTTGAATGTTGATCTTGTAACCTGCTACTTTGCTGTACTCATTTATTAGCTCTAGTAGTTTTGTTGTGGATTTTTCTGGGTTTTCAACGTATAGTATCATATCATCTGCAAACAGTGATAGTTTTACTTCTTCCTTTCCAATTTTGATGCCTTGTATTTCTTTTTCTTGTCTAATTGCTCTGGCTAGAACCTCCAACATGATGTTGAATAATAGTGGTGATAATGGACATCCTTGTCTTGTTCCTGATCTTAGGGGGAAAGTTTTCCATTTTTCCCCATTGAGAATGATATTAGCTGTGGGTTTTTCATATATTCCCTCTATCATTTTAAGGAAGTTCCTTTGTATTCCTATCCTTTGAAGTGTTTTCAACAGGAAAGGATGTTGAATCTTGTCAAATGCCTTCTCTGCATCAATTGAGATGATCATGTGATTTTTCTGCTTTGATTTGTTGATGTGGTGTATTACATTAATTGATTTTCTTATGTTGAACCATCCTTGGAAAAACATTTTTGTCAACAATGGATTGGCTAGATCAATCAGCCAATAAAATAAGAACACAACTATTGTTATGCACAAAATCTTGGAAAGATCTCAGACACAATGATGAACATAAGAAGCCAGATACAAAATAGTTCATCCTTTATTTTGCTACTCACATAAAGATCAAGTAAAGGCAAAACTAATCTTAATATAGATGATATGGTTAAAGTTAGTATGGAGCAGGGAGGCCATTGACCAGGAGGAGGCATGAGCAGACTGTCAGGGGTAGGGCAAATCCTCAATAACTTGATCCAAGTGGATGTTGCATACATTTAACATATTTATAATAATTCATCAAATGATACACAAGTTTTATGCAATATTCTTGTATTTGTTATATATATATGAATCAATAAAATATTTTTAAAGAAAAGTAAATTCATCAAACAAAATAGCCTTTCTGCCTGGAAATTAAAAACAGAAACAAAAAACTGCTTTAGATAACAAATGGAGCAGAAAAGGAAATAAAAACCTAATTTCTGGTTTTCTAGAAAAAAAATAATGAAAACATGAGAAAAATGTGAAATAACTAAATAAATGCCCAAAGGAAAACTTACAGCTCTAAAATGTTTAGTTCAATATAAAAAGCAAACAAATGAATTAAGCATTTAACTTATAAAATTAGAAAATAATTCACAAAATAGAGTAAAGGGAATTAGAAGAAATGGATTTATAAAGATATTAGATAATATCAGTGAGATCAGAAAAAACAACACAACCATAAAATATAAATATGAAAGTTATTTTTTCTTTGTCTTTGTGCAGTCACATTTCATTCTTTTCCCATGTGAGTACCCCCTTATTACAGCACCATTTGTTGAATATTTTGTTTGTTTTTTTTGGTTTTGGTGGTTTCTTCGTTTGAGAAGTGCATGGGCCAAGAATCAAATCTTGGTCTCTTAAAAGTTATTTATATACAAATATAAAAATATGTTTTAAAAAAATCTATAAAATAGATAAGTCACCAGCTCAAATGATCAAGATAAAAAGAGAGAGACTGCAAAAACACAAAATCAGAAATAAGAGGAAAATATCCAGGGAAGCAAAGGAAATTTTAAAGTTCACAAGAGACTGCTTTGCTCAACTCTATGCAAATAATTCTGAAGACCTGTTGAATGAATAATGTTTTGGTTAAAAATAATTTATCAGAAATCCCGGGATGACATGGGACCTGGCATCAAGAAATTGAAAAACCCTTCTTGACCAAAAAGGGGGAGAGAAAAATGAGACAAAATAAAGTTTCAGTGGTCCTGGAGGTTATTCTTGCACATTATATAGATATCCCCTTTTTAGTTAAGGTGTTTTGGAATGGCTGGAGGGAAGTACCTGAAACTGTAGAGCTGTGTTCCAATAGCCATGTTTCTTGAAGATGATTGTATAATGAAATAGTTTTCACAGTGTGACTGTGTGATTGTGAAAACCTGTGTCTGATGCTCCTTTTATCTATGGTATGGACAGATGAGTAACAAATATGAATAAAAAAATAAACAAATTAGGGGAACAGAGGTTAAAATAAATTGGATAGATGGAAATACTAGTGATCAATGAGAGGGAGGGGTAAGGGGTATGTTATGTATGAGTTTTTTCTTTTTTTATTTCTTTTTCTGGAGTGATGCAAATGTTCAAAAAAATGATCATGTGATGAATACACAACTATGTGATGATATTGTGAGCCACTGATTGTACAACATATATGGAATGTTTATATGTTAAGAATGTTTGTATGCTTGTATGTTGTTTAATCAACAAAAATTTTTTTTAGTTGTTGAAACAGACACCAGAGATAGGAAATCTAAACATACTTTATATAAAATAGGAAATAAAAATTTCCATAGAATGTGTCCAAGCTACCTCACCTTCCCCCAAAATACTAGACCAAACATTTTCTAAGGGAAATTCCACCAAGCCTTTAAAGGCAATTCTTCCTATGTTATTTAAACTGCGTAAGTAAAAAAGGAGATTTTACAAATTATTTTAATAAACAAGTATAGCAAAAAAACCAATAGCTGAAAAAGTCTGTACAAATATATATATAGAGAGAGGGAAAGACCAATCTCAAAAATCTCTCATAGAAATATTTAGTAAAATATTGGCAAAAACATTCCAACAGCTTATTTAAATAATGAAGAAATATGTTCTAGTCTGGACTGAAAAGGTGGTTAAATATTAGGAATATTCACCATATTAATAGATCCACAGAGAAAAATCAAATGATTTTTTTCCCAAAGATTCTGAAAAGCCATTTGATAAGACTTGACAGTTTTGAAGAAAATATTCAATAAAAGAAGATTGGCATTTCCAAATCATGTTATAAATCTATTTGAGCCCCAGAGCCATCATAATGTCTCAGAAGAAAACACAGAAACAGGGAAAAAAAGAAGAATGTCCACTATTACTATAATTATTTAAAATTGTACTAGTGATACGAGTCACTTCAACTAGATTAGAGAAAGAAATAAGATATATGAAAGTTGGAAAAAAGGAGGTAAATTTTTATTATTTGCAGATGATATGATTGCATAACAAGAAAACCCAAGAAAATTAACAGAAAAGTCATTTTAAACAATAAAAGAATTTAATAAAATAACATGGTGATGGTGAATGCAGAAGACATCTAGATTCCCCCTCAAGAAAGGACTTGCCTGCAGCCATCAGTTTCTTTTGGGATTGCCCCGACTGCTAAAAGCTGCATACCATATCCAGTAGCTGATCGAGGTGAGGGTATAAAGGCCCAGCCATTTTGGCTTAATGGGGAAAACTCTGACAGGCTGTATTTGCGTCAGAAGCTCCTTTTGCAGTTGACAGAAGATCTGTCAGGTCAGTTTAAATGTTCTCGTCCTTTTCCCTTCCACAGGTGCTGCTTGCCAAGCTCCTCCACCTCAGCATCACTTCTGTAGAACTCCACTTGCAACCATGGGCGCCAAACAGAACTTAATATCTTTCATTCTTACAATCCATATCAATTTGAAAACAAAAGGAGTGAAAAGATGTCATTTATCATCATAACAAAAAAGATAAAATATGAAGAATGTGCTCGGTACATTGCATCCATCAGCATGTCCCTTCCCTCCAATCACAATTACCAGTTTTAACACTGCGGACAGCTCAAATGGCCAATACGCATTATTTATACGTGTGTGTGAGAGAGAGTGTGTGCGTTAGTGTCTGTGCCCGCATCTCCCTTTTGAAGGTTAACTCTCTCTGGTAGTTGTGAGGGGAGAAGTTTGACTCTCATGCCCACCTCGTGTTTGCCTGCATTCCACGTGGGTTCTGCCCTCTCTCCCTTCATTAGAGAGTGTCTTCCCTTCATTTTTTTGTTTTTACTTTTTGTAGTGCATGTCTTTACCGTTTCCTTCAGGAAAACCCATTCTTAAACACAAGGACTGGTCTGCCCTGTCAAAGGAACAATCCTGTCAGCAGTCACAGCAGGGCATTTCCCAAGGTTTTCATTCCAGGAAGCCGGGGGCTTGCTCTGCACGGTCCAGGGGAGCCTTTTGGCTTTCCACATCCTCTAAGAGTCCTACTCTCTGGACATGGGAGGAGACGCTCCACTTCTTTATCCTCTCTATGGACCTTCCATGGCAAGTAAGTCCTGGACAAACCATACGTGTGCACTCAAGCACGCTCACGTTCAAGTACACCGAGACAGAAAGCAGTGATGTTCCGAGATAGTGCAGTTTAAATCCAAATTAAGGAGGAAAAAAGTTTCCCTGAAAGCAAAAATAATCTTCCAAGATGACTTTTGCCCATTAAAAGGAAAGCAATCAAGGCTCTTTAGACTGTTATAGCACCAGGAAAATTCTTTACAAAACAAAACACGACAAGGAAGCCATTTACACCTACACTCTCCCATCAGCAGCATGAAGAATTAGCAGAGGGTTTGAAACGACAAGGTATTTATTTATTTGTCCTAGAGAAGACCACCGGAACGGGGACAGAGGAAAAATATATTGTCCTCTACCAACAGTCATTGAGGTTTTCAAAATTCTCTTTCTCTTTCTGTCTTTCTCTCTTACATGCACACATTCTCTTTTTTTGTAAATAACTTTACATTTTGAAACAATTCAAGACTCACAAGAGGTTGCAAAAATAGTACAGAGAGCTATCATGTACCCTAAACCCAATTTTCCCAAGTAATAATATCTTACATGACCACAGTAAATTGTCAAAAACAGAAATTTGATTTTAGTACACTGTTAACTCCGGTACAGAGGTATAGAACTTATTTGGATTTATCAGCTTTTACCTGCACTCTTTTTGTGCATGTGTACATAGTTCCATGAAATTTTATCATGTGTATAGATTCAAGTAACCATCACCACAATCAGTTACACAATTCTTCCATCCCAACAAATGAACTTCGTGTTAACTCTTACTAGTCACACCTCTCTCCTGGCCACTACTGATCTGTTTTTCCACCACAATAATTGTGTCACTTCATTAATGTCACATAGATAGAATAATTTAGTATGTAACCCTTTGAGATTGGCTTTATTCACTCAGCATAATGCCTTTTAGGTCCATCCAAACTGTTATGTATCTAATAATTGCTTCCTTTTTATTACTGAGTAATATTCCTTTGTATGATGGTACCACAGTGTGTTAATCCATTCACCCACGGGAGGACATCTGGCTTGTTTCCAGTTTTTGGCAATTAGAAATAAAGCTGCTATGAATATTATGTGCAGTACATATTCTTCTTGACAGTGATTTCATACTAAATATTATTCTGCAACTTGCTAACATTTATTGAGAGCTATATCCCAAGATGCAAAATGTCTCACATATATCATTAAATCCTAATAATATGTATTAGTTTACTAAAGCCGCTGAATGTAATATACCAGAAATAGGCTGGCTTTTTCTTTTTTCTTTTTCTTTTTCTTTATTTATTTATTTGGCATGGGCAGGCTCTGGGATTCAAACCCAGGTCTCTGACATTCAAACCCAGGTCTCTGGCATGGCAGGCGAGAATTCTGCCACTGAACCACTATAGCATCATGGCTTTTTACTTTTCTTTTCTTTTCTTTTTTAGGCTGGCTTTTAACAATGGTGATTTATTAGCTTAGAAGCTTACAGTTCTGAGGCTGTGAAATGTCCAAATTTAGGCATCATCATGTGATACCTTCTTCCTGGGATAGGCTGCTGGCAATCCAGGACTCCCCTGTCACATGACCAGGCACCCAGGGGAATGTCACCCTCTCCCTTTCCTTTCTCTTCTGTATTTCGTTGCTTCCAGCTTCTGGCTTTAGTGGCTTCCTCCCTGTTTCTGTGTCCTTCTCTCTCTGCTTCTGTGTGTTTAGCTCTGTCTTCTTCTCTCTTAGCTTCTCTACCTTTTCTCTCTATTTCATACGCTTGTGAAGCGCTCCAGTGAGAGCATTATAATCACATGGGGCACATCTCTTCTGAAATTATTTAATCAAAAGGTCCCACCAATAGGTGTACACCATTGCAGGAATGGATTAGCTTTGAGAACATGATCTTTTCCGAGGTGTATAATAGCTTCAAACCACCACACAATATCATTTTAGTACACACTAGCTTTCAAATGAGCCGCGTGGGCATGTTGAGGTTAACTTGCCCAAATTCTAAAAGTTTTTGACCCAGTATTTGAAGCTATGCAGAATGATTCCAGATCCTATACTCTTGGACAGTAGACTCTTCTCCTTTTCTAAAAGGTGGTATTTTCTAAGGCTATGTGTCAGGCTATGAGTTAAGTACATTACAATTATCATCTCCTTCAATACAACAACCCCTATGAGGAAGGTCCTCTTTCTTACACAATTGTCACGCCAATGTGTTCTGTCTTCATTGAAAACTACGTCTTCTTTCCTGTATTCATTTATGAACCATTTTCCTGAAGGATGGTGTCCCATACCTTCAAAATGATGATTTTGCTCTTTCTTTGATCAGGATAATGAACTTGCTCATCATTTGGTCTTTCTGGGGAGTTGGAAGAATTCTTTGCAAGTACAGGAATGTTTGTTGTCATTCTGGTATTGGCAGAAAAGGATCATAGTTGCTTCATAGTGTTTTCTGGCCAAGTACAAATGCACTTTTTTCGTAAGTGATTAGTAGGTGTTCAGTATGTGGCGCGTTATACTTCAGAGGAGCGAGTCATAGTGAGCCAAAGTGCTCAGGACTTACCAGGTGGGTCAGATTTGGGTGGTGAAAAGTGGGGCAGATTCTACATGTGGGAAAGCATAAATGGAGGCAAAGAGGATGGAAAAAACCTGCTGTGTTTATGGGATGTTGAGAAGAACGTCCTGTGCAGAGTAGAAGGTTTCTGTTGGGGAATAAAAGAAAAGGGATTGAACTTTTGGGAATTTTAAATCCCAGAGTGAGTGACTGAAACAGATCACTGTGGGGAGCTATGCTAATGACCAGAACAGGGTTTGAGATAAATTAATTTCACAACGGTTCAAAGGATGCTTTGGAGATTAGAGTCAGGGACACTTGTTTGGAGGTGATGTGTGGGTGTGAGCTTATAATGAGAGTAGGAATGATATTTCTAATCAATCCAGGGAAGAAGTCCCAGACTAGGACTGAGGAGGTGGGAGTGGAGAGTTGGAGTCTCCCTCACAGCATCCAGTAGCTGTGTAAGACATGCACAACTGACGCTTGAGCACACGGAGACAACATTGACCCGTAATGGAAAAGTGTTTCATTGTATTTGGTAGTTACTTTATAAATGAGGTTAGCAAGGCACAATTAAGGAGATCCATTTTAACCTCCAAGAAAAGTAATAAAACACTCTCTACTAGAAAGACGGATGATGACACAGAGGGGGAGAAAAATCTGTGTGTGGTGCAGGAAGTAGCAAGAAGTGCAGTGCTTTCTTTTATGGTGAAATATTTTAAGAAAAACATATAGTGTGATAATCTGTTTTCCCTTTCAGAAATGTTCATTTAAGTACAGCCTAATTAAAGGCACCCAACATCAAGACTGGACTTGCTTTGTTACCTTATAAAAATTCATGGAAGTGGTGATATCTAAAATCTCAAACACTTGGAATGAGCCATGAGCTGATGTGTGGGTGTGAGCTTATAATGAGAGTAGGAATGATATTTCTAATCATGTCACTAATTCAAATTTCTCTTGTGTCTTAGTGCAATTCAGATCTATACTTTGGCTCTCATTTATCCAATTATTTAAAAATAAAAAAGAAATACTCTCTATCCTTATAAAGTATATAAGAAAATAACTAACTTTTAAAAAATTTTTATTAATAAAACCAATCAACATACAATATGAACTTCTTTTTTCATCACATAGTTGTATATTCATCATCATGATAATTTCTTAGAACATTTGCATCAATTCAGAAAAAGAAATAAAAAGAAAACAGAAAAAAAATTCATACATACCATACCCCTACCCCTCCCTCTCACTGACCACTACTATTTCCATCTATCCAATTTACTTTAACCTTTGTTCCCCCTATTATTTGTTTATTTTTTTATCCATATTTTTTACTCATCTGTTCATACCATAGATAAAAGGAGCACCAGACACAAGGTTTTCACAATCACACAGTCACATTGTGAAAGCTGTATCATTATACAATCATCTTCAAGAAACATGGCTACTAGAACACAGCTCTACATTTTCAGGCAGTTCCCTCCAGCCTCTCCATTACATCTTGTATTTTTAAATATTTTTATTGAGAAATATCCACATACATACAGTCCAACGTTGTTGTAATACAGTCAGTGGCTCACAGTATCATCACATGGTTGTACATTCTTCACCATGATCATTTTTAGAACATTTGCATCACTCCAGAAAAAGAAATTTAAAAAAAGCTAACTTGTACATCCCATACCCCTTACCCCTCTCTCTCATTGACCCACAGTATTTCAATCTACCCAATTTTTACCCTTTTTCTTCCCTAATTACAGATTCAAACATACAGTACTGAATAGGGATTAGAAGAAATGGCTGGATTTATAAAATGGGATTAGGCTTAAAACATGGCTTATCTAGGGTACATACTTTCAAACCAGCACACTCCCCCATCACCTTTGATCTTTTTCCCACTCTTTAGGGGTATATGGGTTATGGCCAATCTAACTTTTTCATGTTGGAAGGAGGGTCTGTCATTAATATGGGGTAAGGAGATGAAACTAGCTGATGTTCTGGAAAGGCTGGGCTCACTAGGTTTCAGGATTTATCTTGTCCAGGGACCCATCTGGAGGTTGTAGGTTTCTGGGAAGTTACCTGAGTGCATGGTACCTTTGCATAATATTATATATTGCCCTAGGTGTTCTTTAGGATTGGCTGGAATGTTTTTTTTTAATTTATTTATTTATTAATTTAAAAAATTAACAACAAGAACATTAACATATGATCATTCTGTTCTACATATACAATCAGTAATTCACAATATCATCACATAGTTGCATATTCATCATTTCTTAGAACATTTGCATCAATTCAGAAAAAAAAATAAAAAGACAGTAGAAAAAGAAATAAAATGAAAACAGAAAAAAAAGATTATACATACCATACCCCTTACCCCTCGCTTTCATTGATCACTAGCATTAGAAACACTAGAGATTTTTGAGTGTTGATTTTGTAACCTGCCACTATGCTGTACTCATTTATTAGCTCTAGCAGTTTTACTGTGGATTTTTCAGGGTTTTCGACATATAGTATCATATCTGCAGACAGTGAGAGTTTTACCTCTTCCTTTCCAATTTTGATGCCTTGTAATTCTTTTTCTTGTCTTATTGCTTTGGCTAGAATTTCCAAAGCAATGTTGTATAACAATGGTGACAGTGGACATCCTTGTCTTGTTCCTGATCTTAGGGAAAAGCTTTCAGTTTTTCTCCATTAAGGATGATGTTAGCTGTGGGTTTTTCATTATTCCCTTTATCATGTTGAGGAAGTTCCCTTTCTATTCTTATCTTTTGAAGTGTTTTCAACAAGAAAGGATGTTGAATTTTGTCAAATGCCTTTTCTGCATCAATCGAGATGATCATGCAGTTTTTCTGCTCTGATTTGTTGATATGGTGTATTACATTAATTGATTTTCTTATGTTGAACCATCCTTGCATACCTGGGATGAATCCTACTTGGTCATGGTGAATAATTCTTTTGATGTGCTTCTGGGCTTGATTTGCAAGAATGTTTTTGAGGATTTTTGCATCTATATTCAATAGAGAGATTGGTCGGTAATTTTCTTTTCTTGTCATATCTTTGCCTGGCTCTGGTATGAGGATGATGTTGGCTTCATGGAATGAGTTAGGTAGCCTTGCCTCCTTTTCAATTTTTTTGAAGAATTTGAACAGGATTGCTACTAATTCTTTCTTGAATGTTTGGTAGAATTCACATGTGAAGCCATCTGGTCCTGGACTTTTCTTTTCTTAGAAACTTCTTAATGACTGATTCAATTTCTTTACTTGTGATTGGTTTGTTGAGGTTGTCTATTTCTTCTCATGTCAATGTTGGTTGTTCATGCCTTTCTAAAAAGTTGTCCATTTCATCTACATTGTCTAGTTTATTAGCATATAGTTGTTCATAGTATCCTCTCATTACCTCCTTTATTTCTGCAGGGCCAGTCATTATGTCTCCTCTTCCATTTCTGATGTTGTTTATTTGCATCCTCTCTTTTCTTCTTTTGGTCAACCTTGCTAAGGGACCATCAATTTTATTGATTTTCTCATAGAATCAGCTTCTGGTTTTGTTGATTTTCTTAATTGTTTTCATGTTCTTAGTTTCATTTATTTCTGTTCTAATCTGGAATGTTTTTGATTGGGGTTTGGCAGGTTGTGATAAGTAGCAATGTCTAACTGAAGCTTGCGTAAGAGTAACCTCCAGAGTAGCCTCTTGACTCTATTTGAACTCTCTCAGCCACTGATACCTTATCTGTTACACTTCTTTTCCCCCTTTTGGTCAGGATGACATTGTTTATCCATGGTGCCAGGGCCAGACTCATCCCTGGGAATCATCTCCCACGTCACCAGGGAGACTTTCACCCCTGGATGTCATGTCCCACATTGGGGAAGGGCAATGATTTCACTTGCAGAGTTGGGCTGAAAGAAAGTGAGGCCACATTTGAGCAACAAAAGACATCTTCTGGAGGTGACTCTTAGGCATGCCTATAGGTAGGCCAAACTTCTCTGCTACCTACATAAGCTTCACAGGAGCAAGCCTCAAGATCAAGGGCTTGCCCAGTCTTGGGGTTTGTTCATATGAAACTTAACCCCAAAAAGGATAGGTCAAACCTACTTAAAATTAGGCCTGAGAGTCACCCCCAAGAGAGCCCCTTTTGTTGCTCAGATGTGGCCTCTCTCTCCAGCCAACACAACAAGCAATTTCACCACCCTCCCCCTGTCTATGTGGGACATGACTCCCAGGGGTGTGGACCTTCCTGGCAATGTGGGACAGAGATCCTAGAGTGAGCTGAGACAGCATCAAGGATTGAGAAAAACCCTAGAATGAGCTGAGACTTAGCATTGAAGGATTGAGAAAACTTTCTTGATCAAAAGGGGGAAGAGTGAAGGGAGACAAAGTGTCAATGGCTGAGAGATTCCAGACAGATTTGAGAGGTTATCCTGGAGGTTATTCCTATGCATTAAATAGATATCATCTTATTATTCAAGATGTAATGTAGAGGCTGGAGGGAACTGCCTGAAAATGTAGAGCCGTGTTCCAGTAGCCACGTTTCTTAAGGATGATTGAATAATGATATAGATTTCACAATGTGACTGTGTGTTTATGAAAACCTGTGTCTGATGCTCTTTTTATCTACCTTGTCAACAAACGAGTAGAACATATGGAATAAAAATAAATAATAGGGGAACAAATGCTAAAATAAATTTAGTTTGAAATGCTAGTGATCAATGAAAGCGAGGGGTAAGGGGTATGGTAGGTATAATCTTTTTTTTTTCTTTTCTGTGTTCATTTTATTTCTTTTTCTATTATCTTTTTATTTCTTTTTCTGAATTTATGCAAATGTTCTAAGAAATGATGAATATGCAACTAAGTGATGATATTGTGAATTACTGATTATATATGTTGATGTTTTATTTGGTTTGTTAATTTTTTAATTAATAAATAAATTTTTTTTTTTTTAGAGAGAGGGAGGAAGGGAAGGAAAGACAGAGAGAAGGAAGGAAGGAAGGAAGAAAGGGAAACATCTTTAAACATTTTCTTGTTTTATTATATTTTGTTTGTTTGTTTGTTTTTTACATGGGCTGGGGCCGGGAATCGAACCGAGGTCCTCCGGCATGGCAGGCAAGCACTCTTGCCCGCTGAGCCACCGCGGCCCGCCCAATAAATAAATTTTTAAAGAATGAGCAGTAAAATAAAAAAAAAAAAAGATCAAGGGCTTGGCCTATTGATTTGATTTGGGTGTCCCTAGTATCAGGGGAGTCCCTGATGGTAAAGTTTAATAGTTCCATGTTTTTTATCCCATCCCTCAAGGGACTTCGCCAAAACTTTTTTATTATCTGCTTAATATATTTTGGGATATACCTAGGCATTACATTAAGTTAATCAAGGGTTAAAGGCCCTCATTTTTATTCTAGGCTCCCTGTGCTGCAATTGTTTAAATGAGCTATCTAGACAGGCTGTATTAGATTATATGCTACAGAAAATTTAGGTTCTGGACAAAATAAAACTTTTTTCCTTTGGTCTCAAAGAGTATGTGTGGTTCTAAAATATAAAGAATGTCTTCCTTACCCCTGTGTTCTTAGTTACCTTAATCCTGACCTTATCACCTTCATTCTTGTCTCTGAAGGTTATACGTATATTAAACAGCCTCTAAAAATCCAGAAATAATAATTGCCACTCTGAACAAAATATGACTACTATAAGAGCTTACCATCTAGGCCCCTGTTTTCTTATAGGCATTTTCTAAAGGTGACCATATAACAATTGCTGTTTTGTTTCTGGCTTATTTTGCCTCACCAAATTGTCCATAGGTTCATTCACAATATTGCATGTCTCACAACTTGTTTCCTTTTTGCAGCAGCATAATATTCAATCATATATATACACCATTGTTTACCAATCTACTTCTCACTCAGTGCATCCTTCAGCCACCTGCATTCATCAGGCATCATGTATAATGTCCACAGTCCATAGTCCATCAACACTCTCAATTTTAGATAATTTCATTGTTCCCAAGAGAAAGATACCAATAAACACATTCTCACCAAATATGAAATCTAAGCCTCCCCTTAACTCTTGCCTACCACCCCATTATTTACCTCTGTTGTTGCTGTTTTTTCCTGTTATGTAATGCTGGAATCCTGTAACACTGATGTTTTCCTGTTAAACATAGCTCAAAGCATGCAATAGCAGGTTTCCCCTGTACCCTGTACTTAAACACTCTTTTTATATGCATCATACCTTTGAAGTAGTTCCTGCAAAAGCCTTTTATATTTCTAGTGTTAATCAGTGGGACCCATAGGTCTATGCAATCCCTGAATCATGTTTACCTTCAATATGTTAATATTACTTATAGATGCACTAGTGGACCGCCTTCACTTCTATTTATTCCCTTACATTTGAATTCAACCTCATTAGCGAACCACTCACCCATCTCATGCTTCTGTGTATCTCTAAGTCCTCTATATTCTGTATTATAAGCCTCTGATTTTACCTTCACCATGGTCTTAAAGTGGTATCATATAGTATCTATCCTTTTGTGTCTCATTTCATTCAGCATTATGTCCTGAAAGTTCATCCATCTTCCATGTGCTTCAAGATGTCATTTTGTCTTACTGCTGCATAATATTCGATCATATGTATATACCACTTTTGTTGATCCACTTGTCTGTTGATGGGCGTTTGGTTTCCATCTTTTGGTGATTGTGAATAATGCTGCTATGAACATCGGTGTGCAAATGTCTGTGTCACTGCTTTCAGATCTTCTGGATATATATACCAAGTATATATCTTCCATAGTGGCTGTACTATTACACATTCCCTTCTGATTGTGTGATTTCGATTTTCCTGTCTTTTAGTTCAGTAATCCTTTCTCCTGTCTGTTCGATTTTGCTGTTGCATGCCTCTAGAGCATTTTTTTTCTTAGTATGCTGTATGGCAGAAGTCACATTTCATTCTTTTGCCATGTGAGTATCCCGTTATTGCAGCACCATCTGCTGAATTTTTGTTTGGTTGGGGGTTTTTGTTCGTTTGCTTTGCTTGTTTGTTTGTTTTGGGAAGTGCATAGCCCAGGAATCGAACCTGGGTCTCCCACATGGCAGGTGAGAATTCTACCACTAAACCACTCTTGTACCCCCTTTAGTGTATTTTGATCTCCATTATTGTGCCTTTCCTCTCCATAATTTATGTTATATTTCTTTCTTAACTTTCAAATTCTTCTTTATATTCACACCTTATCTTAATATCCTTTAGCTGTATAGCCACCATTAGTTTATTTCAATTCATATTTTTCTCCACCTCTCTGAATTGATTTACAAGATTTGTTTGAACTTCTTTGATTAATTATTCCAAAATCTATATCTCCTATGAAGTTTTAATTTGTTCCCTTGACTGAGCCATATCTTCCTGTTTCTTGGTATGACTTGTAATTATTTTTGCTGCTGCCTGGGCATCTGATCATGTTGATATGCTAACTCTGAAAGCCAGTTTCTCCCTCTTTCTGAATAGTTCATCACTGAGCATCTCCAGAGTTGATCAGGTTGATTCTTTACTCAAAAGAATGACTTTCTCTCTCTTATCACTTGTTCCTGGCACTGTAATTGGAACAGGCCTTTTTTATACGCTCCTGTCTTTTCTTATTGATGTATATTATATATTCACATACCATGTACTCATCCAAAATGTACAATCATGGTTCACAATATCATATCATATAGCTGTGCGTTTATCAGCACAATTGACTTTTTTTCTTTTTTGTGAAAACTAACATATATACAAAAAAGCAATAAATTTCAAAGCACATCACAAGAATTAGTTGTAGAACAGATTTCAGAGTTTGGTATGGGTTACAATTCCATACAATTTTAGGTTTTTACTACTAGCTGCACTAAGACCCTGGAGATTAAAAGAAACATCAATATAATGATTCAGCAGAATCACATTCATTTGTTAAATCCTACTGTGCTGGTTTGAAAGGATGTATGTACCCTAGAAAAGCCATGTTTTAATCCTAATCCCATTTTGTAAAGGCAGCTGTTTCTTCTAATCCCTATTCAGTATTGTGTGCCTGAAACTGTAATTAGATCATCTTCCTGGAGATGTGATTTAATTAAGAGTGCTTGTTAAATTGGATTAGCTAGAGGCGTGTCTCCATCCATTTGGGTGGGTCTTGATTAGTTTCTGAAGTCTTATAAAAAAAGAAACATTTTGCAGAATGAGAGAGATTCAGAGAGAGCAGAGCAAAATGACATAGCCACAAGAAACAGAGTCCACCACCCAGCGACCTTTGGAGATGAAGAGGGAAAACACCTCCCGGGGAGCTTCATGAAACAGGAAGCCAGGAGAGAAAGCTAGCAGATGATGCCATGTTGACCATGTGCCCTTCCAGCCGAGAGAGAAACTGTGACTGTGTTTGCCATGTGCCTTCTCACTTGAGAGAGAAACCCTGAACTTCATCAGCCTTCTTGAACTAAGGTATCTTTCCCTGGATGCCTTAGACTGGGCATTTCTATAGACTTGCTTTAACTGGGACATTTTCTCAGCTCTAAAACTGTATACTAGCAACCTATTAAATTCCCCTTTTTAAAAGCCATTCTGTTTCTGGTATATTGCATTCCGGCAGCTAGTAAACAAGAACACCTACCTTCTCTGTATAACTCCCCCCTCACGTTTGATCTTTCTCCCGTAGAGTAGCCAGTGTTTGACTGTTCAGATTTTCTCAGGTCTTCTGCATCTTATTCTTGCCCTGGTTATGC
Source organism: Tamandua tetradactyla (assembly GCF_023851605.1). Classification (NCBI taxonomy): domain Eukaryota; kingdom Metazoa; phylum Chordata; class Mammalia; order Pilosa; family Myrmecophagidae; genus Tamandua; species Tamandua tetradactyla. The sequence continues at coordinate 907,192 of NC_135347.1, read as the reverse complement.
TGTTCAAGTTCATAGATTGCCCTTTTATGTGCAATTGTTTCACCTCCGGGAAAAAGCTTCCTTTCCTATGGCCCTTCCAGGAATCCTGAAATATTCTATGTTTTTGTGTAGATTTTCTTCCTAGTTCTTATGATTTGTTTGAATTGCCTCCTTCACTCAGTGCCTCTTTTTCTTTATGATTTTTAGCTCTGGAACCAATCCTGCCTTGCAACAGTTCAGCCCACCCCACCCCCATTTTTGTTTCAGGAAGCTTTTTTCTGCCTCTGGTTACTTCTCCATTAGGTTACTTCTCCTACCCCAGTGAGCCAGGTAGGTTAATCCAAAAGGTCCAATTTTTGTTTAAGTGATCAGCAATTGAGGCTGGGTTGAGTGTGCGCACCTCTTGTCAACAGTTCTTCTGGTTTCTCTTTTTTTTCCTGGGGGCCCTCTTGCATACACATGCTAGTCAGCTATTTGCGTTCTGCCTTCGGTCTCTTCTGACTTGCATCTCTGTGCCCAGATATGCATGAGGTTCTCACTCACAAGACGAGGTACCCAGGATGGGCACTGCTTTTTCATGTCTCTTAAGTAGCGTGGTGTGAGTGAATGGGGGTGTCCAGACAGGAGGGTCCAGGCAGTAGATGTCCGACCTTTTTTGGTGTTTTTTTCCCTTTTTTTCTTCAATTCAGCATTTTTGAAGTCCTTCTCCAGTCTCTTTTGTCCTCCAGAGTTCTAAACAAGTGCGATTTTCCTTTTTTCAGTTGTTTCTGAGGAGATATTAACAGGAGATGTCTTATGTTGCTTTGTTGATTACATCATTCTTCAAGATATGTTTGTCTTTTAAAAACATTGTTATATCAATTTTAAAATCCCTGAAAAGACAACATATACATTTAAAAAATGGGGAAGTATTTGAAATATAAATGACAACGTTAATTAACACGCAATTTTCAAAAAATTATCATTAACGTTGAGCAGCCCAATAAAATTGGGCAAGAAACATTAACAGGCAATATTTTAAAAAATGAAAAACAAGGACATGATAAACATGTGATAGAATGTTTCCTTGAATGGACACGGCTGTGTGTCTGAAAATCATTCTGAATTATACCATTCTAACTATGAGAGTGATGGGCAGTGCCAAAGATTTTTGCTCCCCCTTCCACTAGTATGGTGACAATTATCCAATCACAGACCACCGTTCTTAATACTTTTTACATGTAGATGGGGCCATGTAAATAGTTTTCATGAATGGAATGTGAGAAGAACTGACGTATATCTCCTCAAGACCAGAATTACCAAGTGAAAGACTGCTTTTCAGGAACACTTGAACTGTTAGCTAAATAAGAAATAGCTTTTATTGTGTTTAGTCAATGAAGTTTGGGAGTTGGTTTGTTATAAAGGTTATAAAAGGATAGCATCACCCTATCCAATATACTATCTACCTATGAACTCTAATGGAGTTGCTGGTCTATTGAGAGGTTGAACTGGATGATTCCAAAGATCCCTCCTGATGCAGAGTCTCTGGTACATTTCTTCTGAAAAATGACTGAATTGTTTATGAATTATTCTACTTACAGTTTCCTATTGCTAAGCATCATTGATTAGCTATCCTAGAGCAAATATGGTGTAGCTCAAAGAGCACTGGGTCAGAAGAATTAGAGTCCAGTTCCAGTTCCTCTACCAGCCTGTTATAGAGTCTGGGAAAATACAATGCTACCTCTCTGAGCCTCAGTTTCTTTTTAATTTAATTTAATTTTTTAAACTTTTACTTAAAAAAAAACTTTTTTTATTGATACAACAACGTACAAGCACATACATTCTTAACATACATGGTGCACAATCAGTGGCTCACAATATTATCACATAGTTGTGTATTCATCACCATGATAATTTTTAGAACATTTGCATCACTCCAGAAAAAGAAATAAAAAGAAAAAAGAAAAAACTCATACATACCATACCCTTGATGCCTCCCTCTTATTGACCACTAGTATTTCCATCTATCCTATATATATATTTTTTAATTTTTTAAAATAAAGCCAATTAACATACAATATGAACATTCTTTTTTTATCACATAGTTGTATATTCATCATCATGATCACTTCTTAGAACATTAGCATCAATTCAGAAAAAGAAATAAAAAGACAGCAGAAAAAAATTCATACATACCATACCTCTTACCCCTCCCTTTCATTGGTCACTAGCATATCAATCTACTAAATTTATTTTAACATTTGTTCCCCCTATTATTATTTATTTTTAATCCTTATGTTTTACTCATCTGTCTATACTGTAGATAAAAGGAGAATCAGACACAGGGTTTTCACCATCACAGTCACACTGCGAAAGCTCTGTCATTATACAGTCATCTTCAAGGAACATGAGGCTCAGTTTCTTGCACAGTAAAATTAAATGTGAGACAGCAGCATCATCTCTATGGTCCTTCCCATCTCTTGTGTTTAATGATTCTCTGTATTATATTAAAATCAAAACTCTTTAAGAAATATATAGCAATAGTTTTATGTTGGGAGGGGTGGAAGCCCACATTTTCAGTGTATTAATCCTGCCCTGAATTTAACCTATAATAAATCCCTTAATTACAAACTATCTTTTATTGTTTGACTTTTAAAAAATGGATATGAGTAGACAACACTACATTTTTGGCTTTGGCTCTAAGTACAATCAAGCTGTCCCAAATAGTCAAACTTTTCATTAAGGCAGCAATTGGGCATAATTTGTTTCAGAGAAGTGGGAAATAGGGCCGAATGAGTCCAGTGGGAAAGGGCCATGTTCAGAAATGCCAAGAAACACTTCAGGGCATCTAGTCATGGCCATGTCAGTGATACATGGCTGAAGCTTGAGAACAGACCCAACATTAAGCTACAAGCTGAGTGAAGACCTATTTCCTTTGTAAAGAAATAAGTGTGGGCTGTGTTCCAATAATAATTACTGGTTTTAGTAATTATTGTTATTATTATTATCTTTATTACTATACTAGAGAAGTTGCGGTTTACAGAACAATCTTATGTAAAATACAGGATTTCTATATACCACCTACCATCAGCACATCACACTGGTGTGGAGCATTTGTGATACTACAATTTTTAAATTATTTTATTAATTAAAGTCCATGGTTTAACTTAGGTTTCACTACTGGTGTAGTGTAGTTTCATAGACTTAAAAAATTTTTATTCTGTAACCATGTTTATGTAGTGTAGTCCCATAGATTGAAAAAAAATTATTCTGTAACATATACACAATCTAACATTTCCCTTTCAGTCATACTCAGCTATTTCAGTGCTTTTAATTACATTCACAACATGGATGAATCTTGAAGGCCTCAAGTTGAGTGAAATAAGCCAGACACAAAAAGACAAATATTGTATGATCTCACTGACTTGAAACAATTATAACTAGCAAACTCATAGAGAGAGAATGTAAATAAAGGTTACAAGAAGACAGGGTGGGATGGGGAATAGGAAGTTAAGGCTTAAAATGTACAGGGTTCCTATTTGGAATGATGGAATATGCTTAACTTTCTGAGGAACCACCAGGCTCTCTTCCACAGAGGCCTCACCACTTTACATTGTCCCCAGCAATGAATGAGTGCTCCTATTTCTCTGTATCCTCTCCAACATGTTTTACAGTTTTTTAATGGCAACCATTCAAATGGGTGTGAAATGCTATCTCCTCACTCAAGATAATGTTTTTATTAGACTTTTCATTTTTTAATACTTTCAAACTTATAGACAGTTGCAAAAATAACAGAAACCCACACAGAGAACTCCACTGTACCTCCCCCAACAGATTCCCAATCCACCAGTTTTTAACACTTTGCCACATTTACTGTATCATGCTGTCATCTATCTATCTATCTATCTATCTATCTATCTATCTATCTATCATTTATCTATCCATTGATCCATCTGTCTACCTATCTGCTTACCTACCTACTTGTCTGTCCTTCCATCCATCCAACGATCCATCCATCTGTATATTTTCTATCCTTTTAGAGTAGGTTGTATATAGATCATGCTTCTTGAACACCTAATACTGCCATGTACATTTCCTAAGAACAAAGGATATTCACTTATGTAACCACTTTGAGGGCAGTTATCAGTTTCAGAAAATGTATTGATAGAAGCTCACGATCTTTACTCTAGCTTTCTCTTCTGGACCTTCTCTCCTCCATCATTAGATCTGTGGTGGTGTGCTGCAGTTGGTTGTTATTTTTCTATGGCTTCTTTCTCTGATTTTTTTTTAACTATAGGTATGCACACACGACATGAAATTTCCCATGAACTTTTCCTTGTGGGTCTGATCACACTCATAATGTTGTGCCATCCTCACCACCACTCTCCCATTGCCCCAAACAGAGGTCCTGCACCCCTTAGGCATTAGCTCCTGTGGTAGTTAGATTCAGTTGTCATCTTCGCCAAGTGAAGGCACCTAGTTCTGTTGTTGTGGACATGAGCCAATGGTATATGAACCTTATCTGTTGCTGATTACATCTGCAGTCGGCTAGGAGGCATGCCTGCTGCAATGAATGATGTTTGATTTAATTGGCTGGTGCTTAAATGAGAGAGCTCAATGTAGCACAGCCCAAGCAGTTCAGCATACCTCATCTCAGCACTCACAGCTCAGTCTGGGCCTTTGGAGATACAGAAAGGAATCACCCTGGGGAAAGCTGTCGGAACCCAGAGGCCTGGAGAGAAGGCCAGCAGAGATCGCCTTGTGCCTTCCCACATAAGAAAGAACCTGAGTTGAAAGTTAGCTGCCTTTCCTCTGAAGAACTATACATTAACTAAATAAATCCCCTTTTATTGAAAGCCAATCTGTCTCTGGTGTGTTGCATTCCCTCAGCTAGCAAACTAGAACAGCTCCCTTCTCCCTTCCCCCTGTACTCTACTTTCTCTCTTTATGGACTTGAAGACTAGTTATTTCCTATGTGGAGTCATACCGTATTAGTCCTTCTGTGACTGACATGATGTCTTTGGGGCCCATCCGTGTTGTAGCATGCATCAGAACTTTATACTTTTTCTGTGGTGGAATAATATTCCACAGTATCTTACTGTGGTTTTGATTTGCATTTCCCTGATGACTGATGATGTTGAGCATCTTCTCATATCCTTTCTGGCCATTTGTATATCTTCTTTGGAGAGATATCTGTTTGAGTCTTTCGCCCATTTTTAAATTGTGTTTTTTGTCTTTTTATTGTTAAGTTGAAGGATTTCTTAATTTATTCTGGATATTAATCTTTTATTGGATATATGGTTTTCAAATATTTTCTTTCATTGTGTAGGTTGTCATTTTATTTTCATGATAAAGTCCATTGATTAACAAAAGTTTTAAATTTTTATGAGGTCCAGTTTGTCAGGCTTTTTGTTGTTGTTGCTTGTGCTTTGGATATAAAATCTAAGAAACTTTTGCCTAACACATGGTCCTGAAGTGCTTCCCTACATTTTTTTCTAGGAGTTTAATAGTTCTAGCTCTTATATTAAGGTCTTTGATGCATTTTGAATTGATTTTTGTATGTGAGGTAGGAGTCCTCCTTTTTATTTTTGCAAATGGAGATCCAGTTTCTCAGCACCATTTGTGGAAGAGACAATTCTTTTGAAATTCAGTTGTTTCTGCCTCCTTGTCAAAAATCAGTTGGCCAATCTCATTCTAAGCAAATTGCACAGGTGAACTCACTGCCCTCACCCTATGTGGGAGATGACTCCCAGGGTGTAACTCTCCCTGGCAACATGGGACATCATTCCTGGGGATGAGCCTGGCCCTGGCATCATGGGATTGAGAAAGACTTCTGGACCAAAAGGGGGAAGAGAAATGAATCAAAATAAAGTTTCAGTGACTGAGAGATTTCAAATAGAATTAAGAGGTCATTCTGGAGGTCATTTTTATGTAGTATATAGATATCCCTTTTCAGTTCTTGGTGTATTGGAGTAGCTAGAGGGAAATACCTAAAACTGTTGACCTGTAAAGCAATAGCCTTGATTCCTTTTTTTTTAATTTTGCATTTTGTTTTTTTAATTTTTTAATTAATTTTTAAATTAAAAAAATATGACAAGAAAGAAACACAAACATTCTTAACATATGATCATTCCATTCTACATATATAATCAGTAATTCACAATATCATCACATAGTTGCATATTCATCATGATCATTTCTTAGAACATTTGTATCAATCAGAAAAAGAAATAAAAAGACAACAGAAAAAGAAGTAAAACAAAAACAAAAAAAATTATACATACTATACCTCTTACCCCTTGCTTTCATTTATCACTAGCATTTCAATCTAAATTTATTTTAACATTTGTTCCCCCTATTATTTATTTTTATTCCATATGTTCTACTCATCTGTTGACAAGGTAGATAAAAGGAGCATCAGACACAAGGTTTTCACAATCACACAGTCACATTGTGAAAGCTATATCATTATACAATCATCTTCAAGAAACATGGCTACTGAAACACAGCTCTACATTTTCAGGCAGTTCTCTCCAGCCTCTCCATTTCCTCTTAGATAACAAAGTGATATCTACTTAATGTGTAAGAATAACCTCCAGGATAACCTCTGGACTCTGTTTGGAATCTCTCAGCCATTGACACTTTGTTTCATTTCACTTTTCCCCCTTTTAGTCGAGAAGGTTTTCTCAATCCCTTGAGGCTGAGTCTCAGTTCATTCTAGGATTTCTGTCCCATGTTGCCAGGAAGGTCCACACCCCTGGGAGTCATGTCCCACGTAGACAGGGGGAGGGTGGTGCATTTACTTGTTGTACTGGCTGGAGAGAGACGCCACATCTGAGCAACAAAAGAGGTTCTCTTGGGGGTGACTCTAAGGCCTAATTTTAAGTAGGTTTGACCTATCCTTTGTGGGGTTAAGTTTCATACGAACAAACCCCAAGACTGGGGGCTTAGCCTATAGCTTTGGTTGTTCACACTGTTTGTGAGAATATCGAGAATTCAACTTGGGGAAGTTGAATTTTTCCCCATTCTCACCATTCCCCGAAGGGTACTTTGCAAATACTTTTCCACTCACTGAACAAATCACTCTGGGATGCATCGGGGCATCACTCTGGACAAACCAACAAGATCCCATGTCCTACCCAAGGTTCCATGTACTTATAGTGTTCAATTAAGCTGTCTACATAAGTTATATTAGGAAATGCACTAGTCAAAATATAGATTTTGTACCAAATGAACATTTTTTGCTTTAGTCTCACGCATAAGTTGAAATTTTAAAATATTAATTACCATCTATTTTCAACACCCTGCAGTAATGACATTCCTTTGTTCTTCTTCATGCAAAAACATTTTTAAATTTGTACATTTAGTCACTATCATTATACACCCTAGGCATTCGTAGATTATACCATATCAATCTTTATCATTTATCTTTCTTTCTGATTTCATTTATGCCCCCAGCTCTCTTCCCTCTATCATTCTCACATTCAACTTCACTCAGTGCTTTAACATAATTGTATTACAGTTAGGTAGTATTGTGCTGTCCATTTCTAAGTTTTTACATTCAGTCCTGTTGCACAATCTGTATCCCTTCAGCTCCAATTACCCAATATCTTACCTATTTCTATCTCCTGATTGTCTCTGTTACCAACGAAATATTCCAAGTTTATTCACTAATGTCAGTTCATATCAGTGAGACCATACAGTATTTGTCCTTTTGTTTTTGGCTAATCTCACTCAGCATAATGTCTTTAAGGTCCATCCATGTTGTTACATACTTCGTAACTTTACTCTGTCTTAAAGCTGCATAATATTCCATCATATGTATATGCCACAGTTTGTTTAGCCACCCATCTGTTGATGGACATTCTGGCTGTTTCCATCTCTTGGTAATTGTAAATAATGCTGCTATAAACATTGGTGTGCAAATGTCCATTTGTGGCCTTGCTCTCATGTCCTCTGAGTAGATACCTAGCAATGGTATTGCCGGGTCATAGGGCAATTCTATATTTAGCTTTTTTAGGAACCACAAAACTGCCTTCCATAGTGGTTGTACCATTTGTCATTCCCACCAACAGTGGATAAGTGTGCCTCTTTGTCCACATCCTCTCCAGCACTTGTCATTTTCTGTTTTATTGATAATGGCCATTCTGGTGGGTGTGAGATGATATCTTATTGTGGTTTTGATTTGCATTTCTCTAGTAGCCAGGGAAGTTGAGCATCTCTTCATGTATCTTTTGGCCATTTGTATTTCCTCTTCTGAGAGGTGTCTGTTCAAGTCTTTTTCCCATTTTGTAATTGGGTTGGCTGTCTTTTTGTTGTTGAGTTGAACAATCTCTTTATAAATTCTGAATACTAGACCTTTATCTGATATGTCATTTCCAAATATTGTCTCCCATTGCGTAGGTCATCTTTTTACTTTTTGATGAAGTTCTTTGATGTGCAAAAGTGTTTAATTTTGAGGAGTTCCCACTTATTTCTTTCTTTCTTCAATGCTCTTGCTTTGGGTGTAAGATCTATAAAACTGCCTCCAAGTATAAGATTTATAAGATATTTCCCTACATTTTCTTCTAACTGTTTTATGGTCTTAGACCTAATGTTTAGATCTTTGGTCCATTTTGAGTTAACTTTTGTATAGAGTGTGAGATAGGGGTCCTCTTTCATTCTTTTGCATATGGATATCCAGTTTGCTAGGCACCATTTATTTAAGAGACTGTTCTGTCCCAGGTGGGTTGGCTTGACTACCTTATCAAAGATCAATTGTCCATAGATGAGAGGGTCTATATCTGAACATCTATTTGATTCCATTGGTCAATATATCTATCTTTATGTCAGTACCATGCTGTTTTGACCACTGTAGATTCATAATATGCCTTTAAGTCAGGTAGCGTGAGACCTCCAACTTCATTTTTTTTTCTATAGCCTTGATTCTTGAAGATGATTGTATAACTATATAACTTTCAAGGTGTGATCATGTGATTGTGCAAACTTTGTGACTGATCCTCCCTATATCCAAGTATGGACAGATGAGTAAGAAAATAAAGACAAAAATAAATAATAGGAGGCAAAGGGTTATAGGATGTTTTTGGTGTTATTTTAATCTTTATTATTATTTAAAATTGTATTTGGAGTAATGAGTATTTTCAAAAATAGATTGGGGTACATTCATCCATGCACAATTATATGATGATAAATGTGAAATATTGATTGTTCGCTTTGGATAATTATATGATATGTGAATATATTTCAATAAAACTACATTTAAAAAGCCAGTTGGCAAAGAAACATGAGGTTGTTTCTATCAATGGTCTATATGACTGTTCATGATGCTATTTTGATTACTGTGGCTTTGTAATAAGTTTTAAGTTTTAAACTTAATATTTAATTAAGTTTGGGTCCTTCATCTTCATTCTTCTTTTCAAAGATGGCTCTAACTATTCAGGGTGCCTTGATTATTGGCTTTTCCATTTCTGCAATGAAGATTGTTGGAATTTTGATTGGGATTACATTGAGTTTATAAATTGCTTTGAATAGTATTGACATCTTAATGGCATTTAGTCTTCCAATCCACAAACATGGATATCCTTCCATTTATTTAGGTCTTTTTAAATTTCTTTTAGCAATGTTTTATATTTTTCTGTATATGAGTCTATTTGGTTTGTTAATGCTACCGGAAATGCAACATACCAGAAATGGGTTGCCATTTATGTAGGAAATTTATTAAGTTACAAGTTTGCAGTTCTAAGGCCATAAAACTGTCCAAACTAAGGCATCCATGGAAAGATACCTTGACCAAAGAAAAGCCAATCTGGGAAGGCATGTGGTTGGTGTCTGCTGGTCCTTGGGCTTCTGGTTTCAAAACAGCTCCCCAAGGGTGTTTACTTTCTGCATCTCCAACACTCTCTCTGTATTGTCTCTGAAGCTTTTTCCAAAATGGTTCCCTCTTAAAGGACTCCAGAAAGTGACCCACCTTAATGGATGGAGATACATCACTGTGGAAACTACCTAAACAAAAGGTCCCACCATGGAAATGACTGAATCAAGAAGATCCCACCCAACAATATTGAATCAGGATTAAAGAACATGGCTTATAGTATCCTCTTATTACCTTCTTTATTTCTGCAGGGTCAGTGGTATATCCCCTCTTCCATTTTTTACTTTATTTACTTGCATCCTCTCTCTCTCTCTCTCTGTGTCAGCCTAGCTCAGGGTCCCTCATTTTATTGATTTTCAAAAAAAACCCATGTTTAGCTTTGTTATTTTTTCTCTGCTGTTTTCATATTCTCAATTTCATTATTTCTGCTCTAATATTCATTATTTCTTCCTTTTCTTTGCTTTGGGGTTAGTTTGCTGTTCTTTCTCTAGTTCTTCCAAGTAAACAATTAATTCCTCAATGTTTACTTTCTTCTCTTTAAATATAGGCTTTTAAGGGAATAAATTTCCTTCTGAGCACCATCTTTGCTGCATCCCATAATTTTTTTTATTTTAATGCAATTGTATTGCTATACATTATGTATTCACATACATGTAATCATCAAAAGTGTACAACCGTGGTTCACAGTATCATCATGTAGCTATGTATTTATCATCACAATTGACTTGACTTTTTTCTTTTTTGTGAAAAATAACATATATGCAAAAAAGCAATAAATTTCAAAGCACACCACAACAATTAGTTGTAGAATAGATTTCAGGGTTTGGTATGGGTTACAATTCCACAATTTTAGTGTTTTTCTACTAGCTGTTCCAAGACACTGGAGACTAAAACAATATCAATATAATAATTCACTAGTCATACTCATTTGTTAATCCTATCTTCTCTGCTATACTGCCTCCTTCTCCTTTGGTCTTTCTCCCACTCTTTAGGGGCATTTTGGCTATGCCCATTCTAACTTTTTCATGTTGGAAGGGTTGTTGATAATAGGGAATAGTGGGATGAAACTAGCTAATGTTCTCAAGGGGCTGGCCCCTAGATTCATCCTGTCTAGGAATCCATTTGGAGGTTAGGGTTTCTGGAAAGTAATCCCAGCACCTGGCACCTTGCAGAATTCCATATAAAGCCCTAAGTGTTCTTTAAGGTTGGCAGGAACGGTTTTGATTGGGGTCTCTCAAAGTATGAAATATAGCAATTCTAACTGAAACTTGCATAACAGTAACCCCCAGAGTAGCCTCTCAACTCTATTTGAACACTTTCAGCCATGATACCTTATTGTTATACTTCTTTCACCCCTTTTGATAAGGATGGCATTGTCAATCCCACAGTACCAGGGCAAGGCTCATCCCTCATTGTCATATCCCACATTGCCAGGGAGAGTTTCACCCCTGGATGTCACGTCCCACATAGTAGGGCGGGTAATGATTTCATTTGCAGAGTTGGGCTTAGAGAGAGAGAGAGGCCACATCTGAGCAATAAAAGAGGTCCTCTGGAAGGAACTCTTAGGTATGCCTATAGGTAGGCTAAGCTTCTCTTCTACATAAATAAGTTTCACAAGAGCAAGCCTCAAGATCAAAGGCTTGCAGTGGGGACAACCAAACCAATAGGCTGAGCACTCAATCTTGGGGTTTGTTCATATCAATTTACCCCCGCAAAGGATAGGCTAAGCCTACACAAAATTAGGCCTAAGAATCACCCCCAGAGAACTTCTTTTATTGCTCAGATGTGGCCCCTCTCTCTCTGTCAGTCAACACAGCAAGCAAACTCACTGCCTTCCCCCTCTCTACGTAGGACACGACTCCTGGGGGTGTAAACCTTCCTGATAACATGGGACAGAAATCCTAGAATGAGCTGGGACCCAGCATCAAGGGATTGGAAAAACCTTCTTGACCAAAAGGGGGAAGAGCAAAGTGAGACAAAATAAAGTGTCAATGGCTGAGAGATTCCAAACCGAGTCAAGAGATGTGCTGGTTTTGAAATGATGTGTGTACCCTAAAAAAGCCATGTTTTAATCAAAATCCCATTTCATAAAGATAGAATAATCCGTATTCAATACTGTATGTTTGAAACTGTAATCAGATCATCTCCCTGGAGATGTGATTTAATCAAGAATGGTTGTTATGCTGGATTAGGTGATGACATGTCTCCACCCATTTGGGTGGGTCTTGATAAGTTTCTGAAGTTCTATAAAAGAGGAAACATTTTGGAGAAAAGCAATTTAGAGAGAGCAGAGCAGAATGACATAGCCACAAGAAGCAGAGTCCACCAACCAGTGACCTTTGGAGATGAAGAAGGAAAATACCTCCCAGGGAGCTTTGTGAAACAGGAAACCGGGAGAAGAAGCTAGCAGATGATGCTGTGTTTGCCATGTGCCCTTCTACTTGAGAGAGAAACCGTGAACTTCATCGGCCTTCTTGAACCAAGGTATCTTTTCCTGGATGCCTTAGATCGGAAATTTCTATAGACTTGTTTTAATTGGGACATTTTCTAAACCTTACAACTGTAAACTAGCAACTTATTAAATTCCCCTTTTTAAAAGCCATTCCATTTCTGGTATATTGCATTCTGGCAGCTAGCAAACCAGAATAAGAGGTTATCCTGGTGGTTATTCTTATGCATTATATAGATATCCCCTTTTTATTTTAAGGCTAGAAGGAAGTGCCTGAAACTGTAGAGTTGTGTTCCAGGAGCCATGTTCCTTGAAGATGATTGCATAATGATGTAGCTTTTGTAATGTGACTGTGTAATTATGAAAACCTGTGTCTGATGCTCCTTTTATCTACAGTATGGACAGATGAGTAAAACATTTGGATTAAAAATGAATAAATAATAGGGTAACAAATGTTAAAATTAAATATATATATATATTGGGTAGATGGAAATACTAGTGGTCAATGAGAGGGAGGGGTAAGGGTTATGATATGTATGGGTTTTTTCTTTTTCTTCCTCTTTCTTTTTCTGGAGTGATGCAAATGTTCCAAAAATTATCATGGTGATGAATATACAATTATGTGGTGATGTTGTGAGCCATTGAATGAACACTATGTATGGAGTATTTGTTATGTTAAGAGAGTATGCACTTCAGGCAAAAAAAAACAGATAAGTGGGAACTCCTGAAAATCAAATGCTCCTGCACCCCAAAAGACTTTGTCAAAAAGGTGAAGAGGAAGCCAACTCAATGGGAGAAAATATTGGGAAATCACATATCAGACAAAGGTTTGATATCCTGCATATACAAAGAAATCATACAATTCAAAAACACAAGAACAAACAACCCAATTATAAAATGGGCTAATGATATGAATAGGCATTTTTCTGAAGGACAAATACAGATGAGTAAAAAGCACGTGAAGAGATGCTCATTTTCGTTGGCTATAAGGGAAATGCAGATCAAGACTACAATGAGATACCACCTCACACCTACAAGAATAGCTGTTATTAAGCAAATAGGAAACTATAAATGTTGGAGAGGATGTGGAGAAACTGGGACACTTATGCACTGCTAGTGGGAATGTATAATGGTGCAGCCACTATGGAAAACTGTTTGGTGGTTCCTTAGGAAACTAAATATTGAGTTGCCCTATGACCCAGCAATAGCTCTACTTGGTATAATAAACCCAGAAGAGCTGAAAGCAATGACACAAGCAGACAGTTGCACACTGATGTTCATAGCAGCATTATTCACAATCACCAAAAGATGGGAAAAAACCTAATGCCCATCAACAGATGAGTGGATCAACAAAATGTGGCATATACATATGATGGAATATTATGCAGCAGTAAGACAAAATGACATCCTGAAGCACATAACAAGATGGATGAGCCTTGAAGACATAATGCTGAGTGAAGGTAATGAGACACAAAAGGATAGATAATGTATGATTCCACTTTTATAATCAGCATAAAAGTATAATCAGAGGCTTATAATACAGTATATAGGGGACTTAGAGATACATAGATGCTAGAGATGGGTGAACCATTAGCTAATGACATTGAACTCCAATGTAAAGGAATAAATAGGAGTGAAGGTGGTTCTCTAGTGGGTCTATAAGTAATATTGACATATTGTGGATGAACAAGATTGAAAGGTACTTATAGATCTACATGTCCCACTGATTAACACTAGAAATATGAATTAGTTCTCACAAGAATTACTTCAAAGATAAGATTCTTGTATAAAGAGTGTTTAAGTCCAGGATTCAGGGGGAAAACTGCTATAGCATGCTATGAACTATGTTTGAAAGGAAATCATCAGCACTACTACAGCAGTAGCAGAGGTACATAATGGGGGGAGGGACAAGAATTAAGAGGAGATTTAGATTTCCTATTTGATGAGGGATGTTTATTGGTTTTCTTTCTCTTGGGAGCAATGGAATTATCTAAAATTGAGAATGTTGATGAACTGTGGACTTTGGGCCCTCTACAAGATGCCCAATTAATGCAGGTGGCTGAAGGATGCACTGACGGAGAAGTAGGTTGGGGAATGATGGTGTATGCTTATAAGTGAAGGTTGTGTTGCTCCAAAAAGAAACATTGTTGTGAGGCATGCAATGATGTAAATGAACATGTGGGACATTTGGTGAGACAAAATAAGCCAGAAACAAAAGAACAAGAATAGTATGGTCACCTTTAGAAAATGCTTATAAGAAAACAGGGGTCTAGATTGTAAGCTTTTAGAGTAGACATATTAAGTCTGGAGTGGTGATTATTATTTCTGTATTTTGAGAGGCTGTTTTATATATATAACCTGATATTTAGAGACAAAAGTGAAGCTGAACAGGTTGTTTGGTTAAAGTAATTCAGAACATAGGGGTAAGGAAGACAGTGTCTATATTTTAGAACCACACATACTCTTTGAGACCAATGGAAGAAAGGTTTATTTGATCTGGAACTGAAATTTTCTGTAGTGCACAATCTAATTCAACCTATCTCTGTAGCTCCTTTGAACAATTGAAACTCAGGGAGCACATAATAAGAAAGACATCCTTTAAGCCTGTATTTTTATTGCTATGCCTGGATACATCCTGGAGTATATTAAGCAGATAATCAAAAAATATTGGAAAACTCCCCTGAGCGATGGGAGGAAGAATATGGAACTATTAAACCTTACCATCAGGGCATCCCCTGATAGTTTGTCAAACTTTAGGGACACCCAAATCAATAAGTCATGCTCTCAAATCATGAGGCTCACTCCTGTGAAGATTATGTAGGTAGCAGAGAAGCTTAGACTACCTATAAGCACACCGAAGCTTTACTTCTGGAGGACCTCTGCTGTTGCTCAGATGTGGCCTCAGTCTCTCTAAGCTCAATTCTGCAAGTGAAATCATTGCCCTCCCCCCTCTGTGGACCTGGCATCCAGGGGTGAAAGTCTCCCTGGTGATATGGGAGATGACTCCCAGGGATGAGTCCTGACCTGGCATCATGGGATCAACAATTCCATCCTGACCAAAGCGGGGAAAGGAAGTGTAATTAATAAAGTATCAGTGGCAGAGAGTTCAAGTAGAGTTGAGAGGCTACTCTGGATGTTGCTCTTATGCAGGCTTCAGTTAGATCTTGCTACCTATCATAACCTGCCAACCCCCAACCAGGACCATTCCAGCCAATCCTAAAGAATGCCTAGGGCAATATATAAGATTCCACAATGGTTCCATGCACTGTACAAAACCCTACAACTTCCAGATGGGTCCCTGGTCCAGATAAGTCCTGACACCTAGCCCAGTCTCTCCAGAATATCAGATAGTTCTATCTCCCTACCCCATGTCAGTGACACACCCTTCCAATATCAAAATTTAGAATTGCCATAGCCCAAACAACCCCAATGAGAGGTATGGAAAGATCAAAGGAGATGGTGGAATTATACATAGATAGGACTTAGCAAATGAAAATGAATGCTGTATCATTAAGTTGTAACCCATGTCAAACTCTGAAATATGTACTACAACTAATTGTGGTGCTGTACTTTGAAATTTACAGCTTTTTGTACATATGTTATTTTTCACAAAAAAAAGAAGGAAAAAAGTCAATTGTGATGATAAAAAAAAATATTTATGGACAGGCACCAGGAAATGAACCCGGGTCTCTGGCATGGCAGGTAGGAACTTTGCCTGTTGAGCCACTATGGCCTGCCCTGTAACTACTTTTTGATGAGTGCTTTGAAACCTATTGCTTTTTTTATTTCTTTGATCTGTATATGTTATACTATACAATTAAAAAAGTTAAAAGAAAAGAAGGATGTATGTGCTGGTATGTTGTTTTATCAATAAAAATTTTTAAAAAAAGATCAAGGGCTTGGCCTATTGATTAGCATCCCATAAATTTTGATATGCTGAGTTTTCAGTTTCATTTGCCTCAAGATATTTACTGATTTCTCTTGTCATTTCTTCCTTGACTCACTGGTTGTTTAAGAGTGTGTTGTTTAGCCTCCATATATTTGTGAATTTTCTGCCTCTCTGCTTGTTATTGATTTCCAACTTCATTCCAGTAAGATCCAAGAAAATGTTTTGTTTAATTTCAGTCTTTAAATATCTTGAGACTTGTTTTGTGACACAGCATATGGTCTATCCTTGAGAATGATCCATGATCACTTGAGAAAAATATGTACCCTACTGTTGTGGGGTGTAATGTTCTGTAAATGTCTGTTAAATCCAGTTTATTTATTGTATTATTATTGATCTTCTGTCTTGAAGTTCTATCCATTGATGAGAAAGGGAATTGGAGTCTCCAGCTATTATGGAAGAGGTATCTACTTTTCCCTTCAGTGTTGTCAGTGTTTGCTTCATGTGTTTTGGAGCACTCTGGCTCAGTGCATAAATATTTATGATTGTTATGTCTTCCTGTTGGATTGTTCCTTTTATTAAGACATAGTGTCCTTGTTTGCCTCTTTTAATTGTTTTACATTCGAAGTCTAACTTGTTGGATTTTAGTATAGCTATCCCTGCTCTTCTCTGGTTGTTGTTTGCATGAAATATTTTTTCCCAACATTTCATCTTCACCTATTTTTGTCCTTGGGTCTAAAGTGATTCTACTGTAGACAGCATATAGATGGGTCCTGTTTTTTAATCCATTCTGCCAGTTTATGTCTTTTAATTAGGGAGTTTAATCCATTAACATTTCATGTTGTCACTATAAAGACAGTACTTTCTTCTGCTATTTTGTCTTATGGATTGTATATGTCATATCTAATTTTTTTTCTTTTTACCTGTACTGTTAATCTTAATTTCTATGGTCTTTTCCAGACCTCTCTCTCCTGTCTTTTCCTATCTGCCTGTAGTACATTTCTTGTAGAGCCAGTCTCTTAGTCATAAATTTTCTCAGTGACTCTGAAAATGTTTTAATCTCCCCTTTGTTTTTGAAGGACAGTTTTGCTGCATATAGAATTCTTGCTTGGTAGTTTTTTTCTTTCAGAATCTTAAATATGTCATACCACTGCCTTCTCACCTCCATGGTTTCTGCTGGGAAATCCATGTATATTTTTATTGAGTTTCCCTTGTATGTGATGGATTGCTGTTCTCTTGATGCTTTCAAAATTCTCTCTTTGTCTTTGACATTTGTCAATCTGACTCATAAGTGTCATAAGATGTCTATTTGGATCTATTCTGTTTGGGGTATGCTGCACTTTTGGGGTCTGTTATTTTTATGTCTTTCATAAAAGATGGGAAATTTTCAGTGATTAATTACTCCATTAGTCTTTCTGCTCCTGTGCTAGTTTGAAAGTTGCTGGAATGCAGTATAACAGAAATGAAATGGCTTTTATACAGGGGAATTTAACAAGTTACAAGTTTACAGTTCTAAGGAAGTGAAAGTGTCCAAAGTAAGGCACCAATGAGGAGTTACCTTCACTCAAGAAACACAGATGGGTCAGTAACACCTCTGTCAGCTGGGTAGTCACATGGCTGGTGTCTGCTGGTCCCCTGATCCTGGGCCCCATTGCTTTAAGCCTCTTTTACTGTGGGGGTCCCTCACTTTACTTCTCCAGGGCTGGCTTTCATCTTAGGGCTTTCCTTGGCTCTCTCCAGGTTCTGGCTTGCTTAACATCTCATGGCAATGTTTGCTGGGCTCCAAGTGTCTCCAAACACCCATGTCTTGTTCCCCACGTATTCACATCTGTGTCAGCTGTGCTGTAAAGTTTCTGTCAGCTCTGGGGCTTCTGTCATTCCTGTAATTTCTCCAAAATGTTTCCTTTTTTGAAGGATTCCAGTAAACTAATCAAGACCCACCTGGAATGGGTGGAGTCACATCTCCATCTAATCAAACACCATATCCACAATTAGGCATGCCACATCTCTTAGATTAGATGGAGATCATATAATCAAAGGATTCCGAGTTACAGTATTGAAATCAATATTCAAAGAAATGGCAGCTCCCAGAATATTGAATCTGGATCAAAACATGGCTTTTCTAGCTTACATAATACTTTCAAACTGGCACAGCTCCTTTTCCCATCTCTTCTCCATCTGGGACACCCACAACATATATATTCATGTGCTTCATGTTGTCATTCACTTCCCTGAAACATTGCTCATATTTTTCCATTCTTTTCTCTGTATTTTCTTTCGTGTGTTGGATTTCATATGTTCTATCCTCTAGTTCACTAATCCTTTCTTCTGCATCTTCAAATCTATTGCTGGTCTCCATTGTTTTTTTGTTTGTGTGTTTGTTTGTTTATCTCTTTTATTGTGCCTTTCATTCCCATAAATTCTGCAATCTTTTTTCAAACTTGTGAGTTCTTTTTGTTCACCAAGTGTCTTCTTTATATCCTCCCTCAACTCATCTATCTGATTTTTAATGAGATTTTACATATCTGTTCAAACATTCTGAATTAATTCTTTGAACTCCTGTATCTCATTTGAAATATTAGTTTGTTTGTTTGACTGTGCTATATCTTTGATATTTTTAGTATGACTCATTATTTTTTATGGTGTGTAGGCATTTGATTTCCTTAATTAATTTATTCTAGAGATTTTTACTCTTTTACCTAAGATTTTCTTGTTGGATGGCTTTGTTCTCTATCTGTTCTTTGACATTTAGTTCAACTTACTCTAGACCTCTAAAATAGGTTCTGTTTAACTGATGAAGATATTTTGGTTCTTGCTTTCAGTTTCTTGCCCTGCCTATATGCCTATATGGAGTCTTTTTTTCTTTTTGAGGCAGTTCTCCTCAGACATTAGTGAACCCATTCAGATTTTCCCAGAGCAGACAAGCCCACGTGTCAAGAGGAGAGATTAGCCAGCATCAGTTTTCCCTGAGGGTGAGACTCAGCAAGTTGTCAGACTTTCCTATGAAGCCTCTAGACTCTGTGCTTTTCCTGTCCTGCCCAGCATGTGGCATTGGTCAACCTCCAGCTCCCCACCAGCATAAGGTGATGCAGTGCCTTTAATTTCAGCAGACTCTCCCTTTCAGTGGTGTGGTTGAGACAGAGGCTGAGGTAGTGGGTGGGCTTTGATTGCTTCTGTTTTCCAGCCCCTGTGACCTGAATTCCCTCAAGGAGGGATTCCACTTGAACTGGGTCCTGCCCCCCTTTTCTAGGAGAAGATACACCCTTTAGGAATTTACCCCTTACACCTGACTAATTAGTTTGTCTCTCAGACATGTCTTAATTCCCACCCTTGCCTGGGCAGTGCTGGACCTGAGTGTGCTTCCAGTTTTATCTAATGAGAGGTCTGTGTTGGATCTCAGCCATTCTACCCACTCCAGTCTGGTGTACACTGTGTGTCCAGTCACTGATGTCCCTCTAGCAGTTCATCCACACAATTCCTTTTGGGAGGTTTTTGATTACTGATTTAATCTCTTGACTAGTAATTGCTTTGTTGAGATCTATTTTTTCTCAAGTCAGTTTAGGTAGTCTGTGTGTTTCTATGGATTTGTCCATAATTTATTGGTATACAGTTGTCATAGTATCTTTTTCCAGTTCTTTTTATTTCAATGAGGTCAGTAGCAATGTCTTACTTTTCATTTCTGATTTTTGTTATTTACATTGGGTGCAGTGTTCTATATATATGTTAGGTCTTGTTGGTTTAGAGAATCATTCAAGTCCTGTACTTCTGTCCAGGCATTGTATCCAGTATTGGGAGTGGTGTATTAAAGTCTCCTACTATTGATGTACAACTGTCAGTTTCTGTCCTCAAATTTTTCAGTATTTGCTTCATATATTTCGGGGTTCTGCTATTAGGTACATATATATTTATAATTGTTACATTTTCCTGTTGAATTGTCCCCTTTATCAGTATGTCCCTTTTAACTGTTTTTCACTTAAAGTCCATTTTATCTGATACTAGTAGCTCCCTTTTATTTACTACTTAAATGGCATATTTTTCCCACCCTTTCAGCCTCCTCTTTTGTTTTTAACTTTATGTTGAGTCTCTTCCAGACAACAAATAGTTGTCTCATGCCCTTTTAAATCTATTTTGCCAATCCTTGACCTTTGATTGGAGACTTTAATCTACATTTAAAGTCACTACTGACAATACAGGATTTTCTTCTACCATTTTGCTATTCACTTTGTGAAGCTTAAATCTTTTTTGTCCTTAACTTCTCATAAAGCTACTTTGATATTTATTTGCCTTTTTTTTGTTGTAAAGATGTTGAATGCCTTCTTCTATCTGGATATATTTGCCATCTATTTTCCTTATGATTTCCATGGGGCTAAAATTGAGCATCCTAAATATAAAATAATCACATTTTGGTTTGCTACCATGCTTAATTTCAAAAGCATGCACTAAAACTTTTCCTGTACCCCTCTATCCCTACACCATTTATTTGTACTTATTACCACTTTTATCCTTGTACATTCTATGTCCAAAGACTTAGATTTATCATTAGTTCTTTTTTATATATTTTTATTGACAAATCTTCACACACATACAGTCCATACATGGTGTACAAGGGCTCACAATATCATCACATAGTTGTTACTCATCACCATGTTCATTTTTAGAACATATGCATCATCCCAGAAAAAGAAATAAAAAGAAAGAAGGAAAAAAATGCATGGATCCAATACCTCTTATCCCTTCCTCTCATTGACCACTAGCATTTCAATCTATCCTATTCATTTTACCCCATATCCCCTCTATTATTTATTTATTTCATCTATTTTGTTTACTTATCTGTCCATACTCTGGATAAAAGGAGCATCAGACACAAGGTTTTCACAATCACACAGTCACATTGTGAAAGTTACATCTTTATACAATCATCTTCAAGAATCAAGGCTACTAGAACACAGCTGAACAGTTTCAGGTACTTCTCTCCAGGCACTCCAATACACCATAAACTAAAAAAGGGATATTTGTATAATGCATAAGAATAACCTCTAGGATAAACTCTTAACTCTGAAATCTCTCAGCCACTGAAAATTTATTTTGTCTCATTTCTCTCTTCCACCTTTTGGTCAAGAAGCCTTTATCAATCCCTTGATGCTGGGTTCTGGAAAATCCTTGGAGTTCTGTCTCACGTTTTGCACCCTTGGGAGTCATGTCCCATGTAGCAGGGCAGCAGTGAGTTCACCGCTGAGTTGGCTTAGAGAAAGAGGTTACATCTCAACAACAAAAGAGCTTCCCTGGGGTGACTCTTAAGCATGACTGTAAGTAGTCTTAGCCTATCCTTTGCAGTAATAAGTTTCATAGGGGCGAACCCCAAGATCGAGGGCTTGACTTATTGATGTGGTAGTGTCTCTTATCAGAAATTTTCCAAATAAGGAAGTTGAATATTTCTTCTTTTCTCCCCAGTCCCCCAGGGAGACTTTTCAAATACTTCTTTATTCACTGTCCAAATTACTATAGGATATATTGGGGCACCACACTAACCTGGACAAACCAACAGGATCTCATACCCTATTCAAGATTCCATGTACTTATGGAGTTCAACTAAACTGACCATACAAGTTAAATTAGGTAATGTGCTAACACAAAATATACATTTTGTACCAACTAAACACCTCTCCCTTTGGTCTCATACAGAAATTGACATTTTCAAATATGGGAAATATCATCCTTTCCCTTTGAGCTCATTTTAAGCTATTATGTACCCCCAGAAAACCCATGTCCTTTTATCCTCATTCAATATTGCTTGGTGGGATCTTTCTGATTGTTTCCATGGAGATGTGACCCACTCAATTGTGAGTGGTATTTTGATTAGACTGTTTCCATAGAGATGTGTCTCCACCCATTCAAGGTGGGGTTGCTTAGTGGAGCCCTTTAAGAGGGGACCATTTTTGAAAATACTTTAGAGCCACCAGAGCCAGCACAGTCAGAGACCATTGGAGATGAAAAAAGAAAATGCCCCTGGAGAAGAAGCCTTGGAGAGAAATCTAGCAGATTCTAGACAAATAACTCCCCAGCTGACAGAGGTGCTCCTGACTCATCAGCCTTTCTTCCATGAAGGTAACCTCTTGCTGGTGCCTTACTTTGGTCACTTTCACTTCCTTAGAACTGTAAACTTGTAACTTACTAAATTCCCTTTTAAAAAGTCATTTCATTTTTGTTATATCACATTCTGGCAGCTTACAAACTAGAACAACCCTGTATTCTGATCTACTCTAGTCCTTTCCAGATCAGCTTCATTCATATCTCTACTTAAAGTCTGATACCATTTTCAACTTTTTAAACAGTTCCTGTATGGGGTACTGCTGACTTTTATAGCTTCAGATCTCTAACTCTGAGTTTGAGGTGTCACATAAATACCCAAAGTTTCTGGGAACAACCAGGTTATATACAAATGGCTCAGTATCTCAGAATTTAGAAATAACAGTTACATTTCCTGAATATGTGACTGCTGTAAAAGCTTACAATCTAGGATCCTTTACAGTAGGCCCCAAACTGATAACCCATGCTCTCGACTTCAATTCATCGAGTTTTTATATTATACTTAGTCCATATGAGTGAAGATTGTTATTTTCTATGCATTTATTTTTTAGTACCTGTAGGAAGTAAGAAGTGGAGTTACATACCAAACAATACAGTTCAATAATACTGGCATTTATAATTACCCAACAGGTTATTGCAGGTCTCTACTTCTTTATGGGGCCTTGAACCTCTGTCTCATGTCCTTTCCTTTCAGTCTGAAGAACTCCCTTCATCATTACTTGTAGGGCTGGTCTAGTGGTGATGAACTTCTTCAACTTTTATTTATCTGAGAATGTCTTAATTTCTCCCTCATCTTTGAAAGAGAGTGTTATCAGCTATAAACTCCTGGCTGGGAGTTGTTTTCCTTCAGCTTTTTAGGTATTTCAACTTATTGCCTTCTTGCATCGATGGTTTCTGATGAGAAATCAACACTTAATCTAATTGGGACTCCTTTACATAGCACATTGCTTTTCTTCTACAGCTTTCAGAACTTTCTCCTTGTCCTTTGTATTTAATAGTGTAATCAATATATAATGGGATATATTTTTCTTTGTGTTTTTCCTGTTTGGTATTCTCCAAGTTTGTTGGATGTGTATATTCATATCTTTTGCTAAGTTTGGAAAGTTCTCTGTTTATTCCTTCTGACTTTTCTCTCTTCTCCTTCTGGGACTCCCAGAAAGCATATATTGCTGCACTTCATAGTATCCATAGCTGTCTTATGTTATTTTTGCTTTTAATATTTCTTTTTTCTTTCTACTTTTCATTCTGATTCATTTCAAGTGTTTTGTCTTTGAGTTCCTTGCTTCTTTCTTGTGTCAGTTCCAATCTGCTCTCGAAACCCTCCTTGGCATTTTTATTTCTGTTATTCTGGCCTTCAACTCTAGTAGTTTTGTTTGGTTCCTTTTTAAAATTTTCATCTCTTTACTTACAGTCCAACTGCTCACTCATTCTTTCCCTGATATCCTTTATTTCTTTCTCTGCACTTTCCTTCTGATGCTTGAGCAATTCCAAGAACATTTCTTTAAAAGGCTTTTTTCGGTGTGTCCACATTCTCATCTTCTTCACTGGCATTTGCTGTATTTTTATCCTCTTCTTTTGGAAGGGGCATCATTTCCTGTTTCCTTTTTTTTTGCACACTATACATTTTAATATTTTTATGAAATATTATATTTAATATTTTCTGATATTTACTTCCTGGGATGTCTATTTCTTGGTTTTGTTACTAGCTGGTGATAATACAGAGATTTTCTTGAACTTCAACCTTGCTATCAGGAAGGTCTGCTCAAGGTTAATGTAGTGTGCCACACTTTTCCTATCTTACTGGGCATCTGTCTTTTCCTGAGCTTTTGCTTGTTAGTTCCTTTGGAATTCCCCTATTTACAAGAGTTTGGTTGTTCCCTACATTTCCCAAGAGACAGAAATTCCTCTTCTGAGTGTTTGACACTGGTAAGCTTTAGTCCCAGGCTGTCTGCCACTATAGTTTTTTACTCTTCTTTTGTTGCTGCATGCTACTTTTGCCCAGAGGGAAAATTCTGGGAGGAGAGTCACCCCAAAGAGGGTGTTCCAAAGACAGTCTTTCCCAGCCAAAACTAGGTCAGAATCTCACCAAGGGGTGCAGACCAGCTGCAAAGTGCCCTGGGAGGGGATCAGGAAGGACAACAAAAGTTTCTCCAATGGCTCCTAGAAGCTGAGCTTCCCTGATCTGCTCAGCAAAGGCAAGCCCTCAGCTCACTCACTGTCTTCTCAAACTGTGAGGATGCACTGTGTCTTTAAATTTCTACCAGCCACACACCTGTTGGGGAGGGTTTAAACAATAGCTGCCACCACCATTGTCCAGGGTGAGTTGAAACAATAGCTGCCCTAAGTGCCCAGAATTTAGCAATCTGAATTTGTTAATCAAAAGCCATGATCTGTGATCTGTCCTGCCCACCCCTGTTCTTGGAGAAGATTTTTATGTCCCATTTTGTCACCAGCAGCTAGCCAGGGACTGGATGTTCAGTGGCCTGCCATGAGTGGGAGATAGGAATTGGTAGCCATGTGCAGAGAGAGCAACTTACTGTTCTTTGCCATAATTTATCAACCTCTTCATCCTGCTCTTTCCTGGATGATCTTTTTGCCTCTGTGGTTTTTTTGGCCTCTGTGGTTTCAAAATAGCTGTTTTAGACAGCTAGTGACGGTTTAATAATCATTTTGGTGTGAGGACTGGATCCTGGAGCTCTCTATTCCATCATCTTCCCAGAAAGCCCTCAGGATTTAATTTTTTAAAAATTTTAAATATATATTATATATTTTAAATATATATTATATATTCACATACCATACAATCATCCAAACTATACAATCAATGGTTCATGATATCATATAGCTATGCATTTATCATCCCAATCAACTCGGGATTTATTTTTACATATTAGCAAACCTAGAAAAAGTCATCTAGAAGATACAAATTATTAAAGAAAAATTTTCACAAACTATCACAAATAAATCTGTTTTTCTGGTAAGCATAAAGTCTTCTGAAATTCTGTGGTTGCCAGATCATGCAGATTTGCTTTTTTCTTTGTACCGGGCAGGGGATTTAGCTAATCGCTTGATTAGCTTGTAAGAATTCTTAACCAAATGCAGATAAGGAAGGGTTTGGAAAGCATTGGGTTTCTTTGACCTTTTCCTGGCTACCTTTGTCTTATTGTGTGCTATGCATATTTTTATTGGGCTGACTCCCCAACAGGTGAGAATGGTGAGCACGCATCAGATGCTGGAGGAGTTGCTGGACTGTGTTTACACTGTTGGGTTTTGCCTTGCTGAACAGTCATGGAGCATTCTGTCAAATCAGCTGCAGCTCCAGCAATAACAAACTGGAAAGCATTAAAGGGACAGTGAAGGCAGATCATTTCTTCAGCCTCTTTACCAAGTATTCAGTTCCATCAACTTCCCACAAAACCTGGTTCCCTAGAAGAGGGTGTTAATTCCTTGTACTCTTAATCCTTGTATAAAAAGAACACTATTTTCTTCAGCACTGGCCTTTTCTGCTGAGGAGCTATGGAATAATCTCAAATCTCTATATAGACAAATGTATCAAACCACTAGAGGAGATGTTGAAAGGTCTGAGACCTGGTTTGACAAAGCATATACTGCATGATATTAAGGAAGGAAAGCTGAATCACCCAGAGTCATCTTTTATCTTCTATAACTAATAGTTGACTCATTTTTATTTAGTCTCCATGGTGTTTTTCATTTCATTCCTTTCGAACGTTACTACTGCTTACTTCAGGCTATCTCATTCGCACCATACCATTAGACAGTATACTGCCGTTCCAGCCCCAATGCATCTTAGAAAATGCACGTAGGCCATGTATTTTAAATCCATTTCCCATCATATTAATTTCTGCTGATTTCTTCTCAGGAGTCTCAGTGTTTATGTAATTAAGTATAACCTTACCCTGGCATTTTTTCAAATAAGGATCAATTTTGCATTTTCTAGGATTAATTTCCTAGGACCTATTTTATACATAAATTCTAAGATTAACATGTTGAAAAGCTTAAGTTTATATATATGTGTGTGTGTGTGTGTGTGTGCGTCTTTCTTCATCTGTGCCACCCACCTGAAGGGCATCCTTTTAGGAGAACCCTAAATGTCTCTTCTCATTTGAAATTTTTCCCATATGGGTAAAGTCTAGTTTTGTTTTTCTTTCCAACCTCCTCTGGTGCAAGTGCAGAGCCTTTCATATAACTACTTTTCTGTACACTTTGGTGGAATTGAATTAGATTAAGTCCCTCAGGTTTGATTCAAGATCCACTCAATCATAGTAATATTACTGGCTCTGTTCTAGGGGCTTAGAGATTCATAAGAAAATACAACAGGAATAATTTCCTGCCTTCATGGAGCTTAGGCTTGGAGTAAGAGAAAGACATTAAACAAATACATAAGAAACATATATAGAATGTCATACAAGATATCAGCTATGGAGAGAAATAGAACAGTAAGGAGGATAAAGAGTGCCAGAAGTGGTGGCAGTGAGACTAAGATTTTTTTAATGGAATAAATCCACCAATTAAAAAAATATTTATATTGAGAAAACTCCACACACATGCAATCCATACACAATATAATCAGTGGCTCACAATATCATCACATGCTGTGTAGTCATCATCATGATCATTTTTTTGAACATTTTCATGACTCAAGAAAAAGAAATATAAAAGACTAAAGAAAAAACTCATACATACCATACCCTTCACCCCTCCCTTTCATTGACCACTTATATTTCAATCTACCCAATTTATTTTAACCTTTGTCCCCCTATTATTTTTTTCTCAGGAAAATATATTTCTATGCAATTATCTTTTATTTTTTATTTTTTTACTTTTTTAAATACCAAAAAACACCAAACAAATGCAAACTTTTGATCATTCCATTCTACGTATATAATCAGTAATTCACAATATCACCACATAGTTACATATTCATCATCACGATCATTTCTTGAAACATTTGCATCTATTCAGAAAAAGAAATAAAAAGAAAACAGAAAAAAAATTTATACACACCATACCCCTTACCCCTCCCTTTCATTGATCACTTACATTTCAATCTAAATTTATTTTTAATATTTGTTCCCCATATTATTTATTTTTATTCCATATGTTTTACTCATCTGTTGATAAGGTAGATAAAAGGAGCATCAGACACAAGGTTTTCACAATCACACAGTCACACTGTGAAAGCTATATCATTATACAATCATCTTCAAGAAACATGACTACTGGAACACAGCTCCACATTTTCAGGCAGTTCCCTCCAGCCTCTCCATTGCATCTTGACTAACAAGGTGATATCTACTCAATGCATAAGAATAACCTCCAGGATAACCTCTAGACTCTGGAATCTCTCAGCCATTGACACTTTACTTTGTCTCATTTCACTTTTCCCCCTTTTCATGGAAAAGGTTTTCTCAATCCCTTGATGCTGAGTCTCAGCTCATTCTAGGATTTCTGTCCCATGTTGCCAGGAAGGTCCACACCCCTGGGAGTCATATCCCATGTAGACAGGGGGAGGGTGAGTTTGTTTGTTGTGTTGGCTGGAGAGAGAGGCCACATCTGAGCAACAAAAGAGGTTCTCTTGAGAGTGATTCTTAGGCCTAATTTTAAGTAGGCTTGACCTATCCTTTGTGAGGTTAAGTTTCATGTGAACAAACCCCAAGATTGGGGACTCAGCCTATTGCTTTGGTTGGCTGCACTGCTTGTGAGAATATCAAGAATTCCACTTGGAGATGTTTGAATTTTCCCCCTTTCTCACCATTTCCTGAAGGGGACTTTGCACATACTTCTTTATTCACTGTTCAAATCAATCTGGGATTTATCAGGGCATCACTCTGGACAAACCAATAAAAATCTCATGCCCTACTCAAGGTTCCATGTACTTATAGTGTTCAATTAAGCTGTCTACATAAGTTATATTATGAAATGCACTAGTCAAAATATAAATTTTGTACCAAATAAACATTTTTTTGCTTTAGTTTCACACATAAGTTAAAATTTTAAAATATTAATTGCTATCAAATTTCAACACCCTGCAGTAATGGCATTCCTATGTTCTTCCTCATGCAAAAACAATTTTTAAAATTTGTACATTTAGTCACTATCATTATATACTCTAGGCATTCCTAGATTATACCATCTCAGTCTTTATCATTTATCTTTCTTTCTGATTTCATTTGTGCCCCCTAGCCCTCCTCCCTCTATCATTCTCACATTCAGCTTCATTCAGCATTTTAACATAATTGTATTACAGTTAGGTAGTACTGTGCTATCCATTTCTGAGTTTTTACAATCAGTCCTGTTGCACAATCTGTATCCCTTCAGCTCCAATTACCCTATATCTTATCCTATTTCTATCTCCTAATGGTTTCTGTTACCAATGAAATTCTCCAAGGTTATTCACTAATGTCCGTTCATATCAGTGAAACTATCCATGAGCACTTGAGAAAAAGGTGCATCCTGCTGTTTTGGGATGTAATGTTCTATAAATGTCTGTTAAGTCTAGCTGATTTATTGTATTATTCAAATTCTCTGTTTCTTCATTGATCCTCTGTATAGATGTTCTCTCCATTGATGAGAGTGGGGAATTGAAGTCTCCAACTATTATGGTAGATGTGTCTATTTCTCTTTTCAGTGTTTTCAGTGTTTGCCACATGTATTTTGGAGCATTCTGGCTTGGTTTATAAATATTTATTATTGTTACATCTTCTTGTTGAATTGTTCCTTTTATTAATACATAGTGTCCTTCTTTGTTTCTTTTAACTGCTTTACAACAGAAGTGTAATTTGTTGGCTATTAGTATAACTACTCCTGCTCTTTTCTGATTGTTATTTGCATGAAATATCTTTTCCCAACCTTTCACTTTCATCCTGTGTTTATCCTTGGGTCTAAGATGTGTTTCCTATAGACAGCATATAGATGGGTCCTGTTTTTTAATCCATTCTGCTAGTCTATGTCTTTTGATTAGGAAATTTAATCCATTAACATTTAGTGTTATTACTGTATGAGCAGTACTTTCTTCTACCATTTTGCCTTTTGGATTTTATATGTCATATCTCATTTTTCTTCTTTTTTCCTTTACTGGTAGTCTTCATATCTATACTCTTCTCCACACTTCTCTCTCCTGTCTTTTCTTATCTGTTTCTAGTGCTCCCTTTAGTATTTCTTACAGAGCCAGTCTCTTAGTCACAAATTCTCTCAGTGAATTTTTGGCTGCAAATGTTTTAATTTCCCCCTCTTTTTTTTAAATTTCTTTTTTAATTAAAAAAAATTAACAAATGAAATAAAACTTTAACATAGATAATCAGTAATTCACAATATCATCACTTAGTTGCATGTTTATCATTTCTTAGAACATTTGCATCCACTCAGAAAAAGAAATAAAAAGACAATAGAAAAAGAAATAAAGTGAAACAGAAAAAAAAAAGATTATACCTACCATACCACTTACCCCTAGCTTTCACTGATAACTAGCATTTCAAACTAAATTTACTTTAACATTTGTCCCCCTATTATTTATTTTCACTCCATATGTTCTACTCATTTGTCAATAAGGTAGATAAAGGGAGCATCAGATACAAGGTTTTCACAATTGCACAGTCACATTGTGAAAGCTGTATCATTATTCAATCATCCTCAAGAAACATGGCTACTGGAACACAGCTCTACATTTTCAAGCAGTTCCCTCCAGCCTCTCCATTACGTCTTGAATAAAGAGGTGATATCTACTCATTGTGTAAGAATAACCTCCAGATAACCTCTCGACTCTGTTTGGAATCTCTCAGCCATTGACACTTTTGTCTCATTTCACTCTTCCACCTTTTGGCTGAGAAGGTTTTCTCAATCTTTTGATGCTGAGTTTCAGCTCATTCTAGGGTTTTTCTCAATCCCTTGATGCTGAGTCTCAGCTCATTCTAGGATTTCTGTCCCACATTGCTAGCAAGGTCCACACCCCTGGGAGTCATATCCCACATAGACTGGAAAACCTCATCAAAAATCAAATCAATGAATTGAGGGAGGATATAAAGAAGGCAAGGAATGAACAAAAAGAAGAAATTGAAAGTCTGAAAAAACAAATCACAGAACTTATGGGAATGAAAGACACAGTAGAAGACATGAAAAAAACAATGGAAACCTACAATGTCAGATTTCAAGAGGCCGAAGAAGTGTGGTGAGATTGCTTGTTGTGTTGGCTGGAGAGAGAGGCCACATCCAAGCAACAAAAGAGGCTCTCTTGGGGGTGACTCTTAGGCCTAAATTTTAAGTAGTCCCCCTCATTTTTGAATGACAGTTTTGCTGGATATAGAATTCTTGGTTGGCAGATTTCTTGTTTAGTATCTCAAATATATCATCCCACTGTCTTCTTGCCTACATGGTTTCTGCTGAGAAATCTATGCAAAGTCTTATTGGGCTCCCCTTGTATGTGATGGATTGTTTTTCTCTTGCTGCTTTCAAGATTCTCTTTTTCTCTTTGACATCTGACATTCTGATTAGTAAATGTCTTGGAGTACATCTATTTGGATCTATTCTCTTTGGGATATGCTGCACTTCTTGGATCTGTAATTTTAAGTCTTTCATAAGAGTTGGGAAATTTTCAGTGATAATTTCCTCCATGAGTTTTTCTCCTCCTTTTCCCTTCTCTTCTCCTTCTGGGACACCCACAACACATATATTTGTGTGCTTCATGTTGTCATTCAATTCCCTGAGTTCCTGCTCATATTTTTCCTTTCTTTTCCCTGTATTTTCTTTTCTTGTCATATTTCAAATGTCCCATCCTCCAGTTCACTAATCCTATCTTCGGCCTCTTGAAATCTGACATTGTAGGTTTCCATTGTTTTTTCATGTCTTCTACTGTGCCTTTCATTCCCATAAGTTCTGTGATTTGTTTTTTCAGACTTTCAATTTCTTCTTTTTGTTCATTCCTTTCCTTCTTTATATCCTCCCTCAATTCATTGATTTGATTTTTGATGAGATTTTCCATGTCTGTTCAAACATTCTGAATTAATTGTTTCGACTTCTGTAAGTCATTTGAATTGTTGATGTGTTCCTTTGACTGGGCCATTTCTTCAATTTTCCTAGTGTGATTCATTATTTTTTGCTGGCATCTGGGCATTTAATTACCTCAATTAGTTTATTCTGGAGATTATTTTCACTTTTTTTTTTTATTACCTAGGATTTTTTTGCTGGAGAACTTTGTTTTCTATCTGTTCTTTGACATTCAGTTCAGCTTATTCTAGTCCTCCAGTTTAGGTTTTCTTTAATAGATCAGAATTTTCAGTTCTTATTTTTTTGTTTCTTGCCCTGCCTGTATGGTGCCTTTTCCCCACCTCTTAGAAAGGTCTACTTAAGTATTATAGACCCCAGTCAGATTTTTCCAGACCAAACTAATCTCCTCTCAGGCAGAAAGAGTCAACCTTATCAGTTTTCCCTAAGGGTGACACCCAGCAGATTAAAATGTTTTCCTATGTAGTCTCTGGACTCTGCATTTTTCCTACCCTGCCCAGTATGTGGTGCTTTTCTGCCTGCAGGTCCCACCAGCATAAGGTGATGTGGTACCTTTAATTTCAGCCAACTCTCCCTGCTGGGTGTGTGGTGGAGAGAGAAAAGAGGTTGTAGGCTGACTTTAATCCCTTCCCTTTTCCAGTCCCTGGGATCTGAATTCCTTGAGGGAGGGATTCCACCTAAACTGGGCCCCACCCCTCTCCTGAGGAAGGCACAGTTTCCAGAGAGCTCTCAAACAAGCCTATTTCTGCCTATGCCTGGGGCAGTGGAGCCCTAGAAGCCCTGCAGCTGTATCCAAAAAAGTAATCAATCCATAGAAACCCAGCCACAAAAGAGAAAAAGAAAAATCCTTTTCAGAGCAGGTCCCCATTCCTCAGGTTTGCCAATCAAGAGCTTAAGTTGGTATGTTGCTTTGTGTATCTCCAGGTCCTATGTGCCCCCTCCTTTCCTGCAGGGCCCAGACCTTTTCAGATCCAAAAAAAGCAAAACCTGTTTTTTTATTTTCTTTGTCTGTCAGCCCTACCCCTTCTGCACTGGGGCAAAAACCAGCAACCTCCACTTTTACTCAAGGTTCAGTTGGGCAGGGGGCCTATTTTTAGTAGTCAGAATTTGTTAATTAATTCCACAATTGGTGTTTGGTTGTGCTCAGTCCCTTCTGCTTAGTAAAGTCTCTTTCCTTTCCCCTCTGGGAAGCAGCCTGTGGGGGAAGGGTGCCAGCCACCATGGCTTGGGGGACTCATGGTTCTGGGGGGGCTCACATCTGGTCCAGCTGGTCCAGACTGGGGTACGCTTTGTGTCCAGTCACTGACATGGACCCAACAGTTGTTTTGTACTGTTCCTGGCTATTTATTAGCTGCTCTGGTGGACGAACTAAATCCCACATCTCACTAAGCTGCCATCTTGGCTCCTCTTATGCATATGTCTTTGTCCCCCTGTTATTTATTTACTTTTTAATCCACATTTTTTACTCATCTGTCCATACTAAAAGGAGCATCATACACAAGATTTTCACAATCACACAATCACATTGTAAAAACTGTATCATTATACAATCATCTTCAAGAATCAGGGCTACTGGAACACAGTTCTACAGCTTCGGGTACTTCCCTCCAGCCACTGTAACACACTATAAACTAAAAAGGGGATATCTATGTAATGCATAAGAATAACCTCCAGGATAACTTCTCAACTATTTGAAATCTCTCAGCTGCTGACACTTTATTTTGTCTCATTTCTCTCTTCCCCTTTTTTGGTCAAGGATGTTTTTGCAATCCCTTGATGTCAGGTTCCATCTCATCCTGGGATTTCTGTCCCACATTACCAGGGAAGTTTACATTCCTGGGAATCATGTCCCATGTAGGGGGTGGGGGTAATGAGTTCACTTGCTGTGCCAACTTAGAAAGAGAAGCTACATCTGAGCAACAAAAGAGTTTCCCTGGAGGGTGACTCTTAGACCTAATTCTAAGTAGACTTAGCCTGCTCTTTACAGGAACAAATTTCATAGGGGCAACCTCCAAGATCAAGGGCTTGGCCTATTGATTTGGTTGTCCCTACTGCTTACTAGAATATCAGAAATTCTCCAAATGGGAAAACTGAATATTGCCCCCTTTCTCCCCATTTCCCCAATGGGACTTTACAAATACTTCTTTATTCACTCTCCAAACCACTCTGGGATTTATTGGGGAATCATACTAGCTGGCACAAGAAAATCGCATGCCCTATTCAAGAGTCCATGGTCAACTACACTGACCATACAAGTTAAATTAGGAAATGAACTACCCAAAATATAGATTTTGCACCAAATAAACATCTCTCTCTTTATTCTCACACAGAAAGTGAAGTTTTAAAGCATGGATGATATCATTCTTTATGTAGTGTGATAGTTAGATTCATTGTCAACTTGGCCAGGTGAAGGCACCTAGTTTTGTTGCTGTGGACATGAGCCAATGGTATGTGAACCTCATTTGTTACAGATTACATCTGCAGTCGGCTAGGAGGCATGCCTGCTGCAATGAATGATGTTTTTTACTTAATTGGCTGGTGTTTAAATGAGAGAGCACAACCTAGCACAGCCCAAAGCAGCATGGCATACCTCATCTCAGCACTCACAGCTCAGCCCAGGCCTTTGGAGATGCAGAAAGGAATCACCTCAGGGAAAGTTGTTGGAACTCAGAGGCCCGGAGAGAAGGTCAGCAGAGATTATCATGAGCCTTCCCACATAAGAAAGACCCCCAGATGATAAAGGTTAGCTGCTTTTCCTCTGAAGAACTAATAAAATAAATCCCCTTCTATTAAAAGTCAATCCAGGGTGGGCCACGGTGGCTCAGCAGGCAAGAATGCTTGCCTGCCATGCCAGAGGACCTGGGTTTGATTCCCGGTGCCTGCCCATGTAAAAAAATAAAATTAAATTAAAAAAAAAAAGTCAATCCATCTCTGGTGTGTTGCATTCCAGCAGCTAGCAAACTAGAACACCTAGTCTTCTGATATACCTTAGTCCTATTCAGATCAGCTTCATTCATGTGTCTACTTGATGTCTGATCCCTTTTCCAACTTTTTAAACAGTTCCTTTACGGGGTACTGCTGACTTTCATAGCTGTAGAGCTCTGACTTTGAGTCTCAGGTGTCACATAAATGCCCGAAGTTTCTGGGAAAGACCATTTATATATAAACAGCTCAGTATATCAGAATTTATAATTAACAGTTACACCTCCTGAACATATGTGACTACTGTGAGAGCTTACAATCTAGGGCTCTTTACAATAGGCCCCAGTCTGATAATCCATGCTCTTGAATTCAATTCACTGAACTTTCATATTACAGTTATCCCATATGAATGAGGCATGATAATATTTGTCTTTTTGTTCCTGACATTTCATTCAACATACAGCTCTCAAGTTTCATTCATTTAGTTGCCAGTCTCATAACTTCACTCCTTCTTGTGGCTGGTCAGTAGTCCACTGTATGTATCCACAATTGTTCCCCTTCCATTCCTCAGTCATTGTACCCATAGTCACCTCCATCCATTGTGGGTCGCAATCATTGTCACTAGAAACACGAGTGTGCAAATGTCAATTCATGTCCCCACACTCAGCTCCTCCAGGTATATACTGAGAAATGGAGTTTCAGGATCCTATGGCAACCCCTTCCCTAGATTCCTGGGGAACCAGCACACTGCCCTCTAAGGGCTGCACCTCTCATTTCCCTACCAACAGTGAATAGGGACATCTCTCTCTCTCTCCACATTCTCTCTAGTACTTGTTTCTCTCTGTTCATTTTTAAACAGTTTTATTCACACATCATATAATCCAGCTTAATTGTATAGACATGCCTTCACAACCATACTCTATCTGAAGACATTTCCTTTTCTTTCACAAAGAATCCATACCCCTTTCCCATTTTCCCCACCTGTTGATGTTTTGTTTTTGAATAATGCCTTTGTTACATTCAGTGGAAGCATATTATAATGTTACTGATGACACCAGACCCTAGCTTACATTGATTCTACTTTTTCCCATATACCATCTATTTCAACATCCTGCAATACTGACATTCATTTGTTCTCTCTTATGCAAAACCATTTTTAAATTTGTACATTTAATCACCATCATTGTACACTCTAGACATTCCTAAATTATACCTTGTTGGTCTTTATCCTCTATCTCTCTTTCTGATTTCATATGTGTCCCCAGCCCTTCTCCCTCTATCATACTCACATTCAGCTTCATTCAGTGTATTTATATAATTGTGCTACAATCAAGTAGTATTGTGCTATCCATTTCTGAATTTTTACAATCAGTCCTGTTACACAATCTGTATTCTTTTGGCACCAACTGCCCTATCTCTATTCTATTTCTGTCTTCTAATAACCTGTGTTCTTAACTTCAATTCTCTGAGTTCACTCATTAATGTTAGTTCATATTGTGAGACCATACAGTATTTGTCCTTTGTGTCTGGCTGATTTCACTCGCCATATTGTCCTCAAGGTTCATCCACATTGTTACATGCTTCATGAGTTTATTCTGTCTTACAGCTGTATTATAGTCCATTGTATGTTTATACTACAGCTTGTTTAGCCACTCATCCATTGATGGATAGTTGGGCTATTCCAATCTCTTTTTCTTTTTAAATATTTTTATTGTAAACAACAAACAAATATACAAACATTTTTTATTTATATTCTATATATGGTGTACAATCCTTGGCTCACAATATCATCACATAGTCGTGTATTCATCACCAGGATCTTTTTTTTTTTTTTTGCCATTTTCATCTCTCCAGCAAAAGAAATAAAAAGAATAAAGAAAAAAACTCATATATGTCATTCCTTTTACGCCCCCTCATTGACCACTAGTATTTCTATCTACCTAGTATATTTTAACTTTTGTCCCTCCTATTATTTGTTTATTTTTATCTATATTTTTTAGTCATCTGTACATACAGTAGATAAAAGGAGCATCAGATACAAGATTTTCACAATCACATAGTCACATTGAAAAAGCTGTATCATTATACAATCATCTTCAAGAAACATGGGTATTGGAACACAGCCCTATAGCTTCAGATAGTTCCCTCTAACCACTCTAATACACCATAAACTAAAAATGGGATATCTATATAAAGCATAAGAATAACCTCCAGGATAACCTCTTGACTCTGTTTGAAATCTCTCAGCCACTGACACTTTGTTTTGTTTCATTTCTTTCTTCCCCTTTTTGGCCAAGAAGTTTTTCTCTATCCATTGATACCAAGTTCCAGCTCATCCCAGGATTTCTGTTCCACATTGCCAGGGAAGTTTACTCCCCTAGGAGTCATGGCCCATGTAGAAGGAGAGGGCAGTGAGTTTGCTTGCCATGTTGGCTTACAGAGAGAGAGAAGCCACATCTGAGCAGCAAAACAGGTTTTCTGGGGGTGACTCTTAGGCATAATTTTAAGTAGATTTAGCCCACCATTTGCAGGTACAAGTTTCATAGAGGTAAACGCCAAGATTGAGGGTTTGGCCTATTGACTTGGTGGTCCCCACTGCTTGTGAGAATATCAGGAATTCTCTAAATGGGGAGGTTGAATTTTTCCCCCTTTTTCCCTATCCCCCTAAGGGGACTTTGCAAATACTCCCTTATTCATTGTTTAAATCACTCTGGGATTTATCAGGGCATCACACTAATCTGGACAAACCAACAAAATCTCATGCTGTACTCAAGGTTCCATTTATTTATGGTGTCCAATTAAACTGACCAAGCAAGTTAAATTAGGAAATGCACTAGTCAAAATATAAATGCTGCACTAAATGAACATTTCTTGCTTTAGTCTCACATATAAGTTGAAGTATACGTATGAATGACCATCTATTTTCAACACCCTGCAATACTGACATTCCTTTGTTCTTTCTCATGCAAAACCACTTTTAAATTTATATATTTCATCACCATCATTGTACACTTTAGGCATTCCTAAACTATACTGTAGTGCAAAAATCAGGAATGAGGCCGCAGGTCTCCAGGAACGTTCTATGAAATGAGAACGGGCTGAGACTAAGGATCCATAGTCTTGGGCAGCAGGTTTTATTGTCTATGGCCATAGGGCTTAGCCGAGTAGCCTCTGAAAGTCTGAGCCTGGAACAAAAGTTTAACATCAGTTTTTATAGACAGGATCACATGTTAAAGACAAGGTAAACAATTGGCTGGTTTAAGTTGAGGATGGCCCAAAGCTGAACCGTTAAGGTAGGGGTCCCCAACTAGGAATGTCCTATCTTTCTTACTTGCAGCTTCACTAGTTCCTGAAGGCTAAGGGGAGGGGGTTTCTATCCCAGGAATGTGTCTTATCTCACTTGCCTGCAGTTTTACCCATTCCTGAAGGTCAGGAGAGGGGGTTTAGGGATTTCTCACAGAGAGCACAGCTGAACCAGAAAGGTTGGGGTAGAGGAGGCCTGCCCGCTACAATACCATGTAAGTCTTCATCATCTATCTTTTCTTCTGGTTTCATACATGCTCCCAGCCCTCTTCCCTCTATCATTCTTACATTCAACTTCATTCAGTGTACTTACATTATTGTGTACTATTAGGTAATGTTGTGCTATCCATTTCTGAATTTTTATAATCAGTCCTGCTGCACAATCTGTATCCCTTCAGTGCCAAGTACTCAATCTCTAGCCTATTTCTATCTTCTGATAACATCTGTTCTTAACTGAAATTCTTCCAGTTCACTCATTAATGTTAATTCATATCAGTGAGACCATGTAGTAGTTATCCCTTTGTTTCTGGCTAATTTCACCAGGCATATTGTCCTCAAGGTCCATCCCTATTGTTACATACTTCATAACTTTATTCTGTCTTACAACTGCATAATATTCCATTGTATGTATATACCACAGCTTGTTTAGCCACTCATCCATTAATGGACATTTGGGCTGTTTCCATCCCTTGGCAATTGTAAATAATGCTGTCATAAATATTGGTGAGAAAATGTCTGTTTGTGTCCTTGCCCTCATGTCCTCTGAGTAGATACCAAGCAATGGTATTGCTGGGTCATATGGCAATTCTATAAATAGCTTCCTGGCAGGGACAGAAACTCTAGAATGAGCTGGGACTCAGCATCAAGGAATTGAGAAAACCTTCTAGACCAAAAGGAGGAAGCAAGAAATGAGACAAAATAAAGTATCAATGGCTGAGAGATTCCAAACAGAGTCGAGAGGTTATCCTGGAGGTTATTTTAATGCATTAAATAGATATCACCTTTTTAGTTAAGGTGTAACAGAGAAGCTGAGGGAATTGCCTGAAAACGTAGAGCTGTGTTCCAGTAGCCATGTTTCTTGAAGGTGATTGTATAATGATATAGCTTTTGCAATGTGACTGCGTAATTATGAAAATCTTATGTCTGAAGCTTCTT
Source organism: Tamandua tetradactyla (assembly GCF_023851605.1). Lineage (NCBI taxonomy): Eukaryota > Metazoa > Chordata > Mammalia > Pilosa > Myrmecophagidae > Tamandua > Tamandua tetradactyla. The sequence continues at coordinate 868,543 of NC_135347.1, read as the reverse complement.
TTTTTCTACCTTATGGACAGATGAGTAAAACACATGGATTAAAAATAAATAAATAATAAGGGGAACAAATGTTAAAATAGATTAGTAGATTGAAATGCTAGTGATCAATGAAAGGGAGGGGTAAGAGGTATGGTATGTATGAATTTTTTGTTGTCTTTTTTTTTTCTTTTTCTGAATTGATGCAAATGTTCTATGAAATGATCATGATGATGAATATACAACTATGTGATGATGTTGTTTGTTACTGATTATATATGTAGAATGGAATGAACATATGGTAAGAATGTTGTGTTTCTATGTTGGCATGTTTAATAAACTAAAAAAAAAAGAGAGAGAGATGCCAATTCTAACCTAAATTGATTTATAGATTCAATGCAATACCAATTAAAATCCAAAAAACTTACCTTAAAGAAATAGCAAAACCATAACTAAATTTATTTGGAAGGGCAGGGTGCCTCAGATAGCTAAAAATATCTTGAGAAAGAAAACTGAAGTGGAAGTTCTCACAGTACCTGACTTTAAAGCATATTACAATGCTACAGTGGTCAAAACAGCATGGTACTGGCATAAAGATAAATATACTGACCAGTGAAATCAAATAGATTGTTCAAATATAGACCCTCTCATCTATTGACAGTTGATTGTTGATAAGGCAATCAAGCCAACTCACGTGGGACAGTGCAGCCTCTTCAATAAAGGATGCTTGGAGAACTGGATATCCACATGCAAAAGAATGAAAGAGGATCCATATGACACACCTTATATAAAAATTAACTCAAAATGGATCAAAAACCTAAACATTCAAGCTAAGACCATAAAGCTTTTAGAAGAAAATGTAGGGAAATATCTTATAAATCTTATAATAGGAGGCAGTTTCCTAGATCTTACACCCAAAGCATGAGCACTGAAGAAAGAAATAGATAAATGAGAACACTTCAAAATTAAAAACTTCTGTGCATCAAAGAAGTTTGTAAAGAAAGTAAAAAGGCAGCTTATGCAAGGGAGACAATATTTGGAAATGACATATCAGATAAGGGTTTAGTATTGAGAATATACAACTTTAACTCAACAACAAGAAGACAAACAACCCAATTAATAAATGGGCAAAAGACATGAACAGATACTTCTCAGAAGTGGGAATACAATTGGCTAAAAGGCACATGAAAAGATGGTCAACTTCACTGGCATTATGGAAATGCAAATCAATGAGATATCATCTCACACCCACTAAAATGGTCATTATAAAAAAAAAACAGAAAATGACAAGAGCTGGAGAGGATGTGAAGAAAAAGGCACACTTATCCACTATTATGGGAATGTAAAATGGTATAACTGCTGTGAAAGGCAGTTTGGTAATTCTTCAGGAAGCTATTACCTGGGAATCATGTCCCACGTAGACAGGGAGAGGGCAGTAAGTTTGCTTGTCATGTTGGCTGAGAGAGAGAGGCCACATCTGAGCAACAAAAGAGGTTCTCTGGGGGTGTCTCTTAGGCCTAATTTTAAGTAAGCTTGACCTATCCTTTGTGGGATTAAGTGTCATATGAACAAACCCCAAGATTAGGGCTCAGTTTATTGCTTTGCTTGTCCCCGCTGCCTATGAGAATATCAAGAGTTCTCCACTTGGGGAAGTTGAATTTTCTTTCCCCCTTTCTCACCATTCCCCCAAGGTAACTTTGCAAATACTTTTTTATTCACTGTTCAAATCCTTCTGGGATTTACGAAGGCATCACTCTGGACAAACCTACAAAATCTCATTCCCTACTCAAGGTTCCATTTACTTGGTGATGGTAGGCGTTCAATTAAGCTGTCCACATAAGTTGTATTAGGAAATGCACTAGTCAAAATATAAATTTTGTACCAAATAAACATTTTTTCTTTAGTCTCACACATAAATTAAAGTTTTAAAATATTAATTACCATCTATTTTCAACACCTTGCATTATTGACATTCCTTTGTTCTTCCTCATGCAAAATATTTTTAAACTTGTGCATTTAGTCACTATCACTATACACTCTAGGCATTCCTAGATTATACCATCTCAGTCTTTATCATCTATCTTTCCTTCTGATTTCATTTGTGTCCCCAGGCCTCCTCCCTCTGCCATTCATTACTGTTCTAACATTACTGTATTACAGTTAGGTAGTATTTTGCTATGCATCAGAATTGACATATTAACCATACTCATCTTCAAATCCATTAATATGGTATGCCTTTCCATTTATTTAGGTCTTCCATGATTTCTTTTAGCAATTTCTTGTAGCCCCAGCAGTTGTTCTATACTCTCTGGAGCACAAAATAAATCCACACCTCCCTAAGCTGCCATCTTGCCCCAAACCCCCAGAGGATAAGATTTTAAATGTGTTCAGAGAGGGCCCCATTGAGAGGATAATATTTGAACAAAATCCTGAAAGGAGTGAGTGAATGAGCCTGTGGACTGAGAGAATAGCATTCCAGGAAAAGGGATAAGATATTACAAGGCCTTGAGGCAGGAGCTTACTGCATTATTCAAGTAATAAATAGCAGGGAAAGCAGAGTGATCTAGGCAGTTTGTGATACAAGATGAAGTTGGAGGATACCAGGGGGTGCACAATCAACTGTTGTGAGGACTTTTCCTTTACTCTGAGGCAGATGAGGAATCTTTGCTGGGTCTATGGCAGAGAAATGAAATTACCTGAATTATATTTTAAAATGCTCTTTCTGGGTGCACTGATAGTTCAGTGGTTAGAATGCCCGCCTTTCATGCAGAAGACCTGGGTTCGATTCCTGGACCATTCCCTCCACCCCCCACCAAAAAAAAGATTTCTCTGATTGCTTGAGTGTAAACTGTGAGGAGGCCATGGTAGAAGCAGGGATTCCATTGTGGAGCCTTTACAATAATCTCTGCTGGTAGCTTGGGTCAGGGTGGTGGTGGAGCTTGTGAAAAGAGATCAAACTCTAGAGGTATTTTAAAAGTAGAGCTGATGAGATCTGATGATGGGCTGAATGTGGGATTTGAGAGACAGAGAGAAGGCAGGGATAATTCCAAGATTATCTTTTTGAAAGTAGAAAGATAAAGCTGTCATTTATTGAAGTGGGGTAGATTATGGGAACAGCAAGTTTCAATGGGTGGAGTGGAGGGAATATTGACATTTATAGCTTAAGATGATTCTGGTCTTTGTATACAAAGTTTTAATTAGAATGCCCCTTTCTAGCATACCCTGGGTTTTATCTCAAGATCCTTTTCTCCCCAGAGCTAATAACCATTTATACATATATATATATTGATAAACCTTCACACACACACACAGTCCACACATGGAGTACAATCAGTGGCTCACAATATCATCACATAGTTGTGTGTTCATTGCCATGGCCACTTTTAGAACATTTGGAACACTTCAGAAAAGAAATAAAAAGAAAAAAACTCATATATGCTATACCTCTTACCCCTCCCTCTCACTGACCACTAGTATTTCAATCTACCCTCTTTTTTTTACCCTTTATCCTGCTATTATTTATCTATTTATTTTTCTTTTCTCTTTTTTCACTCATCTGTCCATACTCTAGATAAAAGGAGAATCAGACACAAGGCTTTCACAAATGTAAAAGCTATACAGCTATACAATTTTCTTCATGAATCAAGGCTACTCGAACATAGGTACTTCCCTCTAGCCACTCCAATACACCATACACTGAAAAGAGATATCTATATAATGCATAAGAATAACCTCTGGGATAGCCTCTTAACTCTGTTTGAAATCTTTCAGCTGAAACTTTATTTTGTCTCATTTTGCCTTCTCCCTTTTGGTCAAGAAGATTTTCTCAAACCATTGATGCTGGGGCCCAGCTCATCCTGAGATTTCCTGTCCCACATTGCCAGGGAGATTTACACCCCTGGGAATTATGTCCCACATAGGGCAGGAAGTCATGAGTTCACCTGCTGAGTTGGTGAGCTAATGGTCTTGCAATAAAAATTCTAGAAATTATAAAAGGCTGATAAACTATATTTCAAAGCTCTGCACAGCAACAAAAACTACCACAAGCAAAGTCTCAATACAAATGACAAACTGTGAAACAATATTTTTTTTACCTCATATTAGAACACTAGGTTTACTAATATATAAAGAGCTCTTACAAATAGGTAAGAAAGAACAGCAACCATCCAATGGAAAAAAAATGGGTACTGGATATGAGCAGAGCAGACTGTTCATGGGTTGGGGGGGGCACAAACAAACCAACAACTATGAGTGGTTTTAAACATGAGACACTCAGTGTCACTCATAATAGCAAGTGAAAGCCATAATTAGGGAATTTTCTCCTTATCACATTGACAAAGATCAAAAAGGATAATAATTCAGAGTGTTGGCTAGGGAATAGAGAGAGAAACATTCTCACATATTAACTTCCTTGGAAGGCAATTTGGCAACACCTATCAATTCTACTTCTAGCTGTGTGTCTTAGCTATGTAATCACATATTTCTGAAAAGATAATGCAAGATTAAATACTGCAGCATGGTTTGTACTAAAGGATTGACAACAATTTGCATATATAACAATAATAGAGTGATGGTTAAATACATTTTGGTACATACATCGTAAACATCCATTAATAATAACTATGACTTCCAGCCAACCAAGTTGGCAGGGCATGACACTTGAGGGTTCTGTCCTCTCACAAAACCTTAGAGCAACTGGCAAAAATTGGAAGAGCCATCTTCCTCAAAACACCATAAAATAGTTAAAGGGTTGCAGTAAGTGGGCAAGTGTTGAATCAAGAAAAAGCAGCTGAAAAATGGTAGACCAAGTTCACAATGTGTTTGCTAACCCCTCCCCTTCTTACTCTCTGGCATGGTGTGGAGCTGGTCTGCATTCCCATTGCAGCACCCTGGTGCTATTCCAGATGGAGCAGATAACCCCAAGGGTTTACTGAGATGCTTGTATTCAGTGCCAATCAAGATAGTGGAAGTCTAAAGACTGAATCAGAAAACTTGTCCCAGGCTTACCCTCCCAGAATTTGTCTTGAAAGCAAAGAAGCAGCTTCCAGACAGCTAAAGCAGTATAAGAAAAACAAAATCAAACTGGCCTGGGGCAAAGGACTACCTGCATTAAATCAAGCAATAGAAAATGCAAGAAGGGGTGGGAATCTATTTCAAAGGGAGCAGAGGGGGGCATTCCACCTCCTGTAAACTGAGGAATTGATAAGGCCATCAGCAAGCAAAAGCCCAGGAAAAGAAGCAGTCTCCATGCAGACCCAGATAAGATGGAGAGAACCTTGTATTCACATTCAGCTTGAGCTTATCTTGATAGGAGGGTTGAACTTTGAAGAAGACAACCAGCCAAAGTAAGGTCAGTTTTCAAAGCTACTGGCTTTGGTTTGTTTTTGTTAGCTCTGTCATATCATTACTGGATACAAAGGTAAGGAAGAGAGCTCAGAGACTAAATCCTCAAATTAACACTTTAAAATATTGAAAAATGTACCATGTGCAGCAAAAAATTAAAAGATACACAAAGAAACAGGGAATGATGGCCTATTCAAAGGAACAAGATAAAAATCCAGAAACCATCATGAAGAATACCAGACTTTGGATATGCTGGAAAAATACTTTTAAAATGATCTTCAATATGCTCAAGGAGATAAAGGAAAATGCAGAGAAAGAACTAAAGGATATGAGTAAAATAATGAATGAACAATATGAGAATATCTCGAAGATTCTCAATAGGAAACAAACAGAAACGGTGGAGTGGAAGACCACAGTATCTGAAATGGAAACTTCCCTAGAGATTCATCAGCAGATTGGAGCTGGCAGGTGAAAGAATCAATGATGTCAAAGACAAGACAATTGAAATGATTCAGTTTGAGGAGCAGAAAGAAAAAAGAATTTGAAAAATGCAGAGCCAAAGACAGCTGTGGCACACTATCAAGTTTACCAATATACATATTATGAGGGTCCCAGAAGGAAAAGAAAAAAGTGGCAGAAGGAACACTCAAAGAAATAATAGAAGAAAACTCAAATTTAACTAAAGACCTGAATATATACATTCAAGAAGCCCAATGAAACCCAAACTCAAAAAGAAGGTATATAGTAATCAAAATCGTCCAATGCCAAAGACAAGGAGAGAATTCTGAAAATTGTAAGAGAAGAGCCACAGATTATGTATAAGAGGATCCCTATAGATTTAAGCTCCAATTTCTCATAGAAACCAAGGAGGCAAGAAGGAAGTGGGATGAAATATCTGAAGTACTGAAAGAAATAATTGCCAACCTAGAACTTTATATTCAGCAAGATTTTCTTTCAAAAATGAGGAAGAGATTAAAACATTCCCAGGTTAAAAAAAAAAAAAGCTGAGGAACCTTGTGTTAAGTTATGGTTTCTTAGACGTTACACTCAAAGCAAGAACAATAAAATAAAGTAGACAAAAGGGGCCTCATCTAAATTTCAAAATTATATGCATCAAAAGACTTTATCACGAGGGAAAAAAAGACAACCTACAGAATGGGAGAAAATATTTGAGAACCATATATCCAATAAAGGTTAATAATCAAATTACATAAAGAAACCCTGCAACTCAATAACAAAAAAGACAACTCAATTAATAAATGGGCAAAAACTTGAATAGGGTGGGCCACGGTGGCTCAGCAGGCAGGAATGCTTGCCTACCATGCCAGAGGACCCAGGTTCGATTCCTGGTGCCTGCCCATGTTAAAAAAAAAAAAAAAAACTTGAATAGACAATTCTTCAAAGAAGTTATACAGATGGCCAAAAACCACATGAAAAGATTTTCAACATCATTTGCTATTAAGGAAATGCTAATCAAAACCAGAATGAGATAACATTTCACACCCACTAGAATGGCTCCTATTTAAAAAAAAAAAAGAAAGAAAGAAAATTATGAGTGTAGGAGAGGTTGTGGAGAAATAGAAGTACTTAGTCATTGTTGGTGAGAATATAACATAGTGCAGCCACTGTGGAAGAGTTCAGCAGTACCTCAGAAAGTTAAGTATAGAATTACCATATGACCAGACAATCCTACTTCCAGGTATATACCCAAAAGGATTGAAAGCAAGGGTTCAAACAGTTGCAACTGATGTTCATAGAAGCATTATACAAGCAATGAACAAACCCAAGTGTTCTATCAACTGATAAATGGGTAAATAAAATGTGGTACATACATAGAATGGAATATTATTCAGCCATAAAAAGGAATGAAATTCTGATACATGTGGCAACTTGGATGAACCTTGAGGCATATATCCCAGGCACAGAAGGACAAACATTGTATGATCTTACTAATAGGTAATAATTAGAGTAAGCAAACATAGTCAATAGCTAAAATATAGGTTACCAGAGGTGGAAAGGGAGTAGGGAATGAGTTAAGGCTTAAACTGGTTAGACTTTCTAGTTGGCATGATGGAAAAGTTTTAGTAGTGGATAGTGGTGAAGGTAGTACAACATCATGAGTATAATTAACAGAACTGAATTATATGTTTGAATGTGGTTAAAAGGGGAAATTTTAAATTGTATATATGTTACTAGAATAACATTTTTTAAAAACAACAACATAGGACTTACAACACAAACAGGGAACTCTAATGTAAACTATGGATTATACTTAATAATATAATTATACTAGTATTCATTCATCAATGTAACAAATGTACTGCCCTAATGAAGAGTGTTAATAAAAGGGAAAACCAACTGTGCAAGGGAGTTATATGGGAACTCATTAAACCTACAACTTTCATAATAAATAATGACATAAATGCATACACATAAATAAGACAAAAGGATGCTTAGTGCTCCTCAGTATTTGACAGTGTAAGGAGACACATTATATACTTTTTTTATTTTTGGTAGCAGAGTACCTTGTATTGGTGTATGACATTGTGGTGCTAAATTAATCTATGAATTAATTTGAGTACCTGGAGTAGGGTGAAGGTACAGAAATATGCATCCATTTTATACTGGTCTTTCTCTTCCATAAACCAAACAGAACACTGCTTAAAACTCATTTCTAAATCATTTTTGACAATAATTACTGTGATGATTAGATCCTGGTGTCAACTTGGCCAGGTGATTGTGCCCAATTTTCTGGTCAGGCAAGCTCTGGCCTAACCGTTACTGCAAGGGTATTTTATGGCTGGTTGATAAACCAGAAGGCTGGCTTATTAAAGCATCAGTCAGTTGGTTGTAGCTGTGGCTGATTACATCTACTACATCTACTATTAACTAAGAGCACACACCCCCACAAACAAGATAATCCAATCAGCTGAAGGCTTTTAAAGGGGAAGAGAGAATTTTCACTTCAGTCAGTGAGCCTTTCCTGTGAAGTTCCTAGGGACCCTTCTTCAGAGCTCCCTACAGATTTTGGACTCTTACATTCCCATGCTTGCATTAAACACTTTTCTAAATCTCATATTTACAGATAACTCCTGTTTGTTCTTATGCTGGTTTGAAGCTATTATGTACCCCAGAAAAGCCATGTCCTTTAATCCTCATTCAGTATTGCTGGGTGAAATTTTTTTCATTGTTTCCATGGAGATGTAACCCACCCAGTTGTGGGTGGTAACTTTTTATTATTTATTTATGTATTTTTACATGGGCAGGCACTGGGAATCGAACCCAGGTCCTCTGGCATGGAAGGCAAACATTCTTGCCTGCTGAGCCACCGTGGCCCTCCCCGTGTGTGGTAACTTTTTATTAGATGGTTTCCATGGAGATGTATCTCCACCCATTCAAGGTGGGGTTGCTTCCTGGAGCCCTTTAAGAGGGAACAATTTTGGAAAAGCTTTAGACCCACATAGCCAGAAACCTTTGAAGATGAAGAAGGAAAATGCCCCAAGGGAGCTTCATGTAACAAAAAGCTGGAAGAGGAAGTTAGCAGACTTTGCCATGTGACTTTTCAGTTAAGAGAGAAACCCTGAATGTCATCAGCTTTCTTGAACCAAGTTATCTTTCCCTGGATAACTTAGATTGAACGTTTTTATAGCCTTGTTTTAATTTGGAGATTTCCATGGCCTTAGAGCTGTAAACTAGTAACTTAGTAAATTTCCCTTTTGTGCTGGTTTGGAAGGATGTATGTCCCTTAGAAAAGCCATGTTTTAATCTATATCCCATTTCATAAAGGCAGAATAGTCCCCATTCAATACTGTATGTTTGAAACTGTAATCAGATCATCTCCCTGGAGAAGTAATTTAATCAAGAGTGGTTGTTAAGATGGATTAGGTGATGACATGCCTCCACCCATTTGGGCAGATCTTGATAAGTTTCTGGAGTCCTATAAAAGAGGAAACATTTTGGAGAATGAAGGAGATTTTGGAGAGAGCAGAGAATGCTGCACACCACAAAGCAGAGTCCACCAGCCAGCGACCTTTGGAGATGAAGAAGGAAAATGCCTCCCAGGGAGCTTCATGAAACAGGAAGCCAGGAGAGAAAGCTAGCAGATGACACGGTGTTTGCCCTGTTCACCATGTGCCCTTCCAGATGTGAAAGAAAACGTGAACTTCACTGGCCTTCTTGGGCCAAGGTATCTTCCCTTGGATGCCTTTGATTGGTCATTTCTATAGACTTGTTGTATAATGGGACATTTTCTTGGCCTTAGAACTGTAAACTAGCAACTTATTAAATTCCCCCTTTTTAAAGCCATTCAGTTTCTGGTATATTGCATTCTGGCAGCTAGCAAACTAGAACACCTTTTAAAAAGCTGTTCCATTTCTGGCATATCACCTTCTGGCAGCTTGCAAACTAAAACAGATTCTAATACCAGAGAAGTGGGATGTTGAGGTTTGCAAATGCCAGACATATTGGAATGGCTTTTTAAATGGATAAGGGGAAGATTATGGAAGAGTTGTAAGGCGCTTCAGAGGGAATGCCTAGAATGCTTTGAAGAGACTGTTGGTAGAAATGTGGACTGTAAAGATACCTCTGATGAGGCTTTAGACAGAAATGATGGTGTGTTGTTCCAAACTAGAAGGAAGGCATTCTTTGTAGATGGAAAGCAGAATTTGAGAGTGATCAACTTGGATATTTAGCAGAAGATATTTTCAAACTAAGGGTGGAAAATGCTGTCTGGCTGCTCCTTGAAGCTCATAGTAAAATATGAGAAGAAAGAGAAAAATTGAGAACTGAACTCTTGGGTACAAAGAAACCAGAAATTGATGTTCTGGAAAATTCTGGGCTTCCAGGAAGGGAGACCTCAGAGAATAACCCCACATGAGGATACAAACAAATGTGGAACCAGTCAGCCATTTCAGAAAAAGCCAAGATTAGAGATGGAGTTATCCAGGAAGGATTTGTGGAAACTCCTTTTGTCTGATGGTCATGATCCTTGCCTGCTAAATAGAAAGTCAACAAGAGTATTGTAGGATCTTGATGAATGGAATCAATGCCAGTCTGGACTAAAAATCTCAGAAAAGGGACAAAGTGAAGGGAAAGTGTCTTCAGAGACAGAACCATGGAAACTAAGGTCTCAAGTCAAGAGACCTTAGGTCAGGAGAGTGAACCCACCCAAGAACTTGGAGAGGATGAGTTTGCCCAAAAAATGAGGGCCTTCCACCTCATTGCAGTGGAAGAATTGTGCTGCCTCAGACCTTGTCAAGGGTAGAGCACATTCCATGGGGGTTGAGGAGAGCCTGGATGCCACCCCATTGTTTTGGATGGGTTGTGCGGTTGCCCCAGAAATGGCAGAGAGCCTAGGTGTGACCTTAATGTTTGGAGAGGGTGGAGACAAAAATGAAAGGTGATCTCCCCAGTGTCCCCCAAGGTTGCAGCTGGACAGAGGCAGGCAGCTGTGTAGGCCTATGGAAGGGCTGGAAATGCCGCTTTCCAAAGCCCCAAAGATAAATACCTCTATGATTTGAAATCTAATGGAGTTTGCCCTGCAGGTTTCCAGAATTGTATGGGTCCCATGACCCCTGTGTCTCTTCCAATTTCTCCCTGTGGAAATGGGGGTATTTATCCTAAGACTGTTCCTCCTTTGTTTGTTGGAAGCAAATAACTTATCCTGAGTTTTACAGACCCAGAGTCAGAGGAGAATTTTGTCTTAGGACAGACCATGACTATAGCTGACTTTGATGAGATTTTGTACTGCTTCTGACTTTGTAGTGTATTTGTATTGTTACTGAAATAGTTTAAGACTTTCTGATATTGTTATTGAATGACTATATTTTGCATTTGGAAAGAACATGTTTTTTGGGGGTCCAAAGGGTGGAATGTGCTGGTTTGAAGCTATTATGCACCCCAGAAAAACATGTCATTTAATCTTCATTCAATATTGCAGAGTGGAATCTTTTTAACTGTTTCCATGGAGATGGGACCCATACAATTGTGGGTGGTAAACTTTGATTAGATGGTTTCTATGGATATGTGTCTCCACCCATTCAAGGTGGGTTGGCTTACTGGAGCCCTTTAAGAGGGAATCATTTTGGAAAAAGCTTCAGAGCCCAGATAGCCAGAGGCCTTTGGAGATGAAGGAAAATGCCCCAAGGGGAGCTTCATGAAGCAAGAAGTCTGCAGAGAAAGCTAGCAGACATCACCATGTGCCCTTCCAGCTTAGAGAGAAACCCTGAATGTCACTGGCCTTCTTGCACCAAGGTATCTTTTTCAGATGCCTTAGATTGGACATTTTTATAGCCCTGCCTTAATTTGGAGATTTTCGTGGCCTTAGAACTGTAAATGTGCAACTTAATAAATTTCCCTTTTTAAAAGCTGTTCTGTTTCTGGTATATCACATTCTGGCAGCTTGCAAACTAAAACAGCCCTTTGTGCTTTCTCAGTTCAGATAGATTGTACTATAAAAAGTAGTGGTTTTCAAACCTTTTGACCTTTGGAACCCTTACATTGTTGTACATTATTGAAGACCACAAAAGTGTTTTTGCTCATTTGAGTTGTTTATGTGAGCTTCGTTTAAGTGAGTTTTGCTTATGGGAGTGTTCTAGTTTGCTAGCTGCTGGCTATTACCTTAGAACTTTACAATCTCTTTAATATTTTGTTTAATTAAAGGCAGCTGAATTTCACATATCTATTTCTACACTCACACCATTGTGATATCACCTGTCACAATTTTCTGAATGCCTTCAGAAAACTCCACTGCATGTGGTAAAACACTAAGAGTGATAAGCAAATGATATCTTATTATTATGCAAATTGTTTTGACCTCATACCCATGGCCCACAGAACTTAGGTGTTCCAGAATCACATTGCAGAACTGCTGATGTGTGTGCATTTAGAAAAGTTTGTCCATGTATGAAAGATAGAGAGAGAGTCAACCAACCTGTTCCTAAGCCTGCCATGACTTCGGGTCATTGGCCATCATCCCAACCCATGACTTTTATAACTACCTCAAAAAGAATTCCTTTTAAACACTCACTGTTAACCTAAACGATATTCCAACTGAAGTAAAACAAGGGTGGCTTTTTTTAACTTTTTATTTTGAAATAATTTCAAACCTACAGGAAAGTAGCAAATATAATACACAAACAATACAGAGAACTCCAATGTACTCCCTACCCAGAAACCCAGATTTACCAACTTCTAATATTTGACACATTGAATTGTATCATCCATCTATCTATATCTCTATCTCTATATTTATCTATCTTGTAAACATTTGAGAATAGATTACATAAATCATGCTCCTTTAACACTTCATACTTCCATGATTATTTCCTAAGGTGAAAGATATTCACTTGCATATCCACATTAAGTACAGTTATTGATGAACAATTTTTTAAAACAGAGGTTTAAAATGCTTTCGTGTCACAAAGTCCTTTGAAAGAAAAGGAAATTGGCTTTAAACTTTTTCTTAATAGGAAAATTTCTGTTTACAGACTTCATTATGATTTTTATCACCAGATACTTTATTTACCCAACTCCTGAAACTTATTTTCCCAGGTAATGTTTGGCAGCTTGTGGTTTCATTGTTTCTAATGATTTATTTTCTCTGTACTTCTTTTACAAGGTGTGATTCATTTCTATTCAAAAAAACATATTTAAACAATAAGCTTTGGTCAACATTCTCCTAGTAATGCATTACATTTAAAAAATAACTTTTACTTATTTTTTTTCAATTATAAAAGTAAAACATATTCATTGAAAACTTTTTTTTAGGGGAAAAACAGAAAAATGTAAGGAAGAAAATAAGATTACACATAATCTCATCTTCCAGAAAGAAACACTGTCAGTATTTTGTGGTCTCATCTTCCAGATTTTACTCTCTATATAGTAGCACACAGATAGAATTCTTAAAAGCAGATGTAACAAATGACTAAATATAAGGCATTTGCTCTAATTTTTTGAGTAAACTGAAGCATGATAGTGACATTGCAAAAATGCCTAGGTTTATTTATTAAAGGACCATCTTGTGACACTAGGAATCATGTCACAATAGTTTTTTCATAATTTACTAAGACTATAAAGAGTTCCCTTATAAATAGTAGTAAGCAGCCTAGAATTTAGTCTTAAGGTCAAATTCATCATCATAGCCAAATAAGCCAGAATTCACCATTTTGTTGGTGTGGAGACCCAGGGCTTGCCTCTTCTCCTTCCCCCACATTTAGAATAAGTTCCTGCATGTAGCTGCTTATAATGACAGGGGCAGAAGCTAAAGATGGTATCGTAAACAAAGCATTAAAAGTCCTCTCCCTTGATCACTGTAGATAATAAACTCCTGTGTCAGGAGACCCTACTAAAACTCTGTTCTCACACCCTTGTCCTAAACCCTTAAACCCTTGCATTCCCCGCCCCCATGGCAGAGCTTTAATTTCCATTTCCTGATCTGCCATAGAGAAGAGTCTTCTGTTTATAAGTGCCCCTGAAATTCGAAAATCAAAAGGACGTGTCCTTTGATCTTTGGGCTGCACCAACCCAAGCCCTCCAAGCACTGAGTTGGAACAGTTGGCCAAACTGTAGCTTTGCAAATTATGCAGCCTGAAACACATAAATCACATAATTTTATACAATTACTACAGCAAAGGAAGTATCTAATAAGACTTTCCAAAATAATCAAATATGTTCTTGTATGTCTTGTTTTGTTGACTGTGCTAATTATCCTCTTCATGGATTTTCTTTGAAGTGTTCTTCCTTTTATTATCTGAATGTGTGGTTTCCAGAGCTTACTTTATTCAGAATAGGGAAGTAAGCATGACAATTAAGAGATGAAATATGGTTTTATTGGCTATATTTAGTGCAACAAAATCGTGTGCATGGAAGTGTATTTAAACATAGCGCCTTCAGATATGCTGTATTTAGAAGAGAGTAAATGAGGCCCATATTTGGGTAAAACAGGTTAAAAGAAGGAAAGAAGTCATTCCTGTATTTCCAGTTAGTGAGGGAAGAATTTTCAGAGCTTACTGGCTATCCAACTACATGAGGTTTTTGTGTTGAATCTCAAGTGACTATGTCAGATTTTTCTAGGGCCTGATCTTCTTGCATAAAACTTTTCAGCTATGTCACATTTACTGCTTTAGTATATTAAATATCTGATGTCAAGTCAGACACTTGGAGATTGTACCAAATCTTTAAGATCTTGAATTTAGTTGATGATTTATACAGTGATGATGAAGGCAGATGTACCCCATCTAAAGTGTGTTTTGTAATATTTTTGTTTTTCTCTCTCCCAGTGATTGGGCAATATACCACTAGCATTGAATGGGTGGGGGCCAGAGGTGTTATACATCTGCAGTGTGTGGAAACTCACTTGTTTTGCAGTTTCCAGTATTCCACCAGACTGAGTGGAATATAAATCAATGGTCATTTGGCATATTTTAATAATGAAAAGTTTTCTTTTACAATACTTTACATAATATCTGTAATTCAGGAGAAGATGGTTTTGGAGAAGGAAACACAAATAGATTAGACACTGTTCCTAAATAAAACTCTGAGTTTCCTCCCTGTGTGAGGTATGCAATTTTTAGAATTGCAATCAAACCAATGATGGTTTCAATGAGTCATGACATGTCATCTTCAGCACTAGAAATTAACATAAATTTTGCCTTGAAATGATTAGTTCAGGAAATTCATGAGTCTGAATATATCATTGAATATATCAATGAGATACTCTCATTGGCCAAGCCATGAAAATCATTGAAATGGCTTTATCTCATTCCACATTTAAAAACTCCATGCGAGTGCCATTTTCATGAACAGCCACCATATTTCAGCATGGAAGAACAGAGTCTGCCTGTTTCTTTACACCATGTGTTTGTCAATATATTTAGTCATAATAATGAATCATACAGTATCTGACCTTTTGTGTCTGACTTATTTCACTCAGTACTATGTCCTCAAGGTTCATCCACACTGTCATATGTTTTGGGATATCATTTTGTCTAAATGCTGCATAATATTCCATCATATGTATATACCACATTTTGTTTATCCACTAATCTGTTGATGGGCACCTGGATTGTTTCCATCTTTTGGCAACTGTGAATAGTGCTGCTGTGAACACTGGTGTGCAAATGTCTGTTCGTGTCATTGCCCTCAACTCTTCTGGGTATATACTGAGTATTGGTATTGCCAGGTCATAGGGCAACTCAATATTTAATTTTCTGATTTCCACAATGGCTGAACCATTTTATGTTCCCACCAACAGTGAGTAAGTGTTCCAATTTCTTCACATCCTCTCCAACATTTATACTTTCCTCTGTTTAATAACAGCTATTATCTGTGGGAGGTAATATCTCATTGTCATCTTAATTTTCATTTCCCTTGAAATGAAGATGAGCCACTCTTCATGAGTTTTTTTAGCCATCTATATCTGCTGTTCAGAAAAGTGCCTATTCATTTCCTCTGCACATTTTATAATTGTGTTGTTTGTTCTTTTGATGGTAAGCTGTATAACTTCTTTATGTACACAGGATACCAAGGTTTTATGCAATATGTGGTTTCAAAATATTTTCTCCCATTGAGTTGGCTACCTCTTCACTTTTTTTAATAAAGTCTTTTGAGGCACAGAAGCTCTTGATCTTAAAGAGTTCCATTGGTCTGTTTTTTCTTTCACAGCTTGTGCTTTAGGTGTAAAATTTAAGAAGCTACCTCCTATTACTAGATCTTAAAGATGTTTCCCGAAACTTTTTTCAAGAAGTTTTATGGTACTGGATCTTACTGTAAGGCAGGGGTCCTCTTTCATTCTTTTGGCTATTGAAATCCAGGTCTCCTATGCCCATTTATTGAAAAGACTATTCTGTTTCAATTCAGTGGATTTGGGGGCCTTACTGAAGATCAAATGTCCATAAATTTGGTGGTCAATCTCTGTACTCTCGATTTTATTCCACTGGTCAGTCCTTCTGTCTGTGCACCAGTACCATGCTGTTCTGATTACTGTAGCTTTATAGTAAACTTTAAAGTCAGGAAGTGATAGACCTCCCAGTTTGCTCTTCTTTTTTTTTTTTTTTTAAAGAGAGAGGGAGGAAAGGAAGGAAGGGAGGAAGAAAGGGAAACATTTTTAAACATTTTCTTGTTTTATTATATTTTGTTTGTTTGTTTTTTACATGGGCTGGGGCCGGGAATCGAACCGGGGTCCTCCGGCACGGCAGGCAAGCACTCTTGCCCGCTGAGCCACCGCGGCCCGCCTTTTTTTTTTTAAGGATATTTTTAGCTATTTGAGGTCTCTTTCCTTTCCATACAAAGGAAAGCAAAGAAACTGATTTCCATAGTTTTCCAAGTCTTCAAAGTAGTTTGTTGGGATTTTTATTGGTATTGTATTGAATCTGTAGATCAGTTTGGGTAAGATGGACAAATTGATGATTGTATTAGTTAGGGTTCTCTAGAGAAACATAATCAACAGGAAATATTCATAAATATAAAATTTATAAAAGTGTCTCACATAACCGTGGGAATGTAGAGTCCAAAATCTGTAGAGCAGTCTGTGAAGCCAACGATTCTGATGGAGGGTCTGGATGAACTCCACAGGAGATGCTCACTGGCCAAAGCCAGAAGAAAGCCTGTCTCTTCTGAATCCTCCTTAAAAGACTTCCAGTGATTAGATTAAGCATCACTCATTGCAGAAGACACTCCTCTTGGCCAATTACAAATGGGATCACCTGTGGATGCAGCTGACATGATCATGATTTAATTCTATGAAATGTCCTCATAGCATCAGACAGGTCAGCACTTGCCCAATCAGACAAACAGGTACCACCACCTGGCCAAGTTGACACATGAACCTGGCCATGACAATGATATTCAACCTTCCTATCTATGAGCATGGAATATATTTTCCACTATTTAGGTCATTTTTTATTTCTTTTAGCAATTTTTTATAATTTTTTGGTGTGTAAGTCCTTGATATTCTTGGTTAGGCCTATTCCTAGATGCCCCTAATTCTTCTGGTTACTATTCTGAATGGAATTTTTTCCTTAGTTGTCACCTCAGATAGGTCATTGCTTGTGTATAGAAACATTACCGATTTCTGTACATTAATCTTGTATCCCACTATTTTGCTGAATTTGTTTATTAGCTCAAGTAGTTTTACTGTAGATTTCTCAGGATTTTCTAAGTATGGGGTCATGTCATCTGAAAATAATAACTAAGACTAAAATCAGTTTTACTTCTTCCACTCCTGTTGGATGCCTTTTATTTCTTTCTCCTGTCTAATTGCTCCAGCTAGTACTTCTAATGCAATGTTGAATAATAGTGGTGACAATGGGCATCCTTGTCTCATCCCTCATCTCAAGGGTAACGCTTTCAATTTCTCACCATTAAGTATGATGATGGCTATGGGTTTTTCTTATATATCTTTAATGATATTGAGAAAATTTCCTTTGATGTCTAACTTTTGAAGTGTTTTTATCAGAAAAGAATGCTGGATTTTGTCAAATGCCTTTTCAGCATCAATCGATATGATCATGTGACTTTTCCCTTTTGATTAGTTAATGTGCTGCATTACATCAATTGATTTTCTTATGTTGAACCACCCTTGCATTCCTAGTATGAATCCCACTTGATCATGAGGTATAATTCTTTTAATGTGGTGTTGAAAACAATTTGCTAGTATTTTGTTAAGAATTTTCACATCGGTGTTTATTAGGGAGATTGGTCTGCAGTTTTCTTTTCTTGTATCATCTTTGTGCTATTTTGGTATTAGAGTGATGTTAGCATCATAAAATGAGTCAGGTAGTGTTCCTTTTTCTTCAATTTTTTGGAAGAGTTTGAGCAGGATTGGTGTCAGTTCTTTTTGAAAAGTTTGATAAAATTCTCCCATGAAATCATCAGGTCCTGGGTTTGTTTTTGTGGGAAGATTTTTGATGACTGATTGGATCTCTCTACTTATAATTGGTTTGCTGAGAGCTTATGTTTCTTTTCAATCAGTATAGGTAAGTAACATGTTTCTAGGAATTTGTTCATTTCATCTAAGTTATCTAGTTTGTTGACATATAGCTGTTGATAACATTCTTTTATAATCTTTAAAATTTCTTCATGATCTGTGGTAGCAATCCCCCTCTCATTTCTGATTTTATTTATTTGTGTCTTCTCTCTTTTCATCTTTGTTAGTCTAGCTAGGGGACCATCAATTTTATTAATTTTCTCAAAGAACCAACTTTTAGTTTTGTTGATTCTTTCTATTATTATATTGTTCTCAAGTTTGTTTATTTCTGCTTTAGTCTTTATTATTTCTCTTCTTTTATTTGCTTTGGGGTTAGTTTGCTTTTCTTTCTCTAAATTCTCCAGGTCAGTAGTTAAATCCTCGAATTTTGCTCATTTTTGTTTTTTATATGGGCATTTAAGGCAATAAATTTCCCTTGCAGCACTGCCTTTGCCACATCTCATAAGTTTTGATATGCTGTATTCTCATTATCATTAGTCTCCAGATATTTGCTAATCTCTCTAGAAATTTCTTCCTTGACCCACTGATTATTTAAGAGTGTATTGTTTAATCTCCATATATTTGTGAAAGCTCTGGTTCATTGGTGATTATTAATTTCCAACTTTATTCCACTGTGATCAGAGAAAATGCTTCGAATAATTTCAACCTTGTTAAATTTGTAGAGGCTCAGTTTATGTCTTAATATATGATCTATCCTGGAAACCAAGAATGGTATGGTCATCTTTGGAAAATGCTTATAAGGAAACAGGGGCCTAGATTGTAAGCTTTTAGAGCAAACACATTAAGTCTGGAGTGGTGATTATTTCTGGATTTTGAGAGGCTGTTTTATATAAATATAACCTGACATTTAGAGATACGAACAAAGCCAGACAGGTTGGGGTTAGGGTAATTCAGAATTTAGGGGTAAGGAAGACAGTGTCTATATTTTAGAACCACACATACTCTTTGAGACCAATATAAGAAAGGTTTATTTGATCTGGAACTGAAATTTTCTGTAGTGCACAATCTAATTCAACCTATCTGCATAACTCACTTGAAGAATTGAAACACAAGAAGCACAGAATAAGAAAGAGGTCTTTTAATCCTGTACAGATTATTGTAATGCCTGGATACATCCTAGAGTATATTAAGCAGATAATCAAAAAATATTGACAACGTCCCCTGAGGGATGGGAGAAAGAATACGGAACTATTAAACCTTACCATCAGAGAATCTCCTGATATTGTGTCAAACTTTAGGGACACCCAAATCAATAGGCCAAGCCCTTGATCATAAGGCTTACTCTTGTGAAGCTTATGTAGGTCGCATAGAAGCTTAGACTACTTATGGACATGCCTAAGAGTTACTTCTGGAGGACCTCTGAGGTGTTGCTCAGATGTGGCCTCAGTCTCTCTAAGCCCAACTCTGCAAGTGAAATCATTGCCCTTCCCCCTACATGGGACCTGACATCCAGGGGTGAATGTCTCCCTGGCGACATGGGAGATGACTCCCAGGGGTGAATCCAAATCTGGCACCGTGGGATCAACAATTCCATCCTGACCAAAAGGGGGAAAAGAAGTGTAATTAATAAAATATCAGTGGCAGAGAGAGTTCAAATAGAGTTGAGAGGCTACTCTGGAGGTTGCTCTTATGCAGGCTTCAGGTAGACCTTGCTACCTATCATAACCTGCCCACCCCCAACCAGGACCATTCCAGCCAATCCTAAAGAACACCTAGGGCAATATATAAGATTCCACAAGGTTTCCAGGCACTAGAGCAACTTTCCAGAAACCTACAACATCCAGATGGGTCATTGGTCCAAGTAAGTCCTGAAACCTAGCCCAGCCCCTCGAGAACATCAGATAGTTCCATCTCCCTACCCCATATTAGTGACAGACCTTTCCGATATGAAAAATTTAGAATTGCCATAGCCCAAACACCCCTATAGAGAGGGATGGAAAGATCAAAGGTGATGGTGGAGTTAAATAGAGAAGATAGGATCAAACAAATGAATATGAATGCTGAATCATTAAATTGAAATCTCTTTTAGTCTCCAGTATGTTAGAGTATCTAGAAGTAAAAACCTAAAATTGTGAAATTGTAACCCATGTTAAAGTCTGAAATATGTTCTACAACTAATTGTGGTGTTAAAATTTATAGCTCTTATGTATATATGTTATTTTTCACAAAGAAAAAAAGAAGAAAAAAGTAAATTGTGATGATAAAAAATATGTAAGGGCGGGCCACGGTGGTCGGGCAGGCCATGGTGGCTCAGCAGGCAAGAATGCTTGCCTGCCATGCCAGAGGACCCGGGTTCGATTCCTGGTGCCTGCCCATGTAAAAAAAAAAATATATATATATATACATATATATATATATATAAAAGTCCTCTAGCCTTCTAAGTTCTGGAGCACCTAGAAAGAAAAATATGAGAGGATCGTATGGTAGCCCATGACAAACTCTGGGATCTGTTCTATTACTACCTGTTGAAGAGTGTTTTAAAAACTATTGCTTTTTTATTTCTTTATTTTGTATATATGTTATACCATACAATAAAAAAAGTTAAAAGAAAAAAAAGAATTCTATATCTGATGAAACTGTCTTTTGAAAATGAGGATGAGATTAAAACATTTCCAAAAAAAACAGAAGCTGAGAGAGTCTGTCACCACCAGACTAACCCCATAAGCAATGCTAAAGAGCATTCTACGTATTGAAAGGAAAGGACAATAGACAACAGATCGAAGCTACATGAAGAAATAAAACTTTCCTATGAAGGTAATGACATGGGTAAATATGAATGCTAGTAATATTTCTGGTTTGTAATCCACTTTTTATTTCCTGCAGGACCTAAAAAGCAATGAGAAATCAGTGGTTTTGGACTCATATGAATGTTTGTGATAAAAATTACAAAAAGATGGGGGATGATATCAGAAGGAAAGATAGACAATAAAGACTGAGATGGTATAATCTAGGAATGCCTAGAGTATATAATGACAGTGACTAAATGTACAAATTTTAAAATGTTTTGCATGAGGAAGAACAAAGGAATGTCAATACTGCAGGGTGTTGAAAATAGATGGTAATTAATATTTTAAAACTTTAACTTATGTGTGAGACTAAAGCAAAAAATATTTATTTGGTACAAAATTTATATTTTGACTAGTGCATTTCCTAATATAATTTATGCAGACAGCTTCATTGAACACCATAAGTACATGGAACCTTGAACAGGGCATGAGATTTTGTAGGTTTGTCCAGAGTGATGCCTCAATAAATCCCAGAAGAATTTAAATAATGAGTAAAAAGTATTTGCAAAGTCCCCTTGGCAGAATGGTGAGAAAGGAGGAAAATTCCACTTCCCCAAATCGAGAATTTTTGATATTCTCACAAGTAGTGGGAACAAGCAAAGCTGAGCCCCCAATCTTGGGATTTTGTTCATATGAAACTGAATCCTGCAAAGGATGGGCTAAGCCTATTTAAAATTAGGCCTAAGAGTCACCCCCAGAGAACCTCTTTTGTTGCTTAGATGTGGCCTCACTCTCTTAGTCAACATGACAAGCAAACTTACTGCCTTCCCCCTCTCTACGTGGGACATGACTCCCAGGGGTGTGGACCTTCCTGGCAACGTGGGACAGAAATCCTAGAATGAGCTGGGACTCAACACCAAGGGAGAAACTTCTCGACCAAAAGGGGGAAAACAGAAATGAGACAAAATAAAGTGTCAATGGCTGAGAGATTCCAAACAGAGTCGAGAGATTATCCTGGAGGTTATTCTTATGCATTAAACAGATACCACCTTCTTAGTTAAGGTGTAACAGAGAGGCTGGAGGGAACTGCCTGAAAATGTAGAGCTGTGTTCCAGTAGCCATGTTTCTTGAAGATGATTGTATAATGATACAGCTTTCACAATGTGACTGTGTGATTGTGAAAACCTTGTGTCTGATGCTCCTTTTATCTACCTTATCAACAAATGAGTAAAACATATGGGTTAAAAATAAACAAATAATAGGGGGAACAAATATTAAAATAAATTTGTAGATTGATGCTAGTGATCAATGAAAGGGAGGGGTAAGAGCTATGGTATGTATGAATTTTTTTCCTTTTTTCTTTTCATTTCTTTTCTTTTTCTTTTCATTTCTTTTTCTGAATTAATGCAAATGTTCTAAGAAATGATCATGATGATGTACATACAAGTATGTGATAAAAAAGAATGTTCATATTGTATGTTGATTGGTTTTATTTATAAAATTTTTTTTAAAAGGTGGGGTATAGACATTAAGTTGGTATCAAAGCAAATGAGATTGTTACAACTTAGGATGTTAAATTTAAGCTCCAGGCTAACTACAAAGAGCATATGGAGAATATGCATGCTTATAGAGACACAAAAAACCTGTAGAGAGTACAGGATGCCAGGAACAGGTGGCAGGGGGAATGGAGAATTAATGCAAAACCAGTGTAGGGTCTCTGTTTGGGAAATTAGGAACGTTATAGTAATTAAAGTTTGTGAAGTTACTGCAAAATAGTGAATCTGATTATTCCCACTGAATGGTGTGCTTGGGAGTGGTTGATCTGGGGAAGTTTATGTAGTATATATGTTCCCAGAATAAAAGAAAAAAAAAGAGCAACTAAATAGGAAATGACAATTATAAGCAATACATGATCCTGGATGGGATATAAGAAGGAAGGAGAGAAGGCTCAATGGGACATTATTGAGACATAGGGGAAAAACTGGAATATATACTGTGAGCTTTAAGTTCATGCTAAATTTCTAGAACTTGATAATTGTACTTAAGGTGGATTCATAAGTAAATATCCTTGTTCATAGGAAATATACACAAGTGACCACAATAAGTGTTCAAGGAGTATGATGTATCCAACCTACACTCAATTGATCAGAAAATGAATTGATGAATAGATGGCAGACAGATTGATAGGTGGATTAATAGATTGTTGAATGGATAGATAGAATGATATGGTAAATGTAGCAAAATGTTAAAATTGGTGAATCTGGGGGAGTGGGAGTTTGTTAGAGTTCTTTGATTGAGGCTTGTATTATTTCTATAATCATCCTGAAAATTTGTAAGTATTTTGAAACAATTTTTTTTTAAAGACTGTGAGTTCCAACAGTATGGTACATGGATCTAATTATGTCCATTTGATTAATTTGTTAATGATGTGGTTCAAATCTTAGTTATTTTTGTCACTTTAACAATTATTGCATGAGGTATGTAAAAATTCCTTATAATGATCATAAACTTATTAAGTTCTTATAATTCATCAAACCTTGCTTCAGATGTTTTGAGACCACATTGTTAGGATCAAGTGCATATGAGATTTTTATATCTTTCTGATGAATTAATTCATTTATCATTAATGTTTCTTTTCATCCTACTAGTCTATTTTGATTTTCCCTTAAAGTCTATTTTGTCTGATATTAACGTGGCAGTACTAAATTTCTTTTCTTTTGTTTCGTTTTTTCTGGGGGGGGGTGGGCACGGGGAGGGGGTTGCATGGTCCGGGAATCGAACCTGAGTCTCCTGCATGAAAGGTAGGCATTCTAACTACTGAACTACACGTGCACCTTACTAAATCCTTTTGTGTTTCAAATTTGGTATAGACTTTTCCAGCATTTTCCTCCAAACTCAGTGTGTCAAGGTTTACATGCATCTCTTATAAATAGCATTTCTAGGAGACTTAAAAATTTTAATATGAAAGTCTCTTTTCCTGGCATGTTTAAAATAATCAAATTTATTGTGATTCTGGGGCACGTACTTCTATTATCTTATCTGGTACTTCTTGTTTACTTTCGTCATTTCTTTGTCCTTCCTTTCTCCCTTCTATTATATTGATAAATTTTCTTTATTCCTCCTTTCCCTCCTACCAGTTTAAAAATTATACATACTATTTATTTTTCTCACTGTTTTTTTTAATCCCTAAAATTTAAATATTCATGTATTTGGTAAAATAAAAAAAAAAAGATGATTCTGTTCTCCTCCTGCACAATTCAAGAACTTCAGTGTGCTTTAATTTTGAGTATGCCACTCTCATATTTTCATACTTCCTTTTGATCCAAGAGTTAAGATGGAGCATTTGTGGTTTTTTAACATATTTCTGTAGAAGAGCCTTTTTATTTTGTTGTATTGTTAGCAAGTCCAGTTATCTTGCACTGTGATTAGAAAATGGGGCTTTTATTATTATTATTACTGTTTGAATAATTATTATTACTGTTGAAAATTGAACAATTTTCAAACCTAATATAATGTCAGATTTCAGTGGGTTCTTGAAATGAAGGTATATTCTCTATTTTAATGGATCAATGATTTTTTAAAATAGCATGCTTCTTTGAATCTAAGCCATACTTTTTTTCTTATACATTTAAAAATCCTTGAAATCAGGGCACATCTTCCTATTTTGGCATCTATCCCCTCTGGCCAGATGGCAGCCATCCTACAGTTGTTGCTGCTGGCTCATGTACAGACTTGACCATGGCGGTTTATACTATTGGCACTTTGTCTGAGTTATGTTTAGGTTGTTGGGGCTATACGTGTTGCATTTAAATGCCATTTTAAATGTGGTTGGAAAGATTCCAGTTTGTTTAGGCATTGAAACTAACAGTTACCTGGCACATAGAAAGGCATGGAAACAAAGCAGAAAGTGTACATTGGATATTAGTAAAGCAAATATTGTGGATGGAAGAATTATCACAATTCTACATCTTCTTAGCAAAGAATAACTGAGGATATTACAGAACCTTACCAAAAAAATAAGGGGCAATAAGTACAAGTAGATGAATCCCTGTGACATTTTGCGCCTGAGATATATGCAAGAATATGACTTTTGTGCACCAGATTAATCCAGTGAATTCAGGAGAAATTGCCAAATCTCTCAGAATAGATTAAATACATTTCATAACAAGCAGATGATAGTGTGAGCTCTTCACACATTTGATGGGACTATGATTAAGATGTTGTGTTGTAGTTTAACCAAAAGCATTTTTTTCTTGGTCCTACATAAAATCGTAGTGTTTTACAACGGATGGCACCTTACAGTCAATGAAATGTGAAATATCAACCAGCTCAACTTTATTATGTTACTTATGACATTTAGATCCCGACTTCCTTTTTTGTTTGATCCGACTTGAACTGAGAGATATAAATTAAAGGCTCCTAAAATAAGTGTTTTAACTTATAGTGTCTCTTGTAATTTCTGCTTTTTGAATATTGCTACAATATTATTCGTTCATGTATAACCATAACTATTTCTTAGCTATACTAGATTGATTCTTTAATTTCTAATAAATTTTGCATGATAAATTATAGTCTATTAAACAATTTAAACATTTTTTTTCCTTCAGTGTGCAGGTGAAAGCTGGGAAGAGTCTACCAACCTTGTTGGCAAGTCTGATACTTCTTCATCCATACCATCTTTCCAGAAGAAAACAAAATCATTTAATTGCCAATGGGGGGAAGTCCTTAATGTTATTGTGACTTAAGTATACTTTTAAATGTCTGCCTTAAAAAGTTGAGATATATCAGTAACGTAAATGATATGCTTTTTTTCTGTGCATTAGACTTTGCGAAAATGCTGCATAATTATGGTTTACTAGTATTTTTGAACAATATCTACCATATGAACCTTACATAAATTATTGATCAACATAAAGCATTAGTATAATATATACCTTGATTATTTAAAAATTAAAGGTATGCCTTCGGTGAAAGGTTTTAGATATAAATAAATCTAAAGCACATAAAAGACAAATTCATAGTCTAAAAAACTGAGCTAACTTTGTCTGACCAGTAATTACTTTGTCCTTGGCAGTACACTTGCTGCCTTTTGCTACTCTTCCTGGTTTGCCATTCAGTTTATTCTGTGATTTGTCTGGTGCCTCAGACATTTTAGCAGTTTTATGTTGAAGCAGTTTGTTTCCATTATCAGAGAGAATACTTTCACCATCCACATCCACTGTTTCCTTTTTGAGCTCTCATTTCATGTCTGACTTCCTGATTTTTCATTTTTACTTCTGTCCAGATGAACATTTTCAAAACTTGTTCCAATTGCTGCTGTTCCAACAGATGAATTTACACCTCGTGTTACGCAAGATGAAAAGCAGGGAGAAATTACATAATATTTAGCATTTTACTTGTTAGAATTTTATAATAAATCCTAAAACTGGCTTAAGTAACGTATGATTTACAGTAAAAGAATGCTTTAAATTACATGATTAACAAATATAGCCACATTATTATCATATTTCTTTCTTTTCATTTTACTGTACCAGCTCTTATCTATACCAACAAATATTTGTTTTATTTGAATGCATGACATTTAATCTTTAAACAAATAATAAAAATTATTTCTTAAATATATGTAGTAAAATTAAACTGTGTCCTATCTCTAGCCACAAATTTGTACTTAGATTTAACTTTTTAAGTAAACCCAAATCTTTAAAAAGCAATAACCTTTACATTTCATAATACTTTGGCAAAACAAAACAAAACAAAACAAAAAAGTCTAATTTTACTTAGTTAAAACCAGTTAGCAAACTAAACTTAAACTGTTATTTAACTGCTCAAATAAGGCCAATTACCAGAAAGGCTATTTTCTATGTGAAGAACACATGAAGGATTTGAAGCAGAATTATCACTATTTCATTTATCCTTGCTTATCATGCAATCATTTTTTTTTTTTTTTTTTTTTACATGGGCAGGCACCGGGAATCAAACCCGGGTCCTCTGGCATGGCAGGCGAGCATTCTTGCCTGCTGAGCCACCGTGGCCCACCCGTAATCATTTTTATAAGTACAAGCAAATTGGGATCTTACCAAGGTTTGCTTCATCTTTTTTTTTTTCTCTTGCATTGACTCTTTTATGCATTCTCTTAAGGATTTGACTGATAGATTTTTTACTGGTGTGGGAGATTTGAAAAGTGTAAGAATAGAAGTTCCACTATCATTAACTGTATTTTCATCATCATATAAAAGTTCTGTTTTGTTTTGGATAGTGCATTGGCTGCTTCTTCATCCAAAAGAACCAGTAACATTTTTATAGTATCTCTACCACAGCATGCAGTGCCATGGTTTATGGCATATGATTTTGGCCGTGCAGAACTGATATCGGTGGTGCTGACAGCTACAATTCCTTGATGAGAATAGATGATATTTTTAATCCTCAAATCCAAATCCTGAGCAACTTCTTCTACTGCTTTGTAGAAAGGCTCCCTGCTGCTCTAGCCTTTAATCAGATGCATCTTTATCAATGAGAGTATATGACCTCCTGCAATGCTTACATTTGGCATTTCTCCAAGAATCGCATCTAATTTGTCAACAAAATGAATATAAAATTAGACAATCCCTTTATATGTGTCCTTAAAGGATTAGATGGCGATGGTGCATATCCTTTTTCTCCAAGCTCTATTGTGTGAATGAATGATATAGCCACCAAAAAGGTAGACATTTGTTTCTCTCGAGCAGCGTGTTTCAAATCTGTGAAGGCTTCTCTTCCTGGTCCTCTCTCAGGGATATTGAGAATATACACCAAAGCCAGGTCATTCTTTGAATTCACTAGCAGGTTGAAATGTGTGTTTATTTGTTGGTGATGTTGGTACATAAAAATCGGTTTCACCATCTATTGCGTACTGTCTGCCAGATAGAAAATCCCGTAGTTGACTAGGGGATACACTGTCATTCTTTTCACAACCAGAAGTCAAAGCCCTATATTTTTGATAAACATCAATACCATATTACTATTTTTCAAAAACTCATCATAAATCTTCCTGATCTCCTTGTAACGGTCAAACACTTCCAAATTTTCAAGTGGTAATTTCAATTTCGCATGTAGAAGATATTTCCAAGTCAGTAAACATCACTGAGAAAGACTGTAAATTCCCCATTGTGCTGTTTGTTGTTCTCTGCTATGGAAAGCTGCATGGAGACTGTACCACACACAGTAGTTCTCTCAGAGGTTCAAACACTGTACCAGTTCCTTCTAAATGCTTTAATCATGTTCAAGACAGACTTCTGATACTGCACAGCCATCCTCTTCCTCACACTTGAGCAGAGTCAATGAGACACTGAATATGCAAACACGCTGAATGGCAGGCTGCCCGGGCGGATCCCAACGCAAGGCCCCATGGGTGTGCGGGCCTCTTGGAACCTTTCTATAACCAGTGTATCATCGTTGCTAATTGGTTTATTTACTATTATAAATTGCCCTGTTTGGTCTTATTCCATGCATTCTTTGGTTATGGATTCCTTTTGCCTGATGTAAAGATAGCAACTTCTGTTTTCTTTATATTTGCATTTGTGTAGTTTCCTTTTGCTCGTCTTTTTATTTTCAACCTCTGTGAATTACTTTAAGTGTATGTTTTGTATAGGCCATAGAGACTGAGTTTTTACTTTGGGATTAGAGATTGAGTTTTCACTTAATGATTCAATCTGAAAACCTTTGCGTTTCCACAGTTTCATTTTTTTTATGACAGACATTTTTGGTCTTGGTTCTGTTATATTCTTTTGTATCTTCTGTTTTTAATTATTTCATTATGTAATGTCTCTTTTTTTGGCTCTTTTGGTAACTCTGATATGTAGACAAGTTTGTATTTTTTGTGAACTTTATAACTGAAAATGATTACTATTGAAAATATGTTCTAATAGCATATCTTATTGTAAGAGTTGTATGTCCAGAATATATGTAAAATAAACTCTTACCACTTGTGCTGGTTTGAAGCTATTGTGTATCCCAGAAAAGCCATGTCCTTTGATTCTCATTCAGTATTGCTGGGTGGGAGCTTTTTGATTGTTTCCATGGAGATGTGACCCACCCAATTGTAGGTGGTAACTTGATTAGATGGTTTCCATGGAGATGTGTCTCCACCCATTCAAGGTGGGGTTGCTTGCTGGAGCCTTTTAAGAGGGACCCAGTTTGGAAAAAGCTTTAGAGCCACCAGAACCAACAGAGCCTACACAGCCAGAGTCCTCTGGAGCAGAAGGAAAATGCCCCCAGGGAAGCCTTATGAAATAAGGAGAGAAAGCTAGCAGATGTTGTCATGTGCCTTTCCAGCTGAGAGAGAAACCCTGAATATCATCAGCCTTCTTGAATCAAGGTATCGTTCTCTGGATGCCTTAATTTGAACATTTTTATGACCTTAAAACTGTAAACTTGCAACTTAAATTCCCCTTTGTAAAAGTCGGTCTATTTCTGGTATATTGCATTCCAGCAAATTACAGACTAAAACACCACTCAATAACAAAAAGACAGATAATCCAATTTAAAATGGGCAAAGAATTTGAAAACATTTCTCCAAGGAAGCTCCATAGTTCTATAAGGAACACATGAAAAGGTGCTCAGTATCATTCATTACTCATTAGGGAAATACAAATGAAAACCAAAATGTGGTTCTGCTTCACACTCACTACAATAGCTGTAAATGAAAAGGACAGATAATAACAAGTGCTGTTGAAGACGTGGAGACATTGAAACTCTCATACACTCCTGGTGGGAATGTAAAATGCTACAGCTACTTTGGAAAACAGTCTGACAACTCCTCAAATGATTAAATATAGAGTTCTAATATGACTCAGCAATTCCATTCAGAGGTATTTATCCAGGAGAATTAGAAACGTTTGTCTACACAAAGTTTTACGCATGAATGTTCATAGCAGCATATTCATAATACCAAAAAGTAGAAACATCCCAAAGGGCCATCGACTGATGAATGAATAAATAAAATGAGGTGCATTCATACAATGGGATGTTATTTAGCAATAAAAAGGAATGAAGTACTGTTCTAGTTTGCTAGCTGCCAGAATGCAATATACCAG
Source organism: Tamandua tetradactyla (assembly GCF_023851605.1). Taxonomy (NCBI): domain Eukaryota; kingdom Metazoa; phylum Chordata; class Mammalia; order Pilosa; family Myrmecophagidae; genus Tamandua; species Tamandua tetradactyla. The sequence goes on along the minus strand of NC_135347.1, from coordinate 838,442 downwards.
AAACAGAATGACTTTTAAGGAGGGGAATTTGATAAATTGCTAGTTTACAGTTCTAAGGCCAAGAAAATGTCCCAATTAAAACAAGTCTATAGAAATGTCCAATCAAAGGTATCCAGGAAAAGATACCTTAGTTCAAGAAGGCCAATGAAGTTCAGGGTTTCTCTCTCAAGTGAGAAGGCACAAGGCAAACACAGTCAGTGTTTTTCTCTCATCTAGAAAGGCACATGGTAAACACAGTCAGGGTTCCTCTGTCATCTGGAAGGACACATAACACGGCATCATCTGCTAGCTTCTTCTCCTATGAAGCTCCCCCAGGAGGCATTTTCCTACTTCATCTCCAAAGGTTGCTGGCTGGTGGACTCTGTTTCTTGTGGCTATGTTGTTCTGCTCTGCTCTTTCTGAATCTCGCTTTCTCCAAAATGTTTCTTCTTTTATAGGATTCCAGTAAACTAATCAAGACCCACCCAAATGAGTGGAGACACAGCTCCACCTAATCCAGTTTAACAACCACTCTTGATTAAATCACATCAAGATGTGACTCCCTAAATCACATCTCCAGGGAGATGATCTAATTACAGTTTCAAACATACAGTACTGAATAGGGATTAGAAGAAACGGCTGCCTTTACAAAATGGGATTAGGATTAAAACGTGGCTTTTCTAGGGTACACACATCTTTTCAAACCAACAGAAGTACTGATATGTGCTTCAATATATGTGATCTTGAAAACATAACGCTAAGGGAAAGAAGCCAATCAGAGAAGATATTGTGATTCCATTTATATGAAATGTCCCAAATAAGCAAATCAACAGATACAAAAAGTAGATTAATGTTTGCCTAAAGCTGGGAGTGGGGGGGGTGGTCGGGGAGGGGAGTGATTTCTAATGTGTTCTAGATTTCTTTGGGGGATGATGAAAATATTCTAAAATTAGATTATGTGATGGTTGTAAATATACTACAAGCCATGGAACTGTATACTTTAAATGGGTAAATTGTAAGGTATGTGAATTATATCTTAATAAATCCATTAAAAACAAACGAGAAAATTTATGTTTTTCCTATTAAGAAACATAAAGTTCCATAACTTGCAAACATGGAAAAATATTTGCAAATACTAGATAAACTGGTGGGGTTATAATAATATCAGATATAATAAACTCTAATGCAAAAATCATTATAATCAAAAACTATTAGTAGTGATAAAAGAATTGCTACATATGTATAAAAGGCTCAATTCAGGTAGAAGATACACACATTCTAAACTTTTAGGCATTTACCAACATTGCACCAAATAGGTAAGGCAGAATTTATTATTACTATAAGGAGAAATGGACTAATTCACCTTGAGAATAGGAGATTTAATGCGTATCTCGCAGTAAATGAACATTTAGGGAAATAAAAATCAGCAGGGGTATAAAAATTTGAACAACACAATTAACAAGCCAGATTTGATGGACACATGTAGAATACTGCACCCAATAGTTTGATAAGACATGCTCTTCTCAAACTTACATGGCACATCATTTAAATCTGGACTTGTACTAGGCCACAAAATAAATCACAAAAAATGTTAAGAAAAAATGCACAATGTCTGTCCATACTACAAATAAATTACACCTCAAAATTAAAAAATAAATTTCTAAATTTAAAAATTAAATAGCTCAAAGATTGTTCTTTGAAAAGAACCAAGAAATTGACTACCCTCTGCAAGAAGAAAGAGTAAAAAGAAAGAAGATATAAATAAACAATGCTGTGAAGGAAAAGAGATCAGTACAAATGCAGCAGAGATTAAAAAGGAAGGGAAAATTAGGAATAATGGTTATATTAATAAATTTGATAACTTACATGAAGTAGGCCAAATATAACAATAAAACAGACTCCGGACAAAATAGTCTTGTAACTATTAAAGAAACTGAGTCACCATTTTAAAACCTTCCCCAACCCCCACGCCCCTGGGAAAAAACCAACTACCAGGTCCATATGATCTTAGAAGCAAGTTTTACCAAAAATTTAAATACCAGATAACTGCAATTTTTCTTGAAGACCATAGAAAAATAATGAACCCATTCAAAAAAAAATTTTTTTTGACTCATTGCTAGTTTAGTGGAAGAACTGGAGTAGCTACAGAAGGGCTTCCATGGAATAGGACAGCTGATACAGAAAAAACACACATTAAAGCACTGGACTAAGTTGCACTGCTCAGAGTTGGTAGAAGAAAGGAGTACTTCACCGTTGGCTTACAAAAGGAGAGCTCTTTTTTCACAAGAGAGGACCAGAACATTCAGTTTTCTAAAAAGTTCTATTGCTCCTGATCTTGTCCTGTTAGCCCTGTATTTTGAAGTGTCTCGGGGTCCACTTTCAGATTGCTGCAATCAGCTTCAGGTGTCATCTTGTAATGACATCATCTCACATTAAAGGCTAGAAGCCTCCCAAATGATTCATTTGAAAGAGTCTTCAAATAAATGCCACTATCAGCACACCCACTCCTTCCATGGAATAAAGTTCTAGACAAGCTCTTGTAGGCTCCAGGATGGGACGAGAAGCAATCGAATACATGTCCTTAAAAAGATGACCTATTTTTGAAGTCAGACACCCACCTCGGTCACTTACCTTAGTGGATGTCTTCTTTATCAAATAAAAACGGATTTTAACAGCAGGTAGCTCTTTTCTGTCCTCAGATAATTCTACTTTGCTCTCACTGAGCAACATCAAAAAGCACGTGAGACAGATGTGAGCCACGTAAACTGCCTGAATAGGTTTGTCTGGAGCTTTGACAGTGAATTCTTCAGCTTCCAGCTGCGGAGCTAGCGTGCCCCGCTGCACACTGCATCCTGGCTTTTTCATTTGCATTTTCCACTACGTCTGCCACACTGCAAGTGGGACCGGACCTCCTGCATGTCCAGGATGGGCGGGATGAGGGTCTTCGCTGCAAGTGTGTGCTGGGTCACCAACAAGCAGAAAGCGTTGTGCTTGATACCAATCCACCCAGAAACACTGGATGGTCCCAGAATGAAAGGATCAGATCCATTCTTCTTGCATTCACTCCCTCCCTGAGCCACTGGAAGAACCACATCATAATGTCTACTTCTGACTCTAATCCGGACTTGCAGAAAGTTATCCCACACCTGCTGACCCCTCAGGGCACTTACTTCCATATTCTAAAGACTCAAAACAAAAAGGCTCTGCCCACCGAAGGCTGGTTCAGCAAGTCATCTGGCAGAAGATTCGCTTCTCTCGTGGTGCTAGGAAGCTCCTTTGGTGGAAGCGCGCGGGAGATTTCCTCGCTGGCCTCCTCTCTCGCCGCGTCCTGGAAAGCGGCGGCCGGAGCGGGGCGAACACCGCGGGCTGACCCTGGGATCCGGCCGCTTCCCAGCCGCGGGCCCGCGCGCTCGCCGGGGCGGCGGGGCCGAATCGCCAGGGGGCGCTGACGGGCAAGCTCCCCAGGCGCGCCCCGTCCGGCCCGCAGCCTTCAAATGCGCGCCTGCAGTCCGCATGCAGGCGGGAGCAGAAGAGGGAAGCACAGCCCAGCCTCACCCAGCAAATCAAGTAAAAACCCCAGGCGAGATGTTCGCAAATTGATTCCAGCAACAGGCACGATTGAGTCAACGTAAGAAAATGTACCAGTATTTCACCATATTGAGACATTTCAATATATGCAGAAAAAAATGTTCACAACATTCAGTACCTTAAAATGATTTATTTCTTTATTTGTTTGTGTGTGCTTAATATTTATTTAAAAATGCATCTTTTTCTGAGCACAAAACCATGTAATAGCACACTATTGAGCATTCCTTCCCTACTCCACGTTTAGATCTTGTATTGGTGCCTTGAAATTGGTTATGGGGGGGCAGTCTACTTCACAGAAATTGGCAAAGCTACAAATCAACGTTTGATTTGTTGTTTTTTATTATTGTTATTATTATTATCTAGACCTTAAAAAGTGGGGAAAATATTAATAATGCAGATTAAACCAAGAAATGTGTTTTGTCTGTACTTGCTACAAAAGAAATAGAAAAATCTGAATTTCCGGGTTCAGGCCCAGCAGTGCGTTTGAAAATGCTTCTAGTGGACTGTGGTGCATGCTAAAGTTTGAGAACTGGTCCAAAAGGATATCCTAAAATATACATTTCTCCAGTGCACCTAAGTTGTACTAAAGGTTTAGAATGTGTTTAAATGGTGATGGGTGAAGGATGAAGGCATAGGAAAATGAGTTTTTTGCCAAGGGGGTTATGAGTAGAAGCTCAGCCTGGATAAACACTTCCAAGTTCAAGAAAATTAATTGGTTTGAATGTGGATATGGGTTTGAGACAGAGAGAACTGGATTTATTCGTTTTGGAAAGGAGAATTAGATTGAGGTGGAGGGGAAAGAACACGAACAGCTAAAAATCAACGCTGTGCAGTTGCAAGGCTCAGCAGTGAAGAATAAGTTGAGTAAGGGGTAGAAAGCGAGATCAGATTTTACAGAAGGAGAGAGTTACACTGGGCACTTTCTAAGTATCAAGAAATATAGAACACAATACTACTACTAAATAAGTCCATGAGGAAAATCTTCTTTTCCTGGGAGGAAAGACAAATCAATCTGGTAACCTTTAAAACGCTTACAAAACCTGATAACTTTAGTCTTTACCCAATTTATAATTTGCATCAACCACTGCAGAGATTTCAGTCATGTTAAGATAGTTGGATTGGCTGCTATGTTTTTTTTCTTAATTCCAGGAATTTATTTTATCTAATATTAATTTAACTGCCTGTAGTTTTTTTAAATCATTTTTTACATATGTATATACACAAAGGAAAGAAAAAAGCAATACTTTTCAGAGCACATTTCCATCAGCAGCTACAGAAGTATAGCAGCTATAGAAAAGAAATACTTCACCTGGTAAAGCGTATCCATTGTCTTTAATGTTATTAAAATACCAAATGTTTCAAAAGTATTCTTTTAAAATACTTTTCAGCTGCAAGATTTCTGCCCTCACCATTTTTATTCAACACTTTAATTGAGTTCTAATCTGTGGGATAAGTCAAGGAAAATAAACAAATACAAAATGCAAGGGTAGAAAAGGAAAAAAATTAAATTGTGATTTATTTGTAGATTATATAACAAGATATAAAGAAAGCATGAAAGAAATGCAGAAGCAAGTAATAGAGTTCAGTAAGATTACTGTTTAAATATCAATATTTAAAAATAGATTACATTTCTGAATATGAATAACTGTTATAATATGTAATTTTTTTCTTTTTTTACTTTTTGCATGGGCAGGCACCAAGAATCGAACCCTGGTTTCCAACATGTCAGGTGAGAACTCTGCCTGCTGAGCCACCGTGGCCCACCCTTTTTATCTATTTTTTTTCATAATATGCAATTTTATAAAGACACTATATAAAAAAGCCACAAAAGGCATATACTGTACGTGCTGGGTTTGAACCTGCTGTTTACCCCAGAAAAGCCAAGTTCTTTAATCCTCATTCAATATTGCTGGGTAGGATCTTTTTTATTGTTTCCATGGAGATGTGACCCACCCAATCGTGGGTGATAACTTTTGACTAGATGGTGTCCATGGAGATGTGTCTCCACCCACTCAAGGTGGGGTTGCTTACTGGAGCCTTTTTAAGAGGGAACCATACTGGAAAAAATTTAGAACCAAGAGAGTCCACATAGCTAGACACCTTTGGAGCAGAAGGAAAATGTCCCTGGGGAAGCCTTATGAAATGAGAGAAAGCTGGCAAATGTAACCATGTGCCCTCTCAGCTGAGAGAAACCCTTAACGTCATTGGCCCCTTCTTTGGAGTTAAGGTATCTTTCTCTGAATGTCTTAGTTTGGACATTTTCATGGCCTTAGAACTGTAAACTTGCAATAAATTCCTTTTTTATTTTATTTATTTATTTTTAAAAATACTAAAAAACCCCAAACAAATGCAAACATTCTTAACTTTTGATCATTCCATTCAACATATATAATCAGTAATTCACAATATCATCACATAGTTGCATATTCATTATCATGATCATTTCTTGGACCATTTACATCTATTCATAAAAAGAAATAAAAAGACAACAGAAAAAAATTTATACATACCAACCCCTTACCCTTCCCTTTCATTGATCACTAGCATTTCAAACTAAATTTATTTTAACATTTGTTCCCCCTATTATTTATTTTTATTCCATATGTTCTACTCATCTGTTGACAAGGTAGATAAAAGGAGCATCAGACACAAGGTTTTCACAATCACACAGTCACATTGTGAAAGCTATGTCATTATACAATCATCTTCAAGAAACATGGTGTTCTAGTTTGCTAGCTGCCAGAATGCAATATACCAGAAATGGTATGGTTTTTAATAGGAGGAATTTAATGAGTTGTTGGTTTACAGTTGTAAGGTCGAGAAAATGTCCCAATTAAAACAAGTCTATATAAATGTCCAATCTAAGGCATCCATCCAGGGAAAGATAACTTGGTTCAAGAAGGCCGATGAAGTTCAGGGTTTCTCTCTCAAGTGAGAAGGCACATGGTGAACACAATCAGCACTTCTCGCTTGGCTGGAAGGGCACATGGCAAACACGGTGTCATCTGCTAGCTTTCTGTCCTGGCTTCCGGTTTCATGAAGCTCCTGAGAGGCGTTTTCCTTCTTCATCTCCAAAGATTGCTGGCTGTTGGACTCTCTGCTTCGCGGTGCTGTAGCATTCTCTGCTACAGATTCTCTGTAGAGAATCTTCCATTCTCTAAAATGTTTCCTCTTTTATAGGACTCCAATAAACCAATCAAGACCCACCCAAATGGGTGGAGACATGTCGTCACCTAATCCAATTTAACAACCACTCTTGACTAAATCACATTATCCAGGGAGATGATCTGATTACAGTTTCAAACATATAATATTAAATAGGGATTATTATACCTTTATGAAATGGGATTTTGATTAAAATATGGCTTTTCTAGGGGGCATACATCCTTTCAAACCAGCACACATGGCTACTGGAACATAGCTCTACATTTTCAGGCAGTTCCTTCCAGCTTCTCCATTACATCTTGACTAACAAGGTGATATCTAAATAACCTCCAGGATAACCTCTCAATTGTGGAATCTCTCAGCCATTGATGCTTTATTTTGTCTCATTTCACTCTTCCCCCTTTTGGTTGAGAAGATTTTCTCAATCCTTTGATGCTGAGTCTCAGCTCATTCTAGGGCTTTTCTCAATCCCTTGATGCTGAGTCTCAGCTCATTCTAGGATTTCTGTCCCACATTGCCAGGAAGGGCCACACCCCTGGGAGTCATATCCCATGTAGACAGGGGGAGGGCAGTGAGTTTGCTTGTTGTGTTGGCTGAAGAGAGAGGCCACATCTGAACAACAAAAGAGGTTCTCTTGGGGTGACTCTTAGGCCTAATTTTAAGTAGGCTTGGCCTATCCTTTGTGGGGTTAAGTTTCATATGAACAAACCCCAAGACTGGGGGCTCAGCCTATAGCTTTGGTTGTCCTCACTGCTTGTGAGAATATCAAGAATTCAACTTGGGGAAGTTGCCAAGCTCTTGATCTTGAGGCTTGCTCTTGTGAAGCTTATGCAGGTAATGGAGAAGCTTAGCCTACCAATAGGCATGCCTAAGAATTACCTCTGGAGGACCACTTTTGTTGCTCAAATGTGGCCTCAGTCTCTCTATGCCCAACTCTGCAAGTGAAACCATTGCCCTCCCCCCTACATGGGACATGACATCCAGGGGTGAAAGTCTCCCTGGTGGCATGGGAGATGACTCCCTGGTCCTGCACCATGGGATCAACAATGCCATCCTGAACAAAAAGAGGAAAAGAATAGTAACGAATAAGGTTCAGTGGCTGAGAGAGTTCAAATAGAGTCAAGAGGCTACTCTGGAGGTCACTCTCGTGCATACTTCAGGTAGACATTGCTACCCGTTTTAGCTTGCCAAACGCCAACCAAAACCATTCCTGCCAGTCCTAAAGAACACCTAAGGCATTGTATAAGATTCTACAAAAGTTCCATGCCTAGGCTAACTTTCCTGAAGCCTACAACCTCCAGGTGGGTCCCCAGACCAGATAAGTCCTGAAATGTAGAGGGGCCAGCCTCTTCAGAACAACAGATAGTTCCATCCCCCTATCCCATATTATCAACAGCCCCTTCCAACATGGAAGAGTTAAAATGAACTTAGCCCAAATACTCCTAAAGGTGGGAGAAAGATCAAAGGTGATGGTGGAGTAAATACAGAGAAGGTCAGGATTAAACAAATGATTGCTGAATCATTATATTGATATTTCTTTTAGCCTCCAGTATCTTAGAGCAGCTAGAAGTAAAACCTAAAATTGTGGAATTGTAACCCATATCAAACTCTGAAATCTGTTCCACAATCAAATGTTGTGCTGTACATTGAAATTTATTGCTTCTCTGTATATATGTTATTTTTCACAGAAAAGGAAAAAAAATTCTATTGTGGTAATAGATGCACAGCTATATGATGATATTGTGAATCCTTGATTGTGTACTTTGGATGATCACATAGTATGTGAATATATAACATATCTCAATAAAAAACTTTTATAAATGCATGAGAATTTTCTCAGCAGCATTATTTGTAATAGTCTCAAACCAGAAAAAATTCAATAGCTTGTCAACAATAATATGAATACATAAATTGTGAATACAATAGACAAAATTAAAGGTTTAAACCAAGAGAGAAGAAAACACAGGTTTTAAGAATCAAGATTCCAATGCAATAAGGAAGCAAAAAAAAAAAGATCTCCAGAAAGATTTCCAGGGCAAGAGCCTTTCAGCAGGACGGCAGTACATTAGTAGGCTCCAAGGGAGATTTATTCAGAGAGAAGAAACTGACTGAATACTTAATGTATATGATCTCATTGAGAAAAGAGCTTCAAAACTGGGAGAGATTTTAGGGTTAAATTAGTAAGAAGTGCTGTTCAGAAAATATTAAGCAAATGGGAAAATAAAAAAGATAACTATTAAATCCAGGTGTGAGGTTTCGGGATAGGGTAGGGAGGGGAGAAATATTATACAAAAAAAGGGAGAATATTCGTAGTATACTGCCTGGCTCAGCCATGAAAAGCATTTACATAGTAACGATAATTAAATACTAAATACTGATCTTAGAACTTTTACAATGTACCTCTCGTTGGATAATGAAGGGGATGAGAACTATGCCTCTGTGCCACAGGCAGTGTGTGTGTGTGTGTGTGTGTGAGAGAGAGAGAGAGAGGGAGAGACAGAGAGACAGTGAGAGAGAGAGACAGTGAGAGAGAGAGACAAAGAGACAGAGAACTTATGCTAATTCTTCGCCTCTTATAGTGTGGAATCAATAGATTACGCATAAAATGAAAAAATTCAAGAAGTGGTATTTTATTATTTAGAGACATGGAGGTAAGTATCAAAAGAATGGGCCAAAATTGTTGAAAGCATTGCTCTAGAAATAGGAAATAGAGGCAGGCTGTGGGTAGGGTGACAGCTGGGATTTTTATTTTTTAAATATCAAACCTTATCTAAGCCTTAAACTGTGTGTGTGTGTACAATTTTTAGTTAAAGAAGAAAAGGTCAGAAGGAGAGACACCGAGGGAGATGTCAACCCACTCTCATCAACCCACACTAACACAGTCGTTGGGTTTGACAGCAAAAGCACAGCTCACACAGGCTTTGGAGGGAGGGCGTTTTACCCACCCAGAGAAAAGACAGAGCAAGACCAGTGTCTCTGGTGGGTGTCGGTCCCCCTGCCAGTGGGTCTCAACCCATGGCCTCCGCAGGGAGATGTTCTCTTGTGGTAGTGGGCCATAGCGGAGGCACCCCACTTCCTTGTCAGCAAGAGCAGATATGCCCCAGGTTGTGAGCTGGATGCCCCAAAACATGTCCCCAGAATCAGACTGTCTCCAGTGAATATTTACATATGCTCTGGATAATCCTCTTATTTACTAGAGCACTGTGGGTTTTTGTTTTTTCCTTTTTAGCATTTTTTTTATTGCAAAAAATAACATTTATTCAACAAAGCAATAAATTTCCAAGTACATTTTAACAAATAGTCGTAGAAGAGATTTTAAAGTTTGATATAAGTTAAAGTTCCATGATTTTTCATTTCTTCTAGCTGCTCCAAGACCAACAGAAGTATCAATACAATGATTCAGCAGTCATACTTATTTGTTAAATCCTATCTTCTCTGTTAGACTCCTCCTTTTCTTTAAATACCATATATACATAAAAGCAATAAATTTCAAAGTACCTCACAACAATTAGTTGTAGAACAGATTTCAGAATTCAATTTGGGTTACAAATTCCACAATTTCATGTTTTTATTTTTAGCAGCTCTAAGATACTGGAGGCTAAAAGAAATATCAATTGAATGATTCAGCAATCATGTTCATTTGTTAAACCCTACCTTCCCTATATAACTCCACCATCACCTTTGCTCTTTATCCCACTTTTTAGGAGTATTTGGGCTATAGCCATTCTAACTTTTGCATGTTGGAAGGGGGCTTTCAGTGATATGGGATGGGGGATTGAACTAGTTGATGTTCTCGACTTGTTGGCCCTTTGGTAAATCAGGACTTATCTGGTCCAGGGATCCATCTGGAGGTTATAGGTTTTAGAGAGTTACCCTAGTGGATGGAAACTTGTAGAATCTTATGTAATGCTCTAGGTGTTCTTTAGGATTGGCAGGAATGGTTTTGGTGGGGTTTGGCAAGCTAAAAAAGGTAGCAATGTCCAGCTGAAGCTTACACTTACGTGAGAGTGACCTCCAGGGTAGCCTCTCGACTCTATCAGAGCTCTCTCAGCCACTGATACCTTATTTGTTACACTACTTTTCCCCCTTTTGGTCAGGATGGCATTGTTGATCCCATGGTGCCAGGGCCAGGCTCATCCCTGGGGTTCTCTCTCATGCCACCAGGGAGACTTTCACCCCTGGATTCATGTCCTGTGTAGTGGGGAGGGCAATGGTTTCACTTGCAGAGTTGGGCTTAGAGAGAGAAAGGCCACATCTGAGCAACAACAGAGGTTCTTGGAGGTCACTCTTAGGCATAACTACAGGCAGGCTAAGCTTCTCTGCTACATAAGCTTTACAAGAGCAAACCTCAAGACCAAGAGCTTGGCCTATTGATTTGGGTGTCTAGGGGACTGCATTTTATCCCTCCAGGCTAATACACTTGGTCCTGAGCACAGGGTCCCAGGGAAAGGCTGCAGGGCATGCTAGGCCAGCCCCCTACCACAAATAAAATAAAAGTATATCACATGGTGGGTGAATATAGCTCAATAAAAGTGCATCTGGGTGCTCAGGTGGTTCAGTGGTAGAAGGCTCGCCTTCCATGCAGGAAACCCGGGTTCAAGTCCCAGACCATGTACCCACCCCCACCAAAAAAAAGGCCAAAAAACAAAAATAAACAGCATTAAAAAAAAGAGGACCTAATAAACAAAAATTCATATGCAAAAAGAAGAAAAAATAGAATTGTCACCCTGCTAAGGCCAAAATCAGTAAGGCAAAATGACTCAAGTTGACCAAGATTCAAGTGAGCAACTGGATTAGAGAAAGAACTCTAGAGGACATTCAAAGACACCCTGCGCTCTCCCACCTGAGCCTCCATCTAATCATCTACAGCAGGGGGGTTGAAAGATCTAGGCTGTTCATCTGCCAGGGCTGCTGTGAGGATTAAACAGGGAAGGGTTTGGGAATACAATGGCAATCAGCACCAACCTGGAGTCACCAACAGCTGGGGTGACCATACATCCCTCTTGGCCGAGAACATTCTGAACATTCTCGGATTTCACCTGTTGCTCCAGCATCTCACCTGGCTAACGTGACATTCAACCTCAACCGTGCCCCACATTAAATGGTGATGAACTATAATGCTCATTCTACTAAAAAAATAAATAAATAATATCCCAGCCTTCCATGTCATTTGCACATATACCATATACTGGCCTTTGCAAGTTTGGTTTCTTCTACCTGGAAAGCACTTCCACTCTTTGTACATTTAGCAAACTCCTATTCATCCTTCAAAACCTCTCTTAAGCATCCTTTCCTCTGGAGTGTCTTCTTGGGGTGTCACGTCTTCCCCAATAGTGTTACTCACTCCCTCCCTTATGTAATACCTGTATTCTGTATTTATGTCTGTCGCTGATTTTGTTATTGTATTGTAGTTTTATATTTATCCTCCTGTTTCCACTTTTAAATTGTTTATCAAGGGTGGAAAGAAACTGTCTTATTTATCTTGCTTCTAGCAGCAAAGTTTAGTAATAAGCATAAGGAAATGCTTATTACTTTGCTGAAATAAAAAGAATATATGATTATCTCCCTGTCAGAAAAAATAGGAGTGAAGTGATTATTACATTTGGTGACAAGGACCCATTGGTCCTAACCTTTGAAATTTCATTCCACTAGCGAGAATTAAAATAGCTAACAATGTTATTTTCTCCAAGAACTTCACATTTTTAAATTACGTTTGTAACCTTTTTTTTTTTTTTTTGCTCTGGCTTTTTTTTTCCCCCCTCATCTTACTTAAGCACCTAGAGGAACTACCTGTATAAATACTTTTAGCTCACTATTAATTACAGGTTTGCAATTGACTTTCTAAAGTTGTTTGGCTGTAGAGAACTTCAAAGCATAATGCTCATTCTCTATTCCTTTCCGCCCACTCTGTGTGCTCACTGAAACTCTGCACTTAATACCTTGAGGGCTTCTCCCAGACAGCTAGATATGAGTCATGATTTGGGTTAGGTCAAAGTTTCAATGTGTTGGCATGCTGAAATTATAAAGCCACTGTTCTTGAGGAAGATGGCAGAATTGAGATGCCCATTTGCTGAGTTTTTCCCACCCCCAGACCAAGTTAATTCGTCTGGAGTAAGGGAGAGAAAAAGGGGGAGAGTCCACACAGGAAAAAGTGAGTGGAGAAGTGAGTTCAGCCTGAATCAGAGGAGCCCAGAGGCAGTGTCAGACCAGTGTCCAGAGGGAGGTCATCCAGTGTCTACTCAAGAGAGGACCATTCACTACCCAGCAGAGTTGACTTATTAATTATCCTTGTGTGGGGACTTTCCCCCACCTGCCTGCCCCCCAGAGCAGCAAGCATACCTCTCTATCAGGAATGACAGCCACCTCTCCCAACAGAGAATTTTCTCCCTCCTAATCCACCAGTCCCACGTGCTGGCTTGCCTTGGGCAGAGGGGGACACACCTTCCATCACATTCACAACCGGGGTTAGGCCATCAGGCTGAGAGCAGAACAGAAGGGCAGGGAAAGACGGAGAGGGGCTGCACTTATTTCTCAGCCCACGTTTTCCAGAACGCTTCCATTTCTAGGAACTTCACCTCCAGATATTACACCCAGACCCTGGCCCCTGCGTTAGGTAGAGAGAAAGGGCCAACCCTGTATCAAGCCTGGGCCATCCATGCTCTGTGAATAAAACAGTTGTAGAGTATCTTTTTGCAGTAACTACTTTAACATCAATAGTTTTGTTCTATTATTCAGTTTTTTCTTTTCCAGAACTCATTGCATTTCTTCACTTTTGGGAAATTGAAATATTTTGCATATATAAACACCAAATTTGGCCAGAAGTATTCCTCATTCTTCTCTTTTTAGCATTATGTGTTGGATGAGGTTACAACCAGCTTGAGGCCAAATGCGGTTTTAAAAAACATACGATTCCAATGAATGATGAAGTGTGAAGTAATTTGTTTTGGCCTCATAAACTAGTTCCAGCGCAAAGATTTCTAAGATTTTAAAATGACTCAAGCATGTTTTCAAAAAAAGCTAGAAATGATCACACTGAAAAGAACTTAACAAATTTATCTTCCTTTACTAGAAAGATATCAAAGGACTGAGTGTTCCAAGCAGTCTTAGCACCGACATTTTTCTTTTATAACATTGGTTTTTGAAATTTTAAGTCCTTATCTAAGCTAAATTTAGGCAAAAGGGCAACAACTTAGTGCTTTGGAAAAGCACCTATAAAATTTTCTAGGTATCACAACACGTTTTAATTTTAATCTTTTTTCAAATCCTTAGAGACTAACAAGTGGATTAGAATTGAATTGTGTATTTTAAAAGCCTCGCTTTGTAATGGTAAAAGTAGCCATTTCCCTGACATTCTTTCCAAAATTAGTCTTTAAGCTTGGTGCAAAAAAAAAAATCTGCATTTTCTTAATAATTCATTACGTCTTCAGAACTGAAAAGTGAAAATATTCTGAAATTCAATCTAAATTTTATGTGAATACCAAAAATTGCCTCAGCTCCTTACTGCTGTTTCAATACATTTGCATAGTGAAGTGTATTTGCAGAAACGTTAGAGAATCTGATACTCTCTCTGTCATTTTAAAAAATACTTAATAATTCCTTTCTGCAAAGATACAATGTGGGGCTGAAAACATTAAATTCTCTATAATACAGAAACACAGAATTGAGAATTTCGGATGGACTTCCTGCTGTAGATAGAGTTTGCCCCTAAGGGCATTTGAGTCTCACGAAAAGCTCAGCAGCTGCCTGGAGCAAAGCAAGAGCAGGATTTAGCAATACATCATGTGAAAATGATTTAGGGAATGTAGCCAGATGTTACACTGGCATACACCCATTTTGATGTGTCCACCAAAAAAAGCCAGTATGATATTGGTCTGCATTAATAGAAGAGTATAGATAACTGGCTTGCTCTCTCTCTCTCTCCTCTTCCAGAAGCCTGACTTTCAGTTTTGGGTGTTGCATGTTACAAGGGAACGAGACCATTGCAAAGTGCTCATGGAGAGAAATGAGGAGCATGAAGGCCCTGCCACCTGACATGCAAGAGCAGTTGGACAAACTAACCTGGAAATGTTTGGCTTTGAAAAGAGGGGTCTCGGTGATGCTTTTAAGTTTTTGAAGGGTATTTTGTGGAAGATGGATTAGAGTTAGTCCATATTGCCTGGTGATATAAAACTAGCTCAAAGAGTGGACTTTAAAGGGAAACAAACAAACAAAAGGGAAACAAATTTAGGTTTAATTTTCAAAATATCATTTATTAGTGCTTTCCGAACACAAAATCAGGTGCTTCAGAAAAGTGGGAACTCCCAATCTTCAGATCTCTTGAAACAGCCTGGACAACTCTCACGGGAGATTTAAGGACTGGGTGGTTTTTAATGGATGAGCTTTAAAGTTATCTTCAATATCCAGTGTGAAGAGTCTGGGATTTCAGAGCAACAGCGTAAATAATCTTCTGCTCTCTTCAAAAGGTAACTGAGTATTTCAAATTACATTTTGGGGTACAAGCAATGCCCCCACCCTTGCATTTCCTCAGATTAACAAGTTCAGTTTCTATCCCCTGGGCACCTTACCTTTATGCGCTCTGGAATCCACCATCACGCGCCTTTATTTTGGTGATCAGTTCTGCTTGTCACATCTCACTGTTGGAGCGAAAGCTCAGATGTCTGTCCTCTGTCTCCACTGTGTGCCCTGGGGACAGCCACACGTAAAGGTGGTTGTCCTGGACTAGGGGAAGCCTCAACACTGCTTCTGCTGCAGCTGGCACCTGGAAACTCAAAGCGATTATCGGCTCACGTCTCTTGCTGTCATATGACACTGCTTGTCATGTCCCAAGCAACGTGGCTGAAACTGTGTGTCCCGCTAACATAGACCCTTTGCACACTCTTGGCAATTCTGAATACCTGCCCTGGCCAGGGAGCCTGGACTCCCAATCCGAGAGCCTTTAGAGTCACTTACACAGCCATGTCCCAGAGTACAAGTTAGATTCTGGTCCATATGTTCTGAAGCGTAGGCTCCTTACAGTAAACTAGGCTGCCAGGAGCAAAATCATCAAGGAATATGAAAAAACCTGATATGTACTGTGAAGGTTGCCAGAAGAAACAACCAGGATTTCCAGATCACATTACTGAACTAAATTAGGAGAACTAGGACCACTTTTACCCAAATGACTAGTATTTAAGTTTCCTCTGGATTTACCAGCCAACTGGGAAGTCGCTGCTTAGAGACGGGATAGTACAGTAGTTGAGAGCCTGGCTGCCTGGGCTCATGCCCCAGTCACGTTATTTAACTTCTTGAATTCTCTGCATCCTCATCTTTCTATGAGGGGTTATAATATCACTGACCTCGCTGGGCGGTTGGGAGGATGAAATGGAAACATCTATGTAAGGACAGAGTTTAGCAAATAGTGAGCATTCCATAACGCTCACTTCAAGGGGGTCCCTGCTGCTCGAGAACACTCTGGGAAGGCCTCACCCCAAGGGTTTGTGCTATAAAACCTATATTGGTAATCCAGGGGTCAGTCTTATGTATCATCTGGTTATCTCCTTTTTCTTCATTAACATCTGTAGGGTGGTACTTTTTCCCCATACTCATCATCAGCTATGTTCAAATATCCTTCTACCGCTAATGAGACATATTAAATCACAGGGAAAGCAAGGCTAAGGCTCTCTTCAAAAAACTCTTGGATTTGATGCAGTCCTTGAGAGGCCTTCCCCATAGGTCACATGGGGTAAGATGGACCCCAATCTTTCCTTCCAGTATGTGCATGGAGGCCCTGGAATTCCCTGTCCAAACTGTCTTGAGGAGCCCATTTTCAGGACCCATGTGTGCCTCGTCCCCCGTGGGTCCTCCCAGAGAGGACGACACATAGCTGTTCACGCTCACAGGCCATACGTGTGGGCTGGAGAGTGGACGGAGCTTGGACTTGAGCAAGTGTCCCCTGTGTGCACACAATCCCCTGGTGGCCAGGGCAGAACTGGGGTCGGGGGGAGGGAAGGAGTGGGGTGGACCGGGCAGCCTGGAGCTGGGCTCAGGACCCGCTCTTTCTAGCCCTCTTCGTTTGGGTGCTGAGTGGGTTCAAGAGTTCTGGATTGGTGTCTGGAGCTCTGGAAAGCTCTGGAAATCTGAAAGTAGATTTGTTTAGGTACCAGTAATGCTGTCTGAAATATCTGCGTATATGTACAGTTGGAATGCCCCCATAGTCCCTTGTCTTCTGGATTGCCTTTTTTTTTCACTATACAAATAAAATAATTGTGTCTCTGAATCCTACAAAACTGTGGGAAGCCCACCACCCTCCTGGTAGTTCTGAAAACTGGATGGGAACTAGTGTTTAAATTCTCCTAAAGGTTTCCCTCACCCTCAGTGCCAACGCCTCCCTGCTCACACTCTCGAGTCTTCTGTTTATTATTTTTGTGTCTGGTTTGCTCCATTCCCTCCTCACTTCCAGCATGAACTTGAGGTTTTGTTTTTTTTTCAGGCTTTCCTAAATTGTACTTCTCACACATTGATTGACACCTTATCGTGCACAATACAATTTGGACGACAATTTTCCAGGATAAATAGCCATCTTTGAACTTCACGAAACTCATTTTAAAATAGTCACTCAAATAGAACACCATAGGGTTTTCATGGGTACAAGAATAAAAATCACAATGCATATAAAGCAAAATTAAGAGAATTAAAAAGAGAAATGGGGAAGAAAACTCTCGTGAAGAGTTTAAAGTTTATGTGTTACGGATTTTAACAAAAATTCGGGGACACTAGGGTTTAATCACTTGCAGAAAAGGAAACAATTAGAACTGATCAGAGTCTGGTGGCCCTCCTGTTTACTAACCATTGTTGGATTCAAGAATGGTCATACTTTTCCTTGCTTGCCCAAAGTTCTCAGTTGTCTCCATGTTACTAGGACTCCGCTTGCCACCCTGAGAATTGTGCCCCTCTCCACTCCCCATCTGCTCTCTCTTTTTTTTTGTCTTTTATTTAATCAAGGTGACATAAAAGTTTGAAAGTAAATAGAGGAGTTAACATGAATTTACAAAGACTTAATGTTTTTAAGTGCAGAGGTATTGTCTAAAATGATAAGGAAGGAGATGGTCAACAGACATATCAATAAGTATATTGTTCTAAGAATCTTTGTCATCTAGGCAGATTACTCAGATGATTAAAAACCTTTTATAGCTTCTCACTAACAGCAAACGCATAATCCAAAACACCATTGTCATTTTAACAGAGGAAAATCCAAATTCTTGTTTTGCATGAAAATATATCTGATAAGAAAACTATTAAAAATCTTATAAAACTATAAATCTTGGTCAACCTTAATGCAGCAAGACTTCTACAACTTTCTATAGACATTCATTTTTTTTTCTTTTTTTTAATTGTATACTATAACATATATACAAAGCAAAGGAAGAAAAAAGCAGTAGTTTTCAAAGCACTCTTCAACAGGTAGTTACAGGACATATCCCAGAGTTTGTTTTGGGCTACCAAACCATCCTCTCAGATTTTTCCTTCTAGCTGCTCCAGAACATTGGAGGTTAGAGGGAATAAATTTTTTCTATTATCACAATCGACCTTTTTTTCTTTTTTGTGAAAAATAACATATATACAAAGAAAGCAATACATTTCAAAGCACATTGCAACAATTAGTTGTAGAAGAGATTTCAGAGTTTGGTGTGTTATAGTTCCATAATTTAAGGTTTTTACTTCTAACTGCTCTAAGGTACTGGAGACTAAAAGAAATAGCAATTTAATGATCCGGCACTCATATGCATTTGTTAAACCCTATCTTCTCTGTTTAGCTCCGCTATCACCTTTGATCTTGAGCATTTGGGCTATGCCTATTCTAACTGTTGTTCTGGAGAGGCTGGGCCCTCAGCATTCAGGACTTATCAGGGGGACCCATCTGGAGGTTGCGGCTTCTGGAAAGTTACCCTACTGCACGGAACCCTTGTGGAATATTATATATTGCCCTAGGTGTTCTTTAGGATTGGCTGGAATGGTTTTGGTTGGGGTTTGCAAGTTATGACAGGTAGCAACGTCTAACCAAAGCTTGCATAATAGTGGCCTCCAGAGTAGACTCTCGACTCAGTTTGAACTCTCTCAGCCACTGATACCCTATTAGTTACACTTCTTTCCTCCATTTTGGCCAGGATGGAATTGTTGATCCCAGGGCACCAGGGGCAGGCTCATCTCTGGGGGTCATCTCACACGTCTCCAGGGAGACTTTCATCCCGGAATGCATTGTCCCCTGTAGCGGGGAGGGCAATGATTTCACTTGCAGAGTTGTTATAGCCATCCATTTTTCCTACACATTTCTGTTTCTCATTCTGCAACAATCAATTATTTTACTTTAGGGGGAAAGTACTGTCTTGTCCCTTAGCAAAAACGCTTCCTGCATACTTCACATATTTGAATTACCAAAAAAAATCTTGAAATCATTCTGCAAGCCAACATCCTTCAAAATGTAATTCTTCTCTTTTTTGTGTGTGAAAAATAACATATATAAAAAAACAATAAATTTCAAGGCACATCACAACAGTTAGTTGTAGAATACATTTCAGAGATTGGTATGGGCTACAATTCCACCATTTTAGGTTTTTACTTCCAGCTGCTCTAAGAGACTCCCATCTTCTCTTGGTGCCTCAAAGCTAAACCTGAAAATTCCCATTTGTTATTCAGGATTTATGTCACTTTTTTTGTTTTTGTTTTTCCAAACTAAGCTATTCAATCTTGTAACCAAGAGGTATTTTACGGCATGAAAAATTTAAGGGAAGTGAGGAAAAGAGAAAAGAAGAGGAGGAAGATGAGAAGGAAGGAGGGGCAAAGCGAAGGAGGAGAAGGCAGTTTCCCACTTAAAAGTCTGCTTGTGGCTCCTTGCAAGGAGGTGCAGATTTTCTGCCATTTACACACAAGTCTTTGTTTCTGATTATTTCTAAGGCGCAATCCCTGGAAGTAAATTGCTGAGACAAAGGATGTGGATATTTGTTAAGCCTTTTGAGCCACATTACCCAGTTCCCTGACCACAGCTCCTATGGCTTTCTGTGGTAAGCTTCTGTTGGTTTGCCTCAGGCATCTTACTAGCCACTCAGTTTACCTTTCAGTCCCACACTTGTGTTCACAAAAGTTTGGTGAAAGACCTATTTATTCCCTGCCACTCTCTCCCTAAAACCATCTAGAGACTCCCGTGGTAGATGACAAAAGTCCTTTTACTAAAATGTTCACTTCTCTTCTTTTTTTCTTTTTTTTGCAAGGTAAACAAATAGCTTAAGTGTTTTGTTTGTTTGCAACTATGCTTATTAACACTATATAATAAAAATGTACAAAGAATAATGTTGCAGTTTTTGGTTAGATTTAAGTCAAATCTTATTAATGAATAATAAGGAATCTTTGAATGGGAATACCCCAGAAATTTCTCTAAGCCACCTGATCAGAGCAACTGTCTGTGAATACGACCTTACTTTGCAAGCTACTGGCATACATTTGAATTACACTCAGAATTTTTCAAAAGAAGCCCTAATTTAAAAAGCTATCCTGTATTAAATTAGAACCATTTTAATAGACTTTTCCTTTCCAGAAACAACACTAAATGAAACAAGGCATTTTGTGAAAAGTGGCCCTGAACAAGTCACAGCAAAAAATAAATGTGTAACTCAATTTCCACCTCCTCAAAACAGAGGCTACTTTCAGTTCCTCAGCCTTGGAAACAATCTACCCATTTTTTTTAACCCCTTACCCTTCACCCCCCCATTATTTATTTATTTATTGTTGTTATTATTATTATTATAGCATGGGCAGGCACCAGGAATCGAACCCAGGTCTCCGGCATGGCAGGCGAGAATTCTGCCTGCCAAGCCACCGTGGCCCTCTCTATTTATTTATTTTTATCCTTACGCTTTTTTTTTTTTTATCTCATCTGTCTATACCCTGGGTAAAAGGAGCATCAGACACAAGGTTTTCACAAATCACATGGCCACATTGTAAAAGCTATATCTGTTATATAATTGTCTTCAAGAATCAAGTCAACCTTGGAAACAAAGTGAGGAACAGCCTGTAAGCAGCCTCAGGCAGGGGGCTGTCCAAACAAAGCTCTAGCAGCTGAGCACGGACACCTCTTCAAAGAATTTGGGGAAACCTGAGCAAAGGATCCAACTCCTGCAGCAGCAGCAGTGCCTCTGGGGCCTGGCCCAGTCCCGTGCTCTTGCCTGCGCTGCGCTGTGGGAAACCCTGATGTGCTGGGGTCAAAGCCTTCTCCTAGACGCTCAGATCTTTGCCCACCTTGATGGCAGGTAAAGGTGGGCCGGTCCTTCATCCAGGAGGAAGCCGGAGAGCCAGGTGCTGGGAGTGCAGAGGAGTGAGGGTGGCTTCCCCGGGGACAGGCTCCATGCTGGTTAAGGGCAGTCTCAGTGTCTCCACCTCTGGCGTCGACTCCATTCTTGTCTTAGGTTGGTATCTGGTGGGCATACTTTTATTCCCTTTTATTTCCAGGATAAGGAAGGCAGCTTGAACCACAAGAATGTATACAGATTATATGTAGTTTTAAAACAAATCTATGAACAAACAACTTGACATAAGAACTAAATAGAGAAGAGAAGCTAAAAGAGAGAAATACCCAGAGTAGTTTAGAGAAAAAGCCAGGGAGGAGGCAGAAGTTGAAGCAAGGAAACCCGGGAGAGAAGGGCTGGGAGACATCTGCCTGTGCCTTTGCTGTCTGACGGAGAAGCCCAGGCCGTCCTGTAACCTTCTTCAGAAAAGCTTGGTGTGTGCAGTGAGTCATACAACTCAGAGTGCAGGAAAAAAAACAAAACATATTTTAGAAAGTTCTCCAGATAGCAGGTTCCCAAACCATTGGATGTGAAAACCAAATTTTACAGTGCAGAGAGCGGCCTCTGTTCTGTGACTGACAAAGTATTTCTCAAGGCTCAGATTAAGAATATTACAACCTCACCCATGTTCACGTTCATTGGCGCCATCTCTAGTGTGCGATGCGGCAGGACTAAATTATGTTATCCAGCCTGGAGAGTGTGGGTCTACATTTGGGTCAAGAGCCTATTTGTAGCCAATGGATTAACACTAGTACTTACACTGCCTAACGCCCAAGGGGTTTGCAGAAAAGGCAGGCATCATTAAGGAAGTAAATGTGATTGGAAAATTGGATATAATGTGGAAAACAAATCTACGTAAAAAGGGGAGGTTACAGGCCAGCCAACTTCAAAGAACGGCTGAGGGCAATCCCAGATACCATAAACCTAGAAGAACCCTTTTATATTACCTGTAAAACAAACTGCGGCAGTCAAAGGACTATGGATCCGGTTTGGAAATACGCAATACCAATTCCATCCACTAGGGCAGCATTTCAGGAAGGCAGCTTGGAAAGCCACATCCAAATTCCTCTCTCTGCCTTGCCTTTAAGATTGACAGACCCGTTCTTAAAGAGAACATATGAGTACGGTGACATTGCACAAGCCTGTTGTGGTATCTTCATCAGCTATCAAAGTGGAAAGCTGAAGAAAATTTCCAATGTTGTTTTCCATTTAGTTCCTTAGAGCTGCTTTCTGTATTTTTGTCAGTTTGTAAAATGATCAATTTAAGTATCAAGATACATAAATAAATATGTATTATTTAAATGTCTTTTCTGTAAAACTGAATTCTTTAAAGTATTAAATATTTGTTTTAGAAGAATCCTCTGCTGATTTTATCTTATGAGTTATATTCTAAATGAACATTGGTATATTTCCTATATACATTATCTCATTTCATTTCATTTTAGATGACCATCAAACTTTTTTCTCCAGAAGCTCTACATTTATGACCATTTTTATCCAGCAGACATCTAGAACAGAGGTCAGCAAACTTTTTCCATAAAAGGCTAGATAACAAATAATTTAGGCTCTGTGGGCCAGATCACTTCCGTCACAACTACTCAAACTCTGCCATTGTGTGAAAACAGGAATACACAATTGTAAATGAAAGAACATGGCTATGTTTACAAAAGCAGGCCAACTGGTTTTCTGGGTTCTTGACGCCAATCTAGAAGATACAGTTGTTTCTTCGAAATTTAGAATTTTCATAATAATTTTATTTAGAAATATTGCAGCTATCCCTACTTTTTTTCCTTATCTCCTCAGTTAACAGAAAGAGTATTTGTATAACACAATTGGGATAATCCTCCTGTAAACTGGTATTTGCTAGCACAGGAGTGGATGAGATTTTCTAATCATTTTCAAAATCATTGTATTTTGACAGTCATGGTATGTAGGTGTGCTTGTATATACACACAAAGAAATATCTAACTTAATTACTAGAGAGCAGATCAGAATTGGTTTCATTTCTTCAGCTTTTGATTACTTAGTTAACTTTTAATTAGACTAATAATTTCCTAATTCTAAGTTAAAAGGTCCTGTTGTTGTTTTTTTGCCATTGAAAAATATTTTATTGACAGAATTTTTAAATAAAATTTTTTAGAAAAGTTTTAGATTTACAGACAATTTTCAAAGATAGCTGTGAGGGTTAAGTTCATGTGCCAACCTGGCTAGGTTATGGTGTCCTGCAGTTTGGTTAATCAAGCCCTCACAGTCACCATTTCACAGATGGATTTGCATCCAGTCAGTTGATTGTATTTATGGAAGATTGCACATCAATCAACAAAAGAGAGTGCCCTCAGCAATGAGGGGAGTCTCCTCATCCAATCAGTTGGATATCTTAAAGGCGGGACTGAGGATTTCAGAAGTCAGAAAGAGGAGCTTCTATCTTTACTTCAATTCAACTTCACTTTCATCAGCATTTCCAATTTGTGGCCAGCCCTGTGGAATTCAGACTTGCCAATCCCCAAGATCATGTAAGTCAATTCTTACAATAAATTTCTTAATATATATGTATGTATGTGTCAAAATTGTTGATTGTGAGCACTAGAAAGAGAATATGGGTAAGTTAAGGGAGGAAAGTTTTGGAAGTCTATTTGTTGGCTCACAGATTCAAACTTTACCTGTAAGAACAGGAAAGACTGGGAAGCCAGAGCTGTAGCCAAAACTGCATCCCGGGGTGGGCAGCTGTGGCTCAGTGGTAGAGTTCTTGCCTGCTGTGCCAGAGACTCGGGTTCAATTCCCAGAGTCTGCTTATGTAAAATAAAAAATAAAAAAATAAAAAAAAAACTGCACCCCAAGAAGACTCAGGTCGAGATGCCACTCTGCCCCCGCACATCCTGAACACTGCCACTGCTGCTGCCATCAGACTGGATTCTAATTCACCCTTGCCTCTTTGCATTACCCACTTCTGACTCACAGTCCCAAGCCAGGGTCTCTGGTTGACCAGGTCTGGATTGGAATAATCACTGCAGCTCCCAGAGTCAGGAAAAGCCTTGTATCCCAAGACTTACCTGAAGGCTGATGCGGGATGGCTAAAAATAGAAATGACGAATGTCTACTACCCATCTATTCTGACTCCACTACAAAATTTCACCTGAAGTCAAGGTTGATTGCATGTCTTAGTTTCCAGTCTGCTAAGGCAAACACCAAGCAGTGGGTTGGCCCAAACAATGGGAGTTTATTGGCTCACGGTTTTGAGGCTAGGAGAAGTCCAAAATGGCGGCATCAACCTGCGATGCCTTCTTGCCTAAAACGTGTGGTGTTCTGAGGCTGGCTGTGGCTTGTCTGTCACATGACACTGCGTGAGGCAGCATCTTCTCCTCTGTCTTCCGGTATCCTTGACTTCCAGCTTAAGTTCCTCCACATAGCTTTGAATTCATAAAGCCTCCAGTGATAGGATTAAAGCCACACCTCGCTGAGTGGGACCACACCTTAACCAAAAAGAATGTCTTCAAAAGGTCCTATTTACAATGGGCCCGCATCCACAGGCATGGGTTAGTATTAAGAGCATGCTTTTCTCTGGGGTGCATGGTTTAACCTACCACGTGGCGTCTGCAGCATTTGAAATGATTGTATGACTACAGATCTATCGCTATGGTAGCTATATTTATAGATAAGTTAATTTGGACGATCCTCCCATTTTTTGGAATAAAACCCATTTGGTTGTGGTATTGCATCCCTTTAACATATAGCTAGATTCTATTTGCTAATATTTTGTTTAGGATTTTTCGTGAATAGTTCATAAGTGAATTGATGTGTGTAATCCTTTTCAGGATTTAATATCAATGTTTTGCTTCGATATTAAATATGACATAATTTGGATGATTTTTTTCCCTTTCTATCCTCTGGAGCAGTTTAAACACTTAACAAACATCTGCATATCACAGTCTATATGCCAGGAACTCTTCTAAATTTATTACATATATTAATTCATTAATGTCTGCAATAACCGTATATGAAGTAAGTACCATATTTCCATTTACACCACAAAAACTGGACAGAATGGTTAAATAACTTACCCAAGTCTACAAAGTTAAAAACATCAGAATTACATGTTCCTTAAAAATTTGAAAGCATGTGCCTATGAAACCTATCTGGGACCAGTATTCATTTGGATAATTAAAAAAATAAAACCCTTAAACAGTAGTTCTCAGAGTGCGGTGTTTGGATAGGCATCGCCAACATTACCTGGAAATAGACCTGCCGAATCAGAAGCTCTGAGTGGATCCCAGCAATCTGTGTTTTAACAAGCCCAGATGATTCTAGTGTGTGTGAAAGTTGAAGAACCACTGAGCTAGAAATATAACCATATTCACCAAACATTCAATGGGACACGGCTGAACGAAAAGGTAAGGAGAAGATTTAAACTTTGGGGTTGGGATCTTAAGGAATATCCTTTGGCTTTGTATAAATCTTTTTTCCTTTGGGGAATTGCTTTTATCTCACACCACTCTTATGATTTTGGTAGGGCTACTGAACTGGGACTCTGCTTCATAGTAGGCACATGACCCAAGTCCAGACACATTCCTAACGTCCCATCTTCCTGGCTCTAAGACCAGGGCATGCAACCCAAGTCGGGCCAATCAGAGTCCTTGTAAGGATTTTAAATTTGGAGGTGGAGGACAGAGTGCTTTGCTTTTTGCATTCTGGATATGGGCAGATGTTAAATGGGGAACACTGTCTTATGATGTCCCTGCTCCATGGAAAGTCTTCCTCAATAGAGGAAAACAAGTCCAGAACATTGCAAAAGCAAATTTGAGAGAGAGAGAGAGCCCTGACAAGCTTAGGCGAGACCCTGGATCCATCGTCTGAAACTAGCCCTACCCTGAATTTACCAGCTACACAAAGCCACAAAGTCTCTTTTATGCTAGGGCTATTTTGATTGAGTTTCTGCCACTTGCCACAGGCTACTATTCTAGAAGTAGAAAGTGTGCAAAGGTTGTTAACCTACTTTATAATTACAATATTTTAATTTTCAAATCTATTAATATTTTGGCAACACTGAAGTGACTCCTCCAATTTATACGTTTATACTATTTCATACCTTAAACAGTGAATGTTTAAAGAAATTTAAACATTTTACATTGATGTTGCATAAACTTGCATTTTTTTCTGAATCCATGCCATTGCTTCCATCTGTCACCAGTAAGCTATGACACTTTTGTTCTCCCACAGCTGGCAGCTGCCACAGAAAAAACCCACTGTAGACTGCTGACTCCTTCGGGATTTTGTTCACTTGGAAGGAAACTGAACAGGGTAAACCTGGACAGCTCTTTTTCCTCTGTTTGGTTTCACACTAAGGAAACCCTGACAGATAGTAGGTGTTCAGGGAATGTTTATTGAATAAATGAAATGAAAATGCAGGAGAAACTTGAAATTACAATTTTTAAAAATCACTGAGGATTTTATCTCAACAGCAAATTTCAGCATCCCTTCCGGCATTTGGGAAATGTATTCGCTTGGCAAATATTAAGTAGCTGGGTTAAGGAAGTTATGGTAACAGAGTTTGTGTAGTAGAGTCTTTAAGTTTTAGGCAGGCACAACCACAGCACCTGTGCTGTGCAGCCCCTGCCCGGGCTTGTCAGGTGGTAGGTGAGTTGTGAGCAGCCAGCCAGCGTAACTTATCTCTGACCCAGCTTTACCCTCTCAGCTGTCGAAACGGATTACTGCATCGTCTTGGCTTCTGGCCGAGGCTGGCATAGGAGTGAATCTCTAAAGTGTTTATGGTAGATGAGGGTTCCGCCCACATGGTTACTCTGCTGAGGTATCATCCCTATTGGGATATGCATTCCAATGAAAACTAAGCTTTATTCTGGCTGGAGTACAGAAAAGTTTCCCTTGGTAGGCTGTTGTGATTTTCTCAATGTTCCTGGTATTTTGTGATAGTTGGTCTTTGTATTACTCAGGGTTCTCCAGAGAAATGGAACCAACTGGAGGTTGAATGGCTGGAAGTCAGCAAACTAGGGGAGGTTGGGTGGTTGATTCCTCAGGCCAGACCATTGCCGGTTTATTTGGCAAAGAAGACTCAGCAGAATCTATGGATTCAATGTCCCCTCCGCGACATCAGCCCATATGTCCCCGTTCCAATTTTCAGGGTCCCATTTGTGGTGGTTTGGGAGCTGTTATGTCCTCCAGAAAAGGCAGTACGCTTTCTTTTTCTTTAATGTTTGTATCGAGAAATCTTCACACACAGTCCATCTACAGCGTACAATCAGCAACTCACAATATCATCACGTAGTTGTGTTTATCACCATGATCATTTCTAGACCATTTGCATCACTCCAGAAAAAGGAATAAAAATAAGAAAAAGAACCTAAACATTCTTCACCCCTCCCTCTCATTGACCACCAGTATTTCCATCTCCCCAATTTATTTTATCCCTTAACCCCCCAATTATTTATTTATCTTTTATCCATATTTTTTTACTCCTCTGTCCATTCTCTGGATTAAAGGAGCATCAGACACAAGGTTTTACTACCACACAGTCACATTGTAAAAGTTATATCTTTATACAATTGTCTTCAAGAATCAAGGCTACTGGAACACAGCACTACAGTTTCAGGTACTTCCCTCCAGCCACTCCAATACATCATAAACTAAAAAGGGATATCTATATAATGCATAAGAATAAACTCCAGGATAACTTCTCAACTTTCAAATCTCTCAGCCACCAAAAATAAAGCCACTGAGACTTTATTGTCTCATTTCTCTCTTCCCCCTTTCTTGATGCCGTGTCCGAGCTCAACTCAGGAGTTCTGTCCCATGTTAACAGGGAGACTTATACCCCTGGGAGCGATGTCCCATGCAGATGGGGGAGGGCAGTGAGTTAACCTGCTGAATTGGCTTAAAGAGAGAGGCCACATCGGAACAACAAAAGAGGTTCTCTGGGGTGACTCTTGGGCATAATTATAAATAGGCTTAGCCCATCCTTTACAGGAATAAGTTTCATAGGGGTGAACCCTAAGATTGAGGGCTTAGACTATTGAGTTGGTTGTCTCTACTACTTGCATGAGTATCAGGAATTCTCCAAATGAGGAAGTTGAACATTTCCTCCTTTCTCTCCAGTCCCCCAAGAGAACTTTACAAATACTTTTTATTCACTGCCAGAATTACTCTGAGATATATTGGGGCATCACACTAACCTGAACAAACCAACAAGATCTCATGCCCTATTCAAGATTCCATGTACTTATTTTATGGTGTTCAATTAAACTGACCATATAAGTTAAATTAGGTAATGCACTATCCAAAATGTAAATTTTGCACCAAATAAACATCTCTCCCTTTGGTCTCACATAGAAGTTGAAGTTTTAAAATAAGTCCATGTTCTTTTAATTCATTTCTGTGGGTGCAGACCTCTTGTGGGTGGGACCTTTTGGTAAGGTTATTTCCATTGAGAGTGACCCATCCCATTCAAGGTGGATCTTAATCCTATTACTGGAGCCCTTTATGAGAGGATCAAGGATATAAAAAGCTGAGCGAACAGAGAGAGAAAGGCCCCAGAGAAGTTACGAGGGGACCTACAGGACACAGAAAGGAAGCCACTGAAACCAGAGCTGAAAGCAATGAAACCCAGGAATGAAGGACCAGCAGATGCTGGCCATGTGCCTCCCCATGTGACTGACGTGTCCCAGATGCTGGCAGCCTTTCTTCAGAGTCCAGGAAGGATCCTGCTGATACTTTAATTTGGACATTTTCATGGCCTAAGAACTGTGAATTATAAGTTAATAAATCTCTTTGTAAAAGTCTATCCATTTTTGGTATATTGCATTCCAGCAGCTTTAGTAGACTGAAACACCATTCCTTCCCAATACATGCCTTCACTTTAACAGCAGATACCCTGCAAGGTTGGAAATTCAATTCATGTTGTAATTCAGCCGTTCTCACAATGGGACTCTGGGTCTGGTTTACAGAGATCTCAAGCTTGCAGCTACAAGAAATAAAAGTTTCTTTCAGAGAAGTTTCTTTCAGAGAATTTTCAGATCCTTTGGGCAGTGCTAGAGTTGGAGATCTGCAACCTTGAGCTCATTCCTCTCTTTAACAACTGTATCTAGCATGTTTAGGAACAACCAGCCAAAATCATCAGACTTTTTAACTCCACAAAACTCTGTTAAGGTATCAAATACAGTATCACTCAGAGTATTTTCTCTTGTAAGCATTTAAGTAGCTGTAGCCAGTGGTGGTATTTTGCATAGCTCTATTGCCAGTTCATGCCATAGAATATCAGTGCCATCTTGAGAATTGGAAATAGTCATTACTGGCTTTTTAAGAAAATATGTTTATTATAAACAATGAACAAACATACAACATGTGCATTCATTACCATGATCTTTTTTTTTTTGAACATTTGCATCTCTCCAGCAAAAGAAAGAAAAAAGAAAAAATTCATAAATACCATACCCCTTACCACTCCCTTTTATTGACCACTAGTATTTCAATCTACTCAATTTATTTTAACCTTTGTTCACCTTATTACTTGTTTATTTCTTATCCATATTTTTTACTCATCTGTCCATACCATAGATAAAAGGAGCATCAGATACGAGGTTTTCACAATCACACAGTCATATTGAGAAAGCTATATCATTATACAGTCATCTTTGAGAAACATGGCTACTGGAAGTCATTAATGGCTTTTAGTCTAATCAGAGTAGAGACCCAATTCCCAAAACCCCAGTACCAACTCAGATGTCTCATCCTTATGATGCTGTTCCTCAAGAACCACTCCTGGTACCAAAATCTGTATTAGTCAGGGTTTTCCAGAGAAATAGAACTGACAGGGTATATATTCTGTAAATAGTAACAGTTTTTAAAATAAGAAGTGGATACTGTGACCATGGGGATTGGTGAGTTTGCATTCCGTAGGACAGGCCACAAGTTGGGAACTCCAGTGAAAGTAACACTGAAATCTCCAAGAGAAGCTGGCTTCTTTCTGACTGCTGTAATCCACAGTTCTTCCTTTAAGGCCTTCAGCTAATTGCATGAGATCTCTACGGCTGAAGGGATCTTCTTTGTTGACTGTAGATGTCATCAACCACAGATGCTATCAACTGACTAATGATTCAAATCCATGAAGTATCCTCATGGTGACAACCAGGTCAGGGCTTCTTGACCAAACAACTGGGCACCATGAACTAGCTAAGGTGGCACATTAACTCAACCATCACAGTGTTGACAATAAAAAATGATTAGATCTCCTGGTAGGAGATTTGTTTAATTTCCAAATATGAATTTCTTTATGGCTACCTGAGCCTAAAATGTACATATTTTAAAGACTGAATCCTTTGAAAACATTCCCAAAACTGCAATTTTTCTATATTCTGGCTGTAGTTTGCTTAGGCTTTCTGGATATCCTTTCCATTCATAGAATAAAAAATAACATATCTCTGATGCTATTTTCAGAGTTGGTTTTTATTCCTTGATTCAAACAAATGATACGAATGACTGTGTGTGAGGGATTTTCTGTAAATACCACAACCCCACAGCCAAATGGGTATAGAACTTTATGACACATGTTTTTTTGTTTCAGAACAAAGTATAATCCTATAGACCTGTCTCCACAGATTAGATTTTTGTTTGAGTTTAGGGAGGAGCCTATTTCATCTTCTTTTAAGGTGTTGGGAAGTAAACATTGTTTACTATGGCAATATACAAGTTCCAATTTGCCAAATAAAGAGTCAAAGGAATCGGTGACTCTATGCTGACACATACCTGGGAGGTTTTTGCATGTTCTACAGGTGCTATTTGCTGTCTGTTCTTGTTATGTCCTTGCTGATTATCTGATCATGGATGACTTCTTTTTTTTTTTTGCATGGGCAGGTACCGGGAATCGAACCCAGGTCTCTGGCATGGCAGGCAAGATCTCTGCCCCTGCGCCACCATCGCTTGCCCCATGGATGATTTTTGAATAGAGGAACAGGCACTCCCATTCTTAGTTTGAGAATATAAACTAGGTAAACAAAAAATTTTTAAGACTTAAGGAAGTCACATAATACCAAGGGTGATGATGAAGAAACATTAAAAGATTTTTATGGACAAAGATTATTCTAGTTATCTTTAAAGACAGATGTCTAATATCCCCATTGCTTCAATGCTTAGATCCAGCTGACAAGCTGAGTTCAAGTGCTTTAAATCTACAGGAGCATTTTTTTTTTTTTAAGGAAAGAAAATGTTTATTCGGTGAAGGATAACCTTGCAGAGACAGGAAGATAAGTGTTTCCTAATAGATGTCACTCAGCTGATAAGGTGAGGAATATTTCTTGGATTAAACAAAAGGGAGGTGGCTTATGTATAAGTCTATTGGCATATAAGAGGCCACATTTAAGATAGTGTGTTGACTATTGCTTTGCATTTCTTAAAGCTGCCAGAATGAAATACACCAGAAATGGGTTCACATTTACAATGAGGATTGGTTGACTTACAATTTATAGTTCTTTGAAAGTGAAAATGTCCAAAAAAAGGTATCAACAGAAGGATAAACAGAAAGCACTTCACTGGCATCTGCTGGTTCTTCACTATTGAGTTTTGTGTCACTTTCAGATTCTGGTTCTAGTGGTTCCTCTCTGAGTTTCTGTGGATCTTATCTTAGCTTCTCCAGGACTTTTCTCAAAGCTCTATGTGCATTTTCCATGTGTTTTAGTTTGTTAATGTTCCTGCTCTGCTGGGGCTCCAGAGATTCAGGGATTCATCCCATCTGTGTCACCAAATGGTTACCAGACAAAGGCTGTGGGTTTTTCTGCCCAACATACACAATTACCAATTCCTGAGACACCGGGTTTTCCAAGAAAGGAAGAGTTTATTACTACATGTGTTGCAGGAGAATAGACTGCCTAACACCCCAAAATCTGTCTTCAGGAGCATTATTTTTTAAAACCCATTGGAAGTGACCCATTCAATCAGCTTTCCCCAAATAACCATTTTGTTCATTTGTTTGTCATAGCCACCTGCTCAGTTCTGTCTTATGTCATGTGACATTGGCCCCCAAATCTCATCTAAACTTTCTTGTTCCCTCCTGTGTATGCCATTCTGAAACATTTCAAAATATCCAGTCTGACCAAGCAACATTCTATTAGCAGAATGTAAAGCTCATTTTTAGGCAGTTGCTATAGCGTCTGAAATTCATCCAGAAGTTTCTTGCTCCCTTTTGCCCTAACAGGAAATTCCTGGTTCTTATCTTTCCTGGAGATCTGATTCTTTTGGCTCTGCACCTTCTCTAACACCTGTCTCCAGCCACTGGCTTGCTCTGACAATTCATTTTGGAAGCACCTCTCTGGGTGACGCTCCCTAGGATGGATTGGATCCACTCATTGTAGCTGGACAGGGGCAAGTGCTCCAGACACCAAGCTCACCTGAGGACTGCCTGGTCAGCAGGCCAACCCTGCCAGACCCCTCCTGTGTCCCCAAGGGGAAGCAATGGGACCCCTCCTCTGCTCTGTAGTCCCTAAATAGCACCCATTTAGGATGTGACTGCATTACCTGCCTCTAGCAGTTTCTGATCAACTCTTTCAGTCCTTTACTAAGTAAATGACCCAGACCTTACCCTTCCAAAAATAAGGCCAGAAAGAAAAATCGTTTAATACAAAAATAACAAATTATATGTAGAATTCTTTAAAATATATTTTATTTTGTCAAAAGAAGCTAACAGTTATTCCAAAAACTTTTGATATATGTAGATGAGCTGACATTAAAATTTTCAAGCTTTGAATTTTTCTTTCACTCACCAGGCTCTTATAAAGCAGCAATGGCAAAAAAAAAAAAAAAAAAAAGCAGAAAAGAAAAAAAAGATCATTAACAGAGTTTTTAAGTGTTATTAACCAAAAGTGGAAGAAATGGGTTTCTTGTGATCTGCGCCCGTCACCATTCCTCATTCTTTACTATGATAAGTCCCTGGAAGTTATGCCAGCAAAAGTAAGCAATTTTAGCAAGAGAAAGGTTTGTTTTCTGTTTGTAGATGCTGCAGCTGGAACAGCGTGCTCAGGCCTACTGATAGCAGAACCTGCCGAGACCACACATCAAGGCCCCTCACTGTGGGCTGTGTCTAGAGTTTGGTAGGGAGACCAAGAGGCAGAGACTGGAGAAGAAAAACAGACCAGGGAAAGAGTGCTCTCCCAAAGGACCACTCAAGGCCGACCAATGGGTGTCAAAGGCAACCCAAAGGGAAAACAAAAGACTTGTTTCACCCCATTCAAATGTATGCAGATAGGCTGACAGCAATTTTGGTTTCTTTCCAGTAGAGAACCATTTTGCATTCCCTTCCAGAGGCTGAGTAGCACCAGCCCCTCACAAGGGTGGAGCCAGGGTAGAAGGATGTATGCAGAGCCCACCTATCATATACCCAAATATTTAAAAGTAATAAACCAAAGGCAATAAATTGTTAAATGAAATATGTTCCATTATCCCACCTTGATAGACACACCTCCTAAGCACTTGGCAAGCCAGAGTTCCATGTCTAAATGTGGCGGCACTGGGAGCTGACCCTTAGCCTCACTCCCCAGCCTTTTCTTTGCACCCCTGCATTTGTCAGGCGCTGTGAGAGGCCGTGTGTGTACATAGGTGCACCCAGCCCACATGTCTAATTCCTCCCCCACTTCCCCCCAGAAAATTCCAGCTGTTCCTTGTCCATATTTTGGGTCTGGAGTGTGCACACCTGCTGTGTGTCTTGGAAGGAAGAATCCAGGGGACAGACTCAAAAGCCATGGAAATGGGAGCAGGGCTGGAGCACGTTCTGAAATAAAACATCCCTCAATGAGAGAAATGTTCTACATCTGCCCTGACTAATATGGTAACCACAGGCCATAGGAGGTTATTGAGAGATTTCAATGTGGCTAGGGTGACCAGAGAACTGAACTTTAATTTTATTTAATTGCAGTTCATTAAAATTTGTTTCTGATGATTTGTCTTCTTTAATAGACTCACCATTTAATAACAACCTTGAAATCTGTTCCACTCATTGCAGGGGTCTTGCCTCAATAACTTAACCCAGTGTGAGTGGTTGTTGAGCAGCAGTCTATCTCCCAGGAACCCACTGTCTGTCCCCTCACAGCATACACTCAGTGCCTGGGACTCATGCGCTGTGAGACCCACACACTCCACTTGGAAATTTGAGCCCTGATCCTGAACTTTGATTGGAAAGCAACTGTGGAGTTACTATTGGGTTTTTTCCCTCCTTCTTCTTTGGTTTAAATTGATATATTCACATTCCATGTAGTCATCCAAAGTGTACAATCAATGGCTCACATTAATTTAAATCCAAATACCCGTGTATGGGTATTGGCTACTGATGAGGCGTCACAGATCTGGAAGGGAGGGCACAGGCTCTAAGTGACCTGTCAGACCCATCTCCCTCTGGGTGTCTGGGGGGGTGGGCTGATGGGAGGAGGATGAGCGTGGGGACCCCTAAAGGCTGACGGCCCCTCTTGCCCAGGGGGCATTATGGTGGGGTGTAATGACTGAAAGAAGTCTTATTTTCCAACTTGATTAAGCGAACATGGATTTCATGCTTACCAAGGGCAACATGCATTGCCACATGATGTGAAGAGAAATAAGATTTGGTTTTTACTCTCCAACAGCGTACAATCTAGCCTAGCAGATACACAGAGGCAAGACACTGTAATAAAGATGAACTGTGATAAATGTGCTAATCAGGGTATGCATGGAATGTGATGAGACAATCTGGGAGGAAACCATCTCCAGCCATGGTTATTTAGAATGGGCTGGGGGAGGAGGTGGAATTTGAGCTGGGAAAAAGCAAATGCCAGGAAGAAACACTAACAAAGACAGGGGGACTAGACCACGCAGCATCTATCCAGGAAAGGGCAAAGAGTTCAGTGGAGAGTTGCTAAAGCTATGCCTTGCAAACTGGACTTCGGTAGAGTCAATGAGGTCCTTGGTTCTGGGCTGAAAAGGAAGTTTGCTACTATTCAATAAGCAATGGGCAGTTGGGAGAGGAAAGAAGTGGTCAGATCCGCACTTTAGAAAGAAAACTCTAGTGGCATGGGGGGGAGACAAAGAACAGTGGGGGCTAGAAGCAGAAGGATCTGGAAGAAGGAAGATGCCAGGGTAACCATTTTAATAACCCAAGAAGTAAATAGTAGAATGATCCAAGACATTGTCAGCAGAATGGAATGAAGGGGCAGACTTGGGATCCCTGAGCAGACAGTATCAAGGACAGGCTGGGTGAGGGAAGCAGGAACTTAAGAAGTCAGAATGGAATGAAGGGGCAGACTTGGGATCCCTGAGCAGACAGTATCAAGGACAGGCTGGGCGAGGGAAGCAGGAACTTAAGAAGTCAGAATGGAATGAAGGGGCAGACTTGGGATCCCTGAGCAGACAGTATCAAGGACAGGCTGGGCGAGGGAAGCAGGAACTTAAGAAGTCAGAATGGAATGAAGGGGCAGACTTGGGATCCCCTGAGCAGACAGTATCAAGGACAGGCTGGGCGAGGGAAGCAGGAACTTAAGAAGTCAGAATGGAATGAAGGGGCAGACTTGGGATCCCTGAGCAGACAGTATCAAGGACAGGCTGGGCGAGGGAAGCAGGAACTTAAGAAGTCAGAATGGAATGAAGGGGCAGACTTGGGATCCCCTGAGCAGACAGTATCAAGGACAGGCTGGGCGAGGGAAGCAGGAACTTAAGAAGTCAGAATGGAATGAAGGGGCAGACTTGGGATCCCTGAGCAGACAGTATCAAGGACAGGCTGGGCGAGGGAAACAGGAACTTAAGAAGTCAGAATGGAATGAAGGGGCAGACTTGGGATCCCTGAGCAGACAGTATCAAGGACAGGCTGGGCGAGGGAAGCAGGAACTTAAGAAGTCAGTGGCTACTGAGATTGGAACCTGGGGATTGGAATTGCGATTCTGAAAAGGAAACGCCTAAACCCAGACCTATCACCAATGAAGCCATTCCTGGTAGTTGCTGAGTAAATAAGTATGGCTTGAAAATCTGAATAATTTAAGTAATTCCTTTAACTGGAAATTCTCCTTCTTTGATTATGTATAATGTTAACTCTAAAAGAAGATCACATCACCTGCCCTTACAGATCTCACGTGAGGGATTCTTCTTCATTTAGAAGATATTTAGAAAATAACATGTGCTTCATTCTTTTTATTCTCTGCAGACTTGCTTTCCCCCTGCTCCTTAATACACAGGGTAGAACTGGTCTAGTCCACAGCTTTTATGTTTTCACATCTCATTCACTTACAGGACCAGCCAGAGTCAGGTGACAATCTTGGTCCATTCAATTCAGGGGATGAAGTCATGTGCAAACATTGTCTTAGGGGTTTCATCCCCTGATCTGAAAAATATTTCTCAGCCTAAGGGAGCTCAGATCACGTATTTTCAAAATACATTAGTACAACAATTATATGTACTTTTAGCACTGTGACTACATTTCCAATTGAGAAAAGCAGGGGAATTAAAAAAAGAAAAGAAAAACTCTACTACGTTCAGTAATTTGAAAACTATTCCTCTGAAACTCCTCAGTAACTCAAGTTTCTGATCTAGGGTTTCCATTCACAGTCCACCATTCTGTCATGACGTCCATCTGTCACATTCTGACTACTGTCCCCATGACCTCTTAACATTGTTCTCACCAAGGTCACCAAAGGGCTTCTGACTTCCAGACCAGGTGTCCCTATCACTGAGCAACGCACCCAGACCAGGTGTCCCTACCACTGAGCAACACACCCAGACCAGGTGTCCCTATCACTGAGCAACACACCCAGACCAGGTGTCCCTATCACTGAGCAACACACCAAAGAATTTATCACTGTGGACCTTCACTTCCTAAAATGCTCTCTTTCCCTGGTTCCCCTACATACCTGACCCATCCTTTTTACTTCCAGTTCCCTTTCCATTCCCATGAAAATTTCTGATGCTCTTCTATTCTTCCACAACCGTTTACCTACATGATTTCTCACACTCTTGTGCCCATAATTTTTTTGTTTGTTTGTTTAATGGTTTTAATAGCAAACTTATAAGAAAAGCACAGAAGAAAAGCCACTTTAAAAACATTTACTTGCATTTAGGACAACTCAATTAGAAAAGGATAGTGAATAGATGGTGGTCAGTTGACAAGGGTGCCAATGGATAAAGAACAGTCATTTCAATGAATGGTGCTAAGACAACTGAATAGCCACATACAAAACAATGAAATTGGATCTTTATATCACACCATATACAAAATCAACTCTAAAAGAATCAAAGACCTAAATGTCAGAGCTAAAATGCCAGAACTCTTAGAAGAAAATAAAGGTATAAATCTTCATGACCTTGGATCATGTAATAGATTCTTAGCTATGACACAAAAAGCACATACAACAAAAGAAAAATTAGATTTCATCAAAATAATAACCTTTGTGCTTCTAAGGACATTACTGAGAAAATGAAAAGACAACCAACAGAATGGGAGAAAATATTTACAAATCATGTATCTGATAAGGGTCTAGCATCCTAAATAAATATTGGAATTTTACAGTCAACAATAAAAAGGCAAATTACCCAATTTAAAAATGGGCAAAGGATTTTAGTGTTTTTCCTCCAAAGAAAATATACAAATGGCCAAAAAATACATGAAAAGATGTTCAACATCATTAACCATTAGAAAAATGCAAGTCAAAACCACCATGATAAGGCGGGGCCACGGTGGCTCAGCAGGCAGAATTCTTGCCTGCCGTGCTGGAGACCCAGGTTCGATTCTTGGTGCCTGCCCATGCAAAAAAAAAAAAGCATGATGATATACCACTTCATGCCCGTTAGAATGGCTATAATCCAAAGACAGACAAAAACAAGAGTTGACAAGGATGTGAAAAAGTGGTTTTCTACTTTTAGCAATGTAAAATGGGACAGCTGCTACAGAAAACAGGTTGGCATTTCCTCAAAAAGTTTAACAAAGAGTCACAATGTGACCCAGCAATGCCACTTCTAAACATACACCCTAAGAAATAAAACATGTGTCCACACAAACACTTGTACTCAAATCTTTATAGCAACATTATTCATAATAGCCAAAAAGGGGAAACAACCCAAGTGTCTATGAGCTAATGAATGGGTAAACGGAATGTGGCATAGATCCATAACTGGAATATTATTCAGCAGTAAAAGGAAATGAAGAACTGATTCATGTTGCAACATGGATGAACATTCTGCTAAAAGAAAGAAGCCAGACACAAAAGGCCACATCTTATAAATTTCCATTTATATGGACTGTCCAGGACAGACAAATCTACAGCGACAGAAAGTGTTTTGTCTGACAGGGTTGAGGGGTAGGGGGCAATGGGAGTGACTGTTAATGATGTGGGTTTCTTCTTGGGTTGATGCAAATGTTCTTGAGTTAAATAGTGGTGATAGCTGCACAACTTTATGAATTCACTAAAAACACTGAATTAAAAAAACATTGAATTTTACACTTTAAAAGAATGAATTTTATTATATATATATATATGTATCCCCAATAAAAATATTTACTATGTCTCATGTTGTTTCTTTAGATTAGAGGGACAGTAAATAGCTGATGATCAAAAATATAGTCAAACAAATCTGGGTTTGAATACTAGCATCAAATAGCTCAACTTCTTTCATTCTTTTTTTTTTAAACCTTTTTTTGGGAAAGTGTATAATTTCAGACTTAGAGATAAGTCACAGGAATAGCACAAAGAATTTCCAAATGTTCTTTACCTAGATTCCCCAACTGCTTTCATATTTGATTATCCTTTTCTTACACTCTCCATTTAAACATATATACATTTTTAACTGAACCGTTTGAGAATAAGTTGCAAATATGATACTCCTTTATCCCGAAATGCTTCAGGGTGTATTTCCTAAAATTAATGACACTCTCTTATAAAACCACAAAATCAGAAAATTATCATTAATACAATATTATTATCAGATCTTATTCAGATTTTTTCCAATTGTCCCAATGTCCTTTATATCAAAAGAAAATCCCACATGATGCATTGAGTTTGGTTGTTATTTTTCTTCAGTCTCCTTTAATTAGGAACAATTCCTTATGTTCTTTTTTTTTTTCCTTTCATGATATTTTTGAAAAGTACCAGTCAGTTATTTTGCAGCGCGTCCTTCAGTTTGGATTTGCCTGAAGTTCCCTTATGGTTAAATTCAAATTATGTACTTTTGGCAGAAATCCCACCAACATCTCAGTGCATTATATCTGGAAGCACACGATGTCAATTTGTTTTGTATTTGGTGATCCTTTTTTTTTTAATCATATTTGGTGATCTTAACGTTGATCAATAGATAAGGAGGTATCTGCCAGCTTTTTCTTTTATAAGGTAACTATTTTTCTCATTGTAATCATGAAGAATCTTGTGGGAAGATAAACACAGCAATGGCCAAGCCTCGTGTCTTTATCTGCAAGGTGGGAATTAAAGTCGTGCACACGAGGCCCTTCAGTTCTGATCCTAACCCTCTTCTCATCTGGCCTCATCTGATTCTCACCTGTGCTCTCTGCTTCTTAGGTCCTTTCCCCGTTTCTCTGTCCTTAGAATCCACTCCTTTCCCAGCTCCCTGGGCTGAGTTGGTTCACTATGCTACTGGAAGCCAACAACTTTGCCTGATCGTTAATAGGTAACTTCTTTCAGCTGTGCCGTGCTGTGCTGTGATTTGTCGTTTTTATTTCCATAATGGTCAGTAGACTGGAAACTTCCTGGGGGACAGGGCCAGGTTTGATTTATTTTTGTGTCTGGGAATATGTTAAATTGTTGCTGTCTTCCCATGAATGAGGGCCCTGGTAAGGAAAGACCCAGTTAACCTGATTCACTTTGGTTTCACTGCTTACGTCTCTGGACTTTTTAAATAATGAGATGTAAAAGAAACCCATTTAAAATCTAACAGTGAAGATGTAGATGCCGCTTCCTTCTAAGTCAAACAATTTATATCTGGAAGAGACCTTGGTGACCAGATATTCCAATCCTTGTATTTTATGGACAAATTTAGGCATGGAGAGGTTGAAAACCACCCCCAGGAGTTTTAGTGGCAGAACTGGGTCTTGAAAACTCGGATTCTCTGTCCAGGGTTTCTTCATGGTGTGATATTTCTTTTAGTTTTGGTCCAGTCTTCTACAAACAC
Organism: Tamandua tetradactyla; assembly: GCF_023851605.1. Taxonomy (NCBI): domain Eukaryota; kingdom Metazoa; phylum Chordata; class Mammalia; order Pilosa; family Myrmecophagidae; genus Tamandua; species Tamandua tetradactyla. The sequence continues at coordinate 798,273 of NC_135347.1, read as the reverse complement.
AAACAGGATGCACACATTTCATGACATTTGAAAGATTTTCAGAGAGAGCAAATTAAGGTAACTCTACTCATTTTTACCCCCTACTTGTTTTTTCTTTCCTTGTTTCCATATAAAAGAAATGAAATTTCCACATGTGAAATTCCATGAACTCCTATCCCACTTAAGCTCTAGATAAAGAGTTATGTTTAGAGGGTGTGGAAAAGCTGTGTAAAGAAGGAAAAAAGTCAGTCCTTCTCCCTCCTTCTCCTACACACACTCCTGGGAGGGAGAGATGTTGAGTTAACCCTTTAGGGGACACTCGCCAAAGACAATGAATATGTCATTCCTCCCTCTTCAAGCACACTACTTTATTGTGAAAGTTTGTGCTGCCTTTTTATTTTCTCTGTTGTCTTGGGTGCAAAAAGAACAGAGGGGAAAATGCCTAGCAGCTTTGATGACAGTTTTGGTTTGACTCATCAACCAACTGAAAAGCATGGGTGGAGGTGACTATTCAAGAACCTTGGAGGGTGTGCCCGTCCAAGGGGTCTCCCCTCCCTTGTGAAGCCTTCCCCGAAATCCCCAACCTGCTGTGGTTTCCCCTCCCCGGGTGCTTGCTTTTCGTACTACTCATTTGGTTCCAAGCACATAGCCCCAGGTTTTTTTGAGTGGTCTTTTTATATACCTGGTTTAATCATCACAGTTTGGCTGAGGAGCCTTTATATGTGAAATCTCTTTGTATCTGTAGAACTTACTACTTTTTCTTTAAATCTATAAATATCTAGTAAGATACTTAATATGTTCCTTCTATGTGCAGAAAATCTGTTGGACCTTTGTAAAATCTAAGGCACGTGGCTCTTTCTCCTTTTGAGACCAAAATCTAGGAGGAAAGATAAATGAAATGTTTATTTGGCAAGTATTTATTGCACTTCCTTTCCCAGTTCAATACCAGGCCCAATGCTAGGTGTTAGGGATGCAAAGATGAAATAGAAAAGTTTCCTGTACTCAAGGAATCACTAACAGTGCGATGGGAATTGTCAATTCCAGCTGACAATAAGAAGGAGTCTCTGAACTTGATCAGGAGACCCCTAGGAGATATTTGGAATTCTCGACTTAGGCCAGAGAAGGTGTATCTTCCAAGACATTCACACTTAAAGAAAAGCCTAAGAGTTCCCTTAATATCTTCTCTTACAAAGAACTTTTTGATCAATGAAGAAAACTAGTTAAAGAGGAGGGAGAGAGGGAGTAGAAATTCAATGAAAGGATGTTGTAGATGGTAACAAATTTAATCCTACCCAACAGTGCCCTCAGTTTTAAGTCATTTTTTGGGAGGACACACTAAAGACTGGACAAATTCCACGAGGCCTGCCTGTGCCTTGGATGGAGATTTTCAGGTCTAACAAAATATTGCTGCCTCCAGAAGAAGGAGGAGAGAAGTGAGACAGAACCATATAAATTAGTTTTCATGACAGATATCATGAAGAAGAAACCAGAGGCGCTTACTGTAATCTTAGTTTAATTGGACACACACCCTGAATATTAGGCAAAACCAAAATTGTTGCTTTCATCTGAACTTAGAAGAATTAGAGGCCACGGACTTAATTATGTTCCCGCCTCCACACTGAACAGTAAATGCCTATTAACTTCTTCCAGAGTTAACCAGGTCTACGAGACAATATAATGCAGCCAATGAATGTGGCAGAACGGGATACTGTATATTTTGTGTCTATTGCTGTAGTCTGCGTGAGTCTGTAACAGTTCTGCTCAATTTCCTGCTGTTTAAATTTTTTTAAAACATCACTGACATATAACGACTCAGGAATTTTACATCCTGAATAGGTCAGCAACAACATTTGTATCTGGTGTTTGACTCAAAAGGAAGAATCACTTGGATATATGAAGTCGAACGGATCTTAAGGAAGGCTTACAAAGCAGTCTCCTGGGATTCTGGAAGGAAGTCTCTCAGACATTTTTTACTTCGAAAAAAGTTGGCGTTTAAGTTACCAGACCGCATATGTTCCACGAATTCCTTAAATACTTTTGTAATACACTGCTTTGACCTACCTTCAAATAATTCTAAATATATCTGCTGTGGCTGTTTGGAGTCTGTACTCCAGAAAGGACAGTGGTAAGGGAAGCTTACTATATGATTTTCATTGTACCATAAGCCATAATTTTTATGTAGTACTGAAATTATATATTAAACATGTGTATCACATTATCCTTTTTTTCCAACTTTTTTTTTTTACTGTATAATATAACATATGTACAAAGCAAAGAAAGAAAAAAGCAATAGTTTTCAAAACATTCTTCAACAATTAGTTACAGGACAGATCCCAGAGTTTGTCATGGGCTACCATACGATCCTCTCAGATTTTTCCTTCTAGCTGCTCCAGAATATAGGATGCTGGAATGCATAATTTTTTTTTTATCATCACAGTCGACTTTTTGTGTGTATCTGTGGGAAAAATGACATATATACAAAAACAGCAATGCATTTCAAAGCACAGCACAACAATTAGTTGTAAACAAATTTTAGAGTTTGACATGGGTTACAATGCCACAATTTTAGGTTTTTACTTCTACTGCTCTAAGATACTGGAGACTAAAAGAAATATCAATTCAATGATTCAGCATTCATATTCGTTTGTCAAACCCTACCTTCTCTGTATAACTGCACCATCACCTCTGATCTTTTGCCCACTCTTTAGGGGTGTTTGGGTTATGGCAATTCTAACTTTCTCATGATGGAAGGAGCTGTCAGTAATATAGGGTATGTATCATGTTACAGTGAGTTAAGTTTTCTGTGGTTGTAAGTGACGGTATAAGAAGAGAGCTTAAGCAGTAAACCAAGGGGGTAGATGAATTTATGGAGAACACTAGAGTGCCTCCTAGAAGCCAAGGAAGAGTGGAGAACAAGTCTTGGAGACGCAGAATCCAGGCCATCTCTAGGGACCTCAGTGAGGTCAGAGACTTTGTCTTTAGAGTGGCGCCCGCAGATACTTCTTGGGCAGCATGTCTACTACCCAGGAGAGAGAACTGATTGTCCTCTCTTTGCTCAAGATTTCACCTCTTGACTAACCAGCCAAGGTAGAAGCAAAAAGAAGGCTTGGAAGAATCCACTCCTGTGAGTACAGCGGGCTGTTCTCAGAGAGCAGAGGGTAGGGCGGCAGCACACAGCTCCTTTAACACTGTATCTGTACGGTGTAATGTACGGATACAGTGTTAGAGGAGAACGTCGTTTTTTTCCTACAGAAGAGTGCTCACCACATTAAATGATGTGTTCTCTCCTGAAATTCTATTTTCAACATTTTTCTTCTTCCTTTTTCTTTTAATTAATTGAGGCTCGTGTAGTGCTATGGGTCAGAGATGCAACCAATGGAAAATACAAGATGAGCCTGGCATATGAGATATGTCAGAAGTGAATAACTTGCAATTACAATGAACATACGTGCAGGGATAAATCTCATATTTAATTGGCTTTTCAAATAGAATTTTAATTTTAAAATAAAAGGCCAAGAATATGTCATTGTAACCCTGTGCTGTGGACGCTAATTGGCTTCTAGTCTTGAATGTGAGCATTTATGCCAACATAAACACATATTTTTTTATATCATTGTCCTTCACATCCAAAAATTATGCCATTTAGTCTTTCTAAGATGCAGGTGGGAAACTATAACTAATGATGTCTATCTTGTGTTTATGGAAATACAGTTTGCTGCTAGAACCAACGTTTCGATAGTCCGTCTCTGTATGAGTCCCACTTCTTTGTCTCATGTAAGTTCACCTCATACAAAAATGTCTTAAATAAGTGTCTTTATTTTCAGTAGCTATGTGATATATTGGTCACAATAAATTTAATGCACGATCTGAAGTGGAAAGATGGCTGAAATGCTTTTCTAGCTATCCAGAGAAAATGCCGGAATGCCGGCACGACTGCAGTGACCCCCGGGTCAATCACTACATTGGCAAGAAGGCAACTGCTCCGGCACTCGGTCCTCAGTGTCTGGTGTGGCTGGAAACCATGCCCTGTAGGCAATGCAAGCACAGACCACCTTCCTGCCTGGCCAGTAACAAAGCATCTTCGTTTCTAAAGAAGTATATAAGCAAATGTTTTCTCCTTCTTCCAGAACTAGACATATAATGAGAATCCTAGGAATTCTCACTCCAGATTGCAGCAAATATTTAGCTTTTCATATGCGCAAATGGAGATGGCATCTTTTGAACTATTTATCTTCTTATCATCCCATCAGCTGTGATTTTTCTGTAGCCCCTAAAAAGTAAACCCTTCTTTTACTTTTTAGGGGCAGGGTGTAATTTCCTTCTTTCCATTATTTAGGAATGGAAGTAGCATCTGTTTCATCTCCTTTATCAACCTCAGCCCATGGACTGTGAAAACACATTCGTCACTCAATTTACACCTCTGAAGGAAACCAAAACACCAAACAGAAAGAGAAATGCGAACCATCCAAACACTGTGTTTCTTGGGTCATTAGATCTAAGAATATAGTTAATGGATTTACATCTCAACTGCCAGATTGAAACCCCAAAACCTGGGTCACAGCACAGAAGGAAGGGGCCTGTGCTTTCACTGGGGTCTGCATGCAGCTTCCCGCGAGAAGCCAGTTGTGGATCCCTTAGCCTTGACCCAAACCAAATGACTCCACAATAACATTCCCAGGTGCCCCAAGGAAGCAAGGTGAATTTCTCTCACCAGTGTTATTTCTGCTGTTTGTTCATTCAGTATATTCCAGGAAGATGTAGAAAGACATCATGGTTTGGAGTCAAGCAGGCGTAGGCTCCAGTTGTACCTCAGTCTCTCCAGCTGTGAGACCACGACTGAGTTGTGTCCTCATCTGCATCTTCCTTAAAATAGAAATAGCGATATTTGGTTCCAAGACTGTGGCTGGATGCTTAGCAATAGCTGCCGCTCCTAGCACAGTGGCAGTGGTGAGGAATTCCGTAAGTGGGATTGGCTGCTCGTGCTGACCCTGCGAGAACACAACTCTCAATAAGCCTTTCAAACCTCTCTGGATGCTGGTGGAACAAGAGATTTTAATAAATGCCACCCAAAGAAACCCAGACTGATGTCATCCCTTGTTATGCACAGACTTATTCTGTTTTTAAGGAGACAGTGGGGGTGAGGGGTGGAGAGGGCATACTTCTCTGGAATTTCTCTATCTGTTTCTTGTCACAGTGGATACCTTGAAAAGCATTTTGGGGTCAAGACTTATTGATGCCTTCTGCCTTTGGGAGGCTAGTAAGACTTAAAGATGCAGGAGTCCTGAGGCCTTTTTTCATCTAAGGAGCAGCTTCTTTTTAAAATGAGATATTCTCATTTTAATGCCAAACCTTGGTGGGAGTGTAGGTTTCCAGGGAACATTTTGCATAGCTTCATAGAATGGTACAGCAGCTTATTCAGCGATCAGACAGTACAGTGACAGCAAATGTCTCTATGCCCCATGACCCAAGACGTCCAGAAGGGGACAGGTCAGTGCAAGGGGGCTCACCACAGTGGGGCCAGCAGGGGCAGCGACTTGGCACAATCTGAGTGCCCACCAATGGAAGGTGAGCTAGACGTGGGAGATGCGTTATGCAGTGCTGGGTAACAGACTAGATGACACACAGTTCAATGATGGACCTCAAAAACCCTGCTGAGATTAATTGCAGGTGGGAGCTTTTGATTAGGTTATTTCCATGAAGACGTGACCCTGACCATTCAAGGTGAGTCTTAATTAGTTTATTGGAGTCCTTAAGACAGCTGACAAGGGTGCATGGGTAGTTCGATTCCCAGACCATGCACCCAAGAAAAAAAAAAGAGAGAAAGCTGACAAAGAGCAGAGAGATGAAACCAAGGTATAGATGTTCAGAGATGCAGAGGGAGCTGAGTGAGCCACGTGAACCCTGAGGCCGGGAGAGAAGGACAGCAGACATCCCCATGTGCTCTTCCATGTGACACAGAAACACTGGATGCGATCAGCCTTTCTTGAGAGACAGCATTCTCTTGCTGGTGCCTTAATTTGCACATTTCCACATTTCCACAGCATTAGAGTTGTAATTTGTAATTTAAATAAATCCCCTTTATAAAAGCCAAAAAACCAACAAAACCCTACTGAGGGAAAGCAGCAGAATGAGCGCCATAGCACTGAAGATTTCAATACGGATTGAGAATATATGAGTGCAAAGTAAATGTATACATTTTACAGTGACCCATAAAATAAAATAGTATACATTAAACATATCAAAATGGCAGCCACTAGGGTGGGGGTTAGAAAAGGAAGTGGAGAATGGAGATAAAAGGAAATGGATGAATGAATGAATAAATAACAGGGGTTGGAGAAATTGGGGGTATGATTTGTTTCATTCTGTTTCTCTTTAACGATGAACCTTTAATGTATTTCAAACCCTGGGACATGTGTGTGTCTACTGTCCCTGATATCCGTGTCTAATATGCTGAGAAGGGAAGTGACCAGTTGTCTATTAGACAAAGGGAATAATTTTTCAGTCCCCAAAAGGTTGTAAAGTTTAGTGCCAAATGCCAAAATTTAAAATAGTTAGAATATTACCATGCTATAATTAAGCCTATACTAAAAGGTTTTGCTCCATAAAATCATCATTCTATACCCATGGCTCCCGGCCCAGGTGTTCTTACAACCCCACGCTGCTTACTTGTACCTGAATTGGGAACAACAGCTCCTCTCCACACCCAAAGGAGGGGCAGCTGTATCTCCTTTCTGTTACGGAGAACTCAGAAGGTAAAGGAAAGGTCACCGAACAAATGAGCCAGAGGCCTTTAGATACAAGCCCTGCACTTCGCACAAGTGTTTTGAGGTCTGGACCTAGTTAAAAGGATACGTTTTCCTTTCATTATCTTCCAAGTATCACTGAAAGCCAACTTCCCCCGTATATCCTTGTATATATCTCTCTGCCTTTCCTTATTTTAATATGCACACATCTGTTCACTAATGCTGTCATCTTCAGCATTTCTTTTAGGAGCAGTCATAGTTTGCATGCTGCATTCCCTGCTGCCCTCTTAATTCTAAGTCACTGCTCCAGTAGTTCTTTGACATTTAGGGTTCTTGGCTGCAAGCAACAGAAGTCAATTCTAGCTGTCATTTAAGCAGAGAAGGAAAGTATTGAATTGAAAACATATTGGGTACATCACAGAATCATGGAAAGGGTAAAGGTCAAAGGTCAAAGAAGGCTCCCTAACTGGGGTCCTGAACTTCTCTGGGAAGGTCACCGTTGCTGCCAATGAAGAGAAGACCCTGGAGCTGCTCCCCCGCCTACCTCAACACTGCTTTGCTGGCCCCACTCCCCTTTGAAACTGGATGTTGCTACCAAAATGAATTTGCCACTCTCCCTTTGCCTTAGGGTCACGAGCTTCCAAGTTGAGATCAGGTGCTGGTGCATCTGATTGACCAAACCTAGGTCTGCAAAGGAAGTGGGTAGCTGGCCTTCTCGGCACCGTTAGTGGGAAGGTGACCCTTCCCCCCACGAAGACTCACATGGTGGAGAATTCCCCAAACATACGAAGTTCAGAGGGCGAACAGTGAAAAAGCTACGGATGTCAGTACAGGTAGGGGGCATCTCATGTTCCAAACGGATGTGGTCTTATTTCACCCAACTTAGAAAAAATACTCTAAGTATTTTGAGTATTGGCTTCCCAATACTCAAAATATTTTGTTGGCTTCCCTTTCCTTATTAAAATTATTAATATTTATTAAAATAAAAAGATACACTTGGACAGTTTCTTTTAGTAAGGTACAAACTGTGACATCAAAACCTCACTTTTTTGTCTTTTCCAAATTTACATCGTTGTGTTTGAAGTATTACTATGGGGTAAATCTTCTCCTAGTCAAGCTTAACTGCAACTTATCACCAAGATTTTAATTATATTCTTATTAGTCAATATTTGTAGTTTTGTAATTTTCAGTTTATTTTCTTTTGCCTTTCCAGCTTTAAACTGCCATGATTATATTTAAAAATATATAACATGTATACAAGATTGAAAATGAGAAAAAAGAAGTCAGAACAAGAAAAGTAAAGGAAAAATATATAGTGTAAGAAAAATAGACTAAAAAGGATTTTTGTTAGTGAAATAAGCATTAGTTTATTCAGATAGCATTATTTCTCAGGCAAATAAGGGAATCTTATTTCTTCTAGACTAATAGCTAGTCTGTATTTGTTTATTTGTGAAAAGGTTGACTCTTTATCCTGTAAAGTTTCAAAATCTAGTCTGCTTTGCTGATGTCCTCTTTATCTTGCATCTTTTTGAATAATGGCGATTGAGCTGTCACTGCTGTTCTACATCGAATGTACCCTCTATTCCTGTGGTTTTATGGTGAAATGTATTTCCCTAATGATTTTATTCCATTTCTCTCCCCCAAACCAAAATGAAATTGATAGAGACTCAGTATAGGAATTAGGTACTTGTCTATCATTAAACAACTGACAGTTACAAAATAGATCTGATTCCAAACCTGTCAGTTTTCTTCAATAGGGAAGAAAAAATGTTTTAAGGACGATAGCATTGATCAGAGAAAAAGAGAGCCTTGTTGGTGGGAGGGGAAGTAATTGGTGTAACTTCCTTTCAAATTAGAAACCCATGGCCTAGGTGCTGCTGAATGCTGGTCTCTCTTCCTAACAAAGGCAAGTGTCTCTGACCTCCCCATGCTGAAGGGTGCCGAAAGGAGCCAGTGTGGGAGAGAAGGGAGGCCAGCCAGATGGTGGAGGGACACAAAGGAGGTTAGGGGTGAGGGGACTAATGGGCTTTCCTTCCTTCACTAGGAGTCAGTGGCCAGCAGATGGTTACAACTTTAATGCACCCATTTTCTGTCCAGCAGGCAGCTGTGTTGGTCCTGTCATCATGCAGAAATTATGCACTTTTTTTTTCCACTTCAATTGTGGAAGTGATGGATAGACATACAAAAGAAAAAAATCTGTATTTAAGTAGTGTTTGTATCTAAGAAAAATAGATATCTCCTTCTATCTTTTGCAATAACTAGGTGCCCATTAATATTTTGTCATCATCCCAAAGTGATTTTTTTCTTTCTATTACAAAAAAAAAAAAATACAACAACAACAAAAAGCCATTCTGGTCTAAATCTATCTGTGTACCTGGATACATAAAAAGTAATCTATAAAATGATAAAACTGCCTATGAAGCCAAACTCAGCAGCCATAGCAATGTGTGTTTGGGGAGAGGTTGGCCTATAAGTGAATTAAAAGATGATTCACCATGCACATCTCAGAGATTCTAACACCTGCCTTTCCTTGTACACACTGTCAGCTGCTGTGGAGTGGGGGCTGTGTCTTTATCATCTCCTATTTTCTATGGGGCTAGTCACAGTAGTATTTACTGAAAGTTTGTTCAATTGAATCAAGTTATAATAAGTCAATCATTACATCTACCATTCAATATTTGTGTAACTATTGATCCTATACCAAGATAAGCATTAATGAACGTGACAAAGTAAAACAATTTGCATTTTGAAAATGCAGTATTGTAAAAGGCACTGATTTTTCTCCTTACTGTATAATCCTTTATATGCTAAATTAAATAGTTGCTGTCAAAAATTGGGAAGTAATGATCCTAATTACTTCCTATCTATTTTTGTAGGGGAAGGGAAAGGAGTATTTATTGAGTACCAACTATGTGCCAGATACACTCTACATACAATAACTTAGTCAGTACTTTCTTATTTTTTTAATTAAAAAAATTTTTTTGACCATAACATACAAAAATGAACATTCTTGCCATATGATCATTTCATTCTTGGTATATAATTAATAACTCACAATATCATCACATAGTTGTATATTCATCAGCATGATCATTTCTTAGAACATTTGCATCAATTCAGAAAAAGAAATTAAAAGGAAAAAGAAAAAAACCTCATACATGCAATACCCCTCACCCCTCCCTCTCATTGATTGCTAATATTTCCATCTACCCAATATATTTTATCCTTTGTTTCCCCTATTTTTTTCTATACCCCTTATCACTCCCTTTCATTGATCACTAACATTTCAATCTAGTAAATTTATTTTAACTATTTTTAATCCCAATGTTTTAATCATCTGTCCATACTGTAGATAAAAGAACCATCAGGCACAAGGTCTTCACAATCACACAGTCACATTGCGAAAAGCTATATCATTATACAATCATAAGAAACGTGGCTACTGGAACACAGCTCTACATTTTCAGGCAGTTCCCTCCAGCCTCTCTGTTACACCTTAACTGAAAAGGTGATACTATTTAATGCATAAGAATAACCTCCAGGATAATCTCTCTACTCTGTGTGGAATCTCTCAGCCATTGACACTTTATTTTGTCTCATTTCTCTCTTCCCCCTTTTGGTCGAGGTTTTCTCAATCCCTTGATGCTGAGTCTGAGCTCATTGTAGGATTTCTGTCCCATGTTGCCAGGAAGGTTTACACCCCTGGGTAGTCAGTTCTTTCAAAGCCCTTAGGAGATCATTTCTCTGCCTCTTACAGATGAGGAAACAGAGTTCATATGAAGTAACTTCCTAGAGATTACTAAATGAGTGGCTGAGCAGGATTCAGACTTGGGTCTGCCTGGCTCTAAAGCCTGAGCTGCCCTGCCTTTATTTATTGATCCTCATTACCACCTTCGTATTCCTGGGTACTCAGTTTCATTTGTCTCATGTGAAGGCAGGTTATGGTGTTCAGTTGTTTGGTCAAGCGCTGGCCTGCCTGTCAACGTGAGGATATTTTGAGATGGAACTTTTACTACAATCAGTTGATTGCATCTACTAACAACAAAGGAGATTGCCCTCGGCAATGTGGGGGAGGCACCTCATTCAATCAGTTGGACATCTTAAAAAGCCAGAACCGAGAATTTCAGAGGTCGGAAGAGGAATTCGGACTCAACTTCAGCATTGGCTCTTGCTGAAATTTTCAGCCAGTCAGTTCCCATGCGGAATTCAGATTAAGGAATTCTGTCTCATCTTTATCAGATTGTCCAGCTAATGGCTTGCCCTACTGAGTTCAGACTTGTCAGCCCCTGTCGTTGTGTGAGCCAATTCCTTACAATAAAGCTCTTATCCTGTTTGTTCTGGTCAGCCCACTCTATATCCAAAACTTTCTCCATGCTCTTCCCCAATCCTAAAAAAAGACGTCCTGCACCCAGATCTTCATTCTCCTACACTAACTCTCCTACATTAAAATGATTTCTGGAGCTTTAAAAGACAAATGGAAGGTGAAATGTTGTGTTGTCTGTGATCTAGCGCAGAGCGTGAATGCTGTTCCTGATGTGCAATTCTGCATCCTCCCTCTCCCAAATTTCCAAAGCTTCACGTTAACCTTGTGTCTAATATGTGATGCCTGTATCTTATTCTTATAGTTGATATTTATTCTACTGGCTGGACAACTTTTAGATCTAGCAACATCTCTGGTGTTAACTAGATTCAAAACCATTTGGTGCAGGTGATAGATCTATCGTTCTTTCCCTTTTAAATATCGTTTTAAATAAACACACCATATTTAAAATAGGCATTTTAACAGTCAGTTTCCTTCCATTTCTTCATCAGACATCATGATCAGTTTTGCAGGAAGCATTTGAGGTGACATAGTAAATCTGGAACTGAAATAGGTCAGTAGTACTTAGAAAGATTGCTTTACTTTCGGTATTGTTGTTTATTATATTTAGTACTATTTTACAATAATTGCTATATGGCCACTAAAACAAACATTACAGATCAGACTCTTATTTTCAGACAAGAGTAATAGGAAATAAGAAGTATTCCAAATGTAATCCTTGCAAAGTCCTTAAATAATTGTTTCGAGAGGTTTCAAAAGTCTCTCGATTCACGCCTCCTAGAGTGCTTTGCTTAAAGGCAGTATGCACAAATACCTCTTAGATAAAGCAGACTCTTCTGAGAAATGAAAGACGGAAACGACCGGGGTACTTAGATCATCCCCTATTGTATATTGCTCTATTTGGTATGGGTGACAACTGGCAGAAAGGTGACAGCGTGTTATCATTTGCTACTGCCTTAACCAGTCTTACGATTCTGGTTGACTAGGCAGGACAGACATCCCAAAAGCTGAAAAGCTATGTGATGGGTTCCAAAGGAATGCAATGATGCTACAGGGATGATAATGCTACAGGGATGATAATGCTACAGGGATTCATAGGAAGAATGGCATCTTAATTATTTTGGGGTAAACCAGACATTTTTGATTCACATTACTTTAAAAAATGAAAGTACTGGACTCACCCCAGGACTTCCCTTTTCCCTGTGGCAATTGAGAATTCATTTCACCATCCCTCACTTTGAAATGAAGCCAACTTAAATCCTTTAAAGGAAGTATATAGTAAATGAAAGAAACTAAGAATTTAAGATTAAAGAAATGAAACCCGATTTCTCATAAATGACAACAGGCTTCTGAAAACATTGTACCACAGGGTGATTTTGCAAGTGCACGTTGTGACAGAACGTCTTTCTGCAGCCCTGGCTCTCAGGGAGTTGTGTGACCTAGTTGTTGTCACTCCGTAGTCAGTCACAGCCACACTTCTGTGGTTCTGGTTGAAATTTAAGAGCTCCAGGGAAATGAAGGCAGGAGCTTTGACTTATGCTTCCTCTATATTCTCCACAACAAAGTTTCATGATTTCATCATCCCATGATCTCTTTTGATAAATATCAAAATCACATTAACTCCCTAAATCTCAGAAAGTCCTTTGTGAACGGTGGGCATTCTGTCCTTCCCTACCATCTGCAGTTGAGAATCACCGCTTTTATAAAACCTCTCTGGCCCCCCAAAATTTAGCCATGTTTTACCTTTTATTTTAACTTTTATATTTATACTATAATGATACTTTTATTGTATCATTAAAACAATAGTTTTTTAAATTTTGAAATATAAAATCATGTAAGAAGATTAAATATCTTTTATACGTTGCAATGCTACCCCAGATCTAATAACTCTCTCTTTCTTCCTTTCTTCCTCATTCCCATCCCCCTTGACAGTTACTGTTCTTCTCTTATTCACTTAAACTTACAGAGTAACTTCTGTTGTTTAGAAAGTGTTATACTATTAAGATAATCTAAAGAGCAGCATTTGTATTTTATCAATGGAAAGATTAGTGCTCAAATTTGTAATCGTATGTAATAAAACCAACAGAGTAGTGAAAAATGGAATTTTGTAGGTAGAAACTGTTGCTTAAAATTTTTTTATTGAGTTCTCTCTTTTGTCGCATTCCTATTCCTATTCCACTCTTTCCAAGATAAAATGTCAGCAGCCCGCCTCAAGTTCCACCCTTGACACCTATCTTTAATACTCATTACATCTTTTAGATCTGATCAAGTAACAGATTTTTTTTTAAATCTGATTTTGTACAGTTTCTGACTCCTGCAGAAATTAAATAAGTTTTACAACATGGGTGTAAAAATGAAGAGTTCATAGAAAATTTATAGTTCAGGCAACAAATAAGATAGAACTTTTATTTACTTTATTTTACAAAAGAAAGCTTCAAAGTTTATCTAATGAGTTTTTTTTTTTTTTTAATATTAGGAAAGTTGTAGGTTTACAGAAAAAACCTTCCCCCACCTGGTTTTCCCTATTATTAACATCTTACATTAGTGTGGTACCTTTGTTATAACTGATAGAATAATTTTATAATTGTACTGTTAATTATGGATCATAGTTTACAACAGTGTTCATCATTTGTGTTGTACAGTCCTGTGATATTTCATTAAAAAATTTTTATTCTCGTTGCATATACAAACTAATATTTCCTCTTTTAACCACATTCAAATATATAATTCAGTGGTGTAAATTACATTCACATGTTATGCCACCATCACCACCCCCCATCACCAAAACTTTTCTATCACCCAAGCAGAAACTCTGTACCAATTAAGTATCAATACCCTATTCTCTAATGCCCACTCTGGCCCCTGGTAACCTGTATTCTAGTTTCTGGCCTATGAATTTACTTATTCTAATTATTCTATATCAGTGAAATCAAACAGCATTTGTGCTTTTGTGTCTGGCTTATCTCATAAGTATAATGTCTTAAAGGCTTGTGTTTGTTGTCACATGAACCAGAACTTCATTCCTTTTCAAGGCTGAATAGTATTCCCCTGTATGTATATACTACCATATGTTTATCCATTCATCAGCTGATGATCATTTGAGTTGCTCCTGTCTTTTGCAGTTGTGAATAATGCTGATTGGAAATCAGTGTGCAAATACATTTGAGTCCTTGATTTCAATTCTTTTGGCTATAAAGCTGTAAGAAAGGATGGCCAGGACATATGGTTATTCTTTACTTACTGTCTAAATAAACCCAATCATTGAAGGAACCAGGTAAGCTTCTTCTTTTCTTTCTTTTCCCTTGGGTTAGAACTTCCTTCTCCCTTTCAAATGCCAGGGTGGATGGGATGGCCAACTGGACCAGAGCACAGGTTCCCTTCTACTTCTTAAGTAATCCTGGTTGGAGGGTGCCCTTTCCACAATACCACCAGAGGCCTGCTTGGGGTATGGTTAAACTGGAGAAATTGCCAGTACTATTCTCAGTCACATCCCATGCTTGGGAGGCTGTGATCCCAAGACACTGGAGACCTTCTTCCCATCTAGAGAGATAGGCATAGTGGTTTCCTGGACTGAAGCAAGAAGCCAGAATGGCTTTGACTTTTCTGCCCTGGTTGAAGGGAAAAGTAAGGACAATGTACTATAATTTTCACCAGGAGTAGTATTCTGAAAAAGGAGTGCCATGCATTTGAGCTCCTTTTCGTGTTCCTCCATACCCACTGAGAAGGGCACGACAAGACTAGTGGGTCAACCTGTCGTGCAAGCATAGCAGTTGCCTTTGTCTATACTTTATACTTTATATTTAATCCATTCCATCCAGGCGTTTGCATCTCCGTATCCTGTCCCTATTGCTATGGTTTGCTCAAATTTTCTGTCCTGCCCACCCTGACAACTTTGGGATCATTCTGTATTGGGGAACTTAACCTCCAGCTGGGTCTCCTTAGGCGCTTTCGAAGAGTTAACTGGAGACGGCATTATTGGTGTTGGGGACAGGACTTGTATCCTGAACCTTCCCAGAGCCTCCCCTCCAGTGATATCGGCCCCCATTCCATAGGTGTACTTGTTTGAGCCCAAACTGGATTTCCCACCTAGAGTGGTGATACTGACTTTGCCATTTTGATCATCATCGGTATGGAATTGCACTGAAGATCTTGGCAGTCTGATGGAGGGTTTCCTTTGTAAAAGGTTATTTTTTTCTTTAATGGCCTCTAGGTCTGTGTAATGAATCCCGTGTTCACAGTCCACCCTTGAAACTGGGTAGTCCAACATACATCATCTCAGGAGGGGCAAGGAGAGTCTCGACTATAACATCCCCCTACTGGTTCTGGACACAAGTACTTGTTTTCCTCACTCAACTGCCATTGATTCATTAAGTCTCCACAGTCTGTTTCTAGGCAAGCATCAAATGTTAGGCCTGGAAGACAGGACACCTTTCCCCCAATATTTCAGAAAGCCTCTCTCACCCCAAACCATGCCAGTATGGCATCTCCTTTACCTTCCATCAGCTTCCCTCTTGCGATAACCTCCCATTACTCAGCCTCCACTCTTCGGCAAATGCATTCTTGTGTAAACTTCCCTTATTTACTGTATGCCCTCTGATATTAAACGTGCCCAAGGCAGCATTTAAATTTTAAACTTTACCAATGGAAAGCTGCCGACTCCAAACATAGCCCCCTATTTCTGAAAACTAGCCAATAGAGACCTGCCTAACCCTTGTTCCCAACTCCCTAACCCTAAGCCTTAAAAACCCTATCCCCTGCCACCTCGGGGCAGCCATTTTTCTCTCTCTCTCTCAAAATGCTTCCTGGATGACTCTGTTTTTCCCTGAAATAAAGCCTTTGCCTGAACTCTTTTGTCCCACCTCCTTCCTGGTGAGTTTGTTAAGTTTGTTTTCATCGAACTATACAGTTTGGGACTTTAAACCTTCAGTTACATTCACCACTAATCTAGTGGGGCTTGTTGCATTCCCAATTTGGAACATTATGACTAGCGTGATTATTCTCATTTTCAAATTGGACCTCAGATCTCTCATATGTCTTCCTTGGGTAAGACTCTCCTTTGGCCAGGATCACTATTAACTATGTTAGATTAAAACACAGAATTCAACCCCCCAAATCCAAAAACCCCTTCCACCTCCCAACTATTATCTCTTCAATGTAATTTTTAAAGGGTCCAAAGTTGGAGTTATTTCCCAGGAATCCCAGACTGCGTTGTTGGGTACTTATCATCCAGATCAAATACTGGTCCTTCCACTTGGGTGTAGTGAGTCCAGCCTTTTTCTACTGTCCAGATGGCCATTTCAGTTGTCAAAATAATTGGATAGGGCCCTTCCCAGGCCGGTTGGAATTCAGACTCTTTCCATGATTTGATGAGGACCCAACTGCTGGGTTGGTGTTGATGGACAGCAAATTTAAGAGGTGGGGTCTGGGCCAGCAAGCCAAGGTGCCTGAGGGATGACAGAGTAGAGGACAAAACCAGTGCATAAGACATGAGAAGTCCTTTGCAAAGTCAGCTACTGGCATGGTCTATCCTAAGGCAAAATTCTCCTCTGGCTCTGGACCTGTAAAACTCAGAAGTAACTTGTTGCCAACATACAAAGGAGGGACAGTCATAGGATAAATACCCTGTTTTCTATGAGGAGAAATTGGAAGGAACACATGGGTCACCAGACCCAAGCGGTTTTGAAAAAAACCTGCAGGGCAAAGTCTATTAGATTTCAAAGTGTGAGAGTCATTGATCCTCAGGGCCTTAGAAAGTGGCCTTCCAAGGGCCTATGCAGTGGCCGGCTTCTCTCCAAATGCAACCTTGGAGGACACTGAAGAGACCACCTTTTTCTCAGCTCCACCCTCTCCAAGCATCGGGCTGCATCTGGGCTCTTTGCTATTTCTGGGCACATGCTCAACGCCTCCATGTGGTGGCAGCCAGGCTCTCCCCAACCCCCAAGGAATGTGCTGCACCTTCTCCAAGGCCTGAGGCAGCACAACTCCTCCACAGCAAGGAGGTGGAAGGCCCACCCTCTGCCCCCTGGGCAAACTCACCCACTCTAAGTATCCGGTGGGTCTGCTCTTCTGCCCAAGGCTTCCTGACCTCTTTAGCTTCCACAGTTCCACGTCTAAAGTTATTTCACCTTCACATTGTCCCCCTTCTGAGCCCCCCAGTCCAGACCAGCAGTGGCTCCATCCACACAGGCCCCACAGTGCTCCTGTTGGCTCTCTAGGTAGTAGTCTCGGATTGTGCCCATTAGCCAGTCCCATGGGTACTAACAGGTCCCTTTCCAACAAGTTATCCCCAGCTTCTGGAATGTTCAGCAGGCAGCTTATAATTTGGTTATCTTCCCAACAGATATTAGTAGGTTTGAAAATGGGGACTTTAAATCCTTCCCTTTTTACACCCCAAACTGTGAGAGAGCTAACAGAGAATTTGATCCCCTTTGGGATGTGGTTCACAGAAGATGGAGCTGCCTCCGTGTCTAACAAAAATGTAATTTCTTACTGATATGGGCCCACCTTCAGATTTACCAAAGGCTCCAGGTGGGTTCTTGAGATGAGGAGCCTTTGACCCTCCTAATCCTCAAAATTCATCAGGGGTATTACCTGACCTTTTTTTAAACTCAGGCATTCACTTTTGAAATGACCAGGTTTCCCACAGTGATGACACTCTACTGAGTCCTGTGTCCTCCACACGCCTTTGTCCCCTTTGGCTCAGACTGTTTCTCTATCTCACCTCTGCCTGTCTCCTCCCTGCTTTATCTCTAATCTCTTCTTGACCATGTGGCTGACCATGCTCAATATGACTTCAGCTTGTTGTTTCTGCTTTTCCTCTTCCTTTCTCACAAACACCTTCTGAGACTCTTATAATCTCTCCTAGTGGTTTATCCATCTACCATCTATTTTCTGATCTTTTTCTGAAAAAGACCCCTTTACATCCTTGGGCCATAGGACAATCAAGGTCCATTCTTGAGTATTTCCTCATCTGGTCCCTCAACCTTTGCAGGCAAGTGAGGGAGTTTTGTCTAAGTTCATTCCTCAAAACGTAATACCCAATAAGATTTTGTTGGAAAAAATGCATAGAATATGTGGCTCAATGTCCAAGAGATTATTTGAGGTTTTTGGTTCCCAAATAAAGTCTTCTGTTTAACCAAGAATCCCTTGTATCTCTTTTAATCATCCAACCTCTCCTTGGCTCAGCTACTTGCCCAAATAAATCAGAAAACAGACATCTTTTCTGCCACCTGAAATAATGCCAACATTATTCCCCAGAAGTAGTTGGCAGGTCCTGTCAGGAGACATCACAATTCCTGCACTGACACTTTCATCAAGACTGAACTCCTACAGGAAAATGCTCCCACATCAAGATAGCTTTATGCACCCATTTGCTTCACTCTTACTGGTAGCAAGTCTGCAAGTCCTGCATTTGGCAAAGGGATTTGTTATAGAAAAACCCAGTCTCTGCATCAAGTGGTCATATACTACTTTGATGTAGTTCCATTGAAACAAAGAGACAAAATTAGAAAATTACCACAATATCAGTAACTCTGGGTAGCTTCTTCAAGTCCCTTTCAAGGACTAAAAATTACTGGATAGTTTAAGCTGCCTTTTTCTTGCACCACTTCAAAGGCTCTATTTAAGTTCTGAGATTTGGGTACACCCAATTTTATCCCGTGTATAGTGAGGTCTCTAAGATCGCTCATTTGTGACTTGCCTTCCTGATCATTATTATTCCAGTTGGGATCTACATGGGGAATTTCTGCTCTGCTGCCATTACCCTTTGTCTGGGTGGGTGCTGCCTCTCCTATTCTTTCATAGCTGCCCTCTTCACCATTCCCCTTTCTTTTCCCGTAAAGAGGATATTTAGGATAGACATAAGTTTGGACCAGGTATATAAGCTGGGCCCTAAAAATTTATCCAGTTGTTCAGCTAGTCCTGCCAGATCATCCATTAATGATCTCATCTCTTTCTTAAAGTTCCTTACTTCAGGACTCATCAACAGGGCATTTACATAATTGATTTCCCCTGGTCCAATAGGCATTGCTCGCAGAGTGTATGGGGACTCAACAGATCTATGTTCTTTCACCCTTTTTCCTCAGGAGCCCCAGAAATGGAAAATTCTGTATATTTTTCTTACATTGTTCCATCTCCTTCCTCAATTGTTGGTGGATTATAACAGGTGGAGCAGTTGGCCCTGATTGCCCCTCCAGCCATTGAGACTTCAATGGGGAGAAGCCAAGGGTAGGGGAAGGCTCAATAAAGGATTCCAGGCTTTAGCTTCTAAAGATTTAGCCTCTGGCTCTGGGGTTTTGGCCTTTGCAGGATAAAGAGGGGTCCCCGTTTCCTTCAGTCAACACATGGCATAATTAGACTTCTCTTTGGAGAAGGGCTTCTTTTTGTTAACATAAAGCATGAGGTTGGCACAAAGCCGATCCTCATCTGCCCAGAATTTTGGCCAGAATACATCGGGAGGTGTAATACTTTCCTTTTGTCCAAATGTACATTTTCCTTTCCCTTGGTCCAATCATTCTCAGTCCAATATACCAAAATTCTCCCTATGAATATTCCAAGACAATCTTTCTTGGGGACACGAAAGGATCCTCCTTCCCCTTTTCCCTGGCTGGCCAACTGACTCTACCCTCACCTGTGTTACTTTGTCTCAATACTGTCTCCCATTATCTGACTCTGGCCCTTTCCCATGTGGGAGAAGGGTACCACAGATTGCGACTCCACACTTGCTTGCTCAATGGCAGGCTCCTCAGAATTCTTCCTGACCACCAAAGTAATACTTAATAGTCTTTTCCTTACTTTGGTCCATGCACAGAGTTGCGTGGTGAGGCAGATTTTTCCCTTCCCTATTTCTCATTCACAATTGGTGGATCCAAGCATCTGGTCTCAGGTCCTTCTGGATGCCAGAGGTGGGCCCCCAACTGTGGAGTCTGAGACTGCTCGGTCAGCAGGGTGCACCTTCCCTTTGTCATCCCCAGAGGTCCACCTCTGAAGCCTCAGATCCTGGATGAGCCACAAATTGTTAGAAAGAATCCCATACCTGTAGGAGAATAAACGCTCACCCAATTGTGGAGAAGAAAAGAATTTATTCATGATCTTGCAAGAATGGGCACCCAGCCAAAAAATGGTAGCTGGCACACTGAGCAACCAAAAGCACTGATATTTATCTCCTAAGCCTAACCCACAGGTCCCTCCCCCGTTCCTCCACTGATAGGATAGTTCAAAGGTTACAGCCTATCCAGATAAGACTAATTCAAATTTCCCACTGAAGGTTCCTGCTTTACATTTCAATGACCCTGGTTGTTATTTATTTAAAATTGTTTCTACCTATTTTGGTGCCAATTTTAGGCTTGCATCAGAGGCTTACTCCTTCCCTACCTGCAAGACTGGCTTGAGCTGTCCTGCAGCTCTTTCCTGCACCATCTTATGTGAAAGCTAAACTTAATTTTACTCTTATACTATATAATGCATAAGAATAGCCTCCAGGATAACCTCTTGACTCTGTATGAAATTTCTCAGCTACTGAAACTTTATTTTGTCTCATTTCATTCTTCCCCCTTTTTGTCAAGAAGGCTTTCTCAATCCCTTGATGCTGAGTCCTGGCTCACCCCAGGAATTCTGTCCCACGTTGCCAGGGAGATTTACACCCCTGGGGGTCATATCGCACGTAGCAGGGAAGGCAGTGAGTTCACCGGCTGAGTTGGCTTAGAGAGAGAGAGGCCACAACTGAGCAACAAAAGATGTTCTCTGGGGGTGACTCTGAGACCTAATTTTAAGTAGGTTTAGCCTATCCTTTGCCGGAATAAGTTCCATAGGTTTGAACCCCAAGATCGAGGGCTTGGTCTATTGATTTGGTTGTCTCCACTGCTTGTAAGAGTATCAGAAATTCTTCCAAATGAGGAAGTTGAATATTTCCTCCTTTCTCCCCATTCCCCTAAGGGGACCTTGTAAATACTTCTTTGTTCACTGCCCAAATTACTCTGGGATTTATCCGGGCATCACACTAACCTGGGCAACCAACAAAATCTCATGCTCTATTCAAGATTCCATGTACTTACAGTGTTCAACTAAACTGACCAAACAAGTGAAATTAGGAAATGTACTACCCAAAACATAAATTTTGCACCAAATAAGCATCTCTCCCTTTTTCAACTTCACCCAGAAGTTGAAATTTTAAAATATGGATGATATCATCCTTTACCTAGTCTTCTGATATACCTTAGTCCTATCCAGATTAGCTTCAGTCATATCTCTACTCAAAAGCCTGATCAGTTTTTCAACTTTTTAATCAGTTCTGTATGGGGTACTGCTGACTTTCATAGCTTCAGAACTCCAACTCTGAGTTTGAGGTGTCACATAAATACTCAAAGTTTCTGGAAATGACCATGTTATATACCAACAGCTCAGTATCTCAAAATTTATAATTAAGTTACACCTCCTAAATATATATGACTGCTGTAAGAGTTTACAACCTGGGACCCTTTACAATAGGCCCCAACCTGATAACCTATGCTCTCAACTTCAATTTACTGAGTTTTTATTTTATAGTTATTCCATATGAGTGGGGCATGGTAATATTTGACTTTTTGTCCTGACCTTTCTTTCAACATACAGTCCTTAAGTTTCATTCACCTAGTTGCATGCCTCACAACTTCATTCCTTCTTGTGGTTGCTCAGTAGTCCATTCTATGTATACACCATAGTTCCCTCTTCCATTCCCAGTTGTTGTACCCCTAGGCCACCTCCATCCAATGTGGATTGTGAACACTTCCACCATAAACACCAGTGTGCAAATGTCCATTCATGACCCCACACTCAGTTCCTCCAGGTATATACTGAATCATATGGTTTCAGAATCATATGGCAACCCCTTCCCTAGCCTCCTGTGGAACCACCACACAACCCTCCAAGGGGCTGCACCTCTCAGTTTCCTTACCGACAGTGAATAGGTACATATCTTTCTCCACATTTTCTCTAGCACTTGTTTCTCTCTGTTCATTTTTAAACAGTTACTCACATATCATACAACCCAATCTAAGTGTATAGACATGCTTTCACCATCATAATCTATATGAAGATTTTCTTTTCTTCCACAAAGAGCCTATACCCCTTTCCCATGCCTCCCTGACTGTTGATATTTAATTTTGGCATAATGCCTTTGTTATATTTAGTGGAACATATTACAATGTTACTATTGACTATAGACTCTAGCTTGCTTTGTTTGTACTTTTTTTCATATGCCATCTATTTTCAGATTTATTAGCCTTTTATTTCATGTGTATATATATTTAATTTCCACAAAACACACTCTATCTTCATTGAAGGAACCATATTTCACACTTAAAAAAAATCTCTTTCACCGCATCAAGTGCAGTTCCTTGCATACAGGAGATAATAAAATTTTTTCGCAACATTGGTTTTCTATTTTTGTTTTGCTTCAAGCAAGGCATAGCTGTTATTTTATGACAGTGTAAGTAATTTGTTTTAATTGCATGGCGATTTCCTAAATTTTCCATTTTTCTTGACTGATATAAAACAGGCTTAACAATAAAGATAAGATTGCTCACTAAAATCCATTTATTCTACTACCTTAGTACTTCCTAGTTTAAAGCATCCCCCATGTGGTGTGGTTTAAAATAAAAAACACAACATAGGGTGATTAGGGATTCCATCTGGAGTTTCCCTCTAATTCTCCCTGGGGGCTGTGGTTTGCCATTTACAGGTCTCCACAAGCTATTAGTATCCATTTGCCAATCGCTGGAGAGACTGATCTTTGAAGACCAGGTCAGAGATGATCTTGTTTGCCAGTGGTTTCTTCTTCCTTGACAGACCCTGTGCCCGGTGCTTGGCTTTCCTGTATTCATTTGTTGGTACCTCCTGGCACATTGAGGCATAATTTATTTATATACATGCCTGCCTGTCTACAATGGGACCACTGAGTTCCTCAAAGTAGGGATCATGTACGTAGCTATCCTTCCCCAGTATGTGGGTATCCTAATCCTTTAAAGATTTCTATCTTTTTTTTTTTTTGCATGTAAATCTCTAGAGCATTTTAGGCCAGAAAAGAACTATGTAGTTTAATTATTTTATTCTGCTTTCACGAATGAGGTAGATACATGTTGTTTTTCTTTATCAATGTTCTTCCATCCTGTTTTGGTAATAAACCCCTTTAATCCCATCCTATGGGGTTTGATGAAGCCAGACTTTGCTGGTCTCCTGACTCCCACCTGAATCCTTAATCACACCCTCAAGGCTGCCTATAGAAGGGATGGTATTTGGCCTATGCCTGGCCAATTAGAATATATTGGAGCCCTGGACACAGTAATCATTTCAGAGCTGGTTACAAGATTCAAACAAGGCAAATCAATTTTCCTTAGATTTAATATTGAAACAGACTGACACTCTATTGAAATGTCCTTCTTTTATTCTCCCATGTCAGCTATACAAATATTTTATTTTCCTTTTTTTTCTTGTACACAGCTGTAGTACAAGTTTGGAATACTGCCCTTACCTTCTAAGACTGACCCCCAAAGCCTAAGTCTCATGGGGCATTTCAGGCAAAATGAGAGAAGAAGCCTGGTGGGCTCTTGGAGAGAAGAGGCTCACTTTTATAACTGACAGATTAAATTGAGAATGTTGTTGGGTAGGCAGAAATCACAGAAGCAAAAAGGAGAGAACGTCTGCCAGGTGACAGGAAAGCCAAAGACCCCAAGGATTTCTGGCAGTCAGCACTGAAATGCTAACTCTTTAGAAAGTAAGCCTTGCTGATATCTGGATTCTGGTTTTCTTCTAGTCTCAAAACCATAAGCCAATAAATTTTTGTTGTTTAAGCCAACTCCTTCTATGGTATTTATAAAAGCAGAACTGACACAAACCATGCAATACTGTGTAACCATTAAATATGTTGTGTGAGACATAGGAACATTTTTCTTTATGTATTAGCTGAAAATAAAAGCAAAATACAGAATAGGAAAAAAATTTTTCAGGTAGTATTTTAGTTTGTTGAAGCTGCCAGAATGCAATATACTAGAAACAGTGCAGCTTTTAAAAGGGGGAATTTATTAAGTTGTAAGTTTACAGTTCCAAGGTTATAGAAATGTACAAATTAAGGCATCCAGAAAAAGATACATTAACTTCAAAGAAAGGGCTGATGATGTTCCCGGTTTCTCTCTTAGCTGGGAGGGCACATGGAGATGTCTGCTAGCTTTCTCTTCAGCTTCCTGTTTCATGAAGCAACTCCGGGGGGCATCTTCTTTCTTCATCTCCAAAGGTCTCTGGCTGCCTGGGCTCTACACCTTTTTTCAAAAATGGTTCCCTCTTAAAGGACTTCAGTAAGCAACCCCAGCTTGAATGGGTGGAGACACATCTCCACGGAAACCATCTAATCAAAAGTTACCACCCACAATTGGGTGGGCCACATCTCCACGGAAACAATCAAAGAGATCCCACATAGCACTAAGGTATTAGGGTTAAAGAGCATGGCTTTTCTGGGGTCCACAACAGTTTCAAACCAGCACATTTACCAGGATGAATAAAGTGACTGATTGACTAAAGCTTGGTCACGAAAAAGAAAACCCCATAACTCTAAAGAGCTGGGTCAGTTCCAATCAAATCAGAATCTGACTGGCACCAGTCTTTATTATTATTTTTATCTCTCTAGAAGCAAAGATGCAAATTATAGGGTGAAAGGACATAACATTGTCAGATAAAAAAATTATTAAAAACCAGATGCATAAGTGCTCATTTAGGCACTGCTTTAAAAATCTTTAAAAAATAATTTAAAGGAAAGTGTTATAGAGTTATCATCATATTTTGGCATCAAATAAAACTGAAATGGAGAAATTCAAACTGTTTTCTCTTTTTGACTAAACCATAAGCTATTACTTAGATAGAACCACTGGGTTAAAAGAAAATAACTCCATCAATCCAATTATTGGCAAATGTACAGAGCTTAACAAGCCTATCTGGAAACCAGTTTTGAGTAGTGTATAAACTTCAGAGGCTGTGCTGTGAGATCAATTCTATTAAAGAAGATAAATATACTTAAAAACCTCTAAGCTCTTTTTAAAATACAAAAGCAGAACCAGAGTTGGAAGGGACCTGGATATGCACACAATCTTCTGAAACATGACTTTTTTTTTTTGCATGGGCAGGCACTGGGAATTGAATACAGGTCTCTAGCACGGCAGGCGAGAATTCTGCCACCGAGCCATCATTGCATCACCCTGAAACATATTAACTCTACTTTTATGAAAACCAGAAAAAGTATGAATTTTGCAACGTATGTTTAATAGAAACAACCTTGATCAGTAGAAGACCATGCTTTTATTCCTTCAATCATCCATTCAATAAACATATATTGGATACTGCTTAGCAATACTTATTTTTTTCATTTTGTTCTGCAGCCCTATCTATCCCATTTGTTTGCACTGCATACTCAGCTATCTGCCAGCTGTCACTCTACTCTCCCTGGACAAAAGTGTCTAACTGCTAGCCTTCATTCTCCCCTCCCCCTCTCCCCCTCTCCCAGTTTCCCCATCCCCATCCTAGTCTGGGCCCCTCTGCCCAGATCTCTTGTATAGCCTGCATTTTTCTGTCCCTGACTCAAACGTCATGAATTAAGTTTTCAATAAGTGTAATAGCTGTGTATTGTAGGACGAGTAGTGATAGAATGGTATGTTGAGAGAATATTTGAAATCACGATTGTCCTAGTAAAGGCAGGAAGTGTCATCAAATTTAAGTGGTATTTGTTACCTCTGTACAACTCATAGAAGAGCGCTTTGGAGATAGGGGGATTTCAGAAATTATTTGAATGAAGAAAACAGGACAGATTTATCCTGAAAGAGTAGGGAAGAACAAGCCATACTCTAGGTACACAGTTAAATGTGGGAAAAGCACAGAGAATAAGAGAAATTTAGTAAAATATCCGACAGAAAATTTGCACAATTGCCTAATCCTAAGGCCAAGAGATATCCCATTCTTTTTCATTGCTTTTGGAGACATGGGATTGCTAGTAGTAAGTTACCACTTTGCAATAATATATGCCTACATATCACACATGTAATTTTATTTCAATCTTTGCAAAAATCCTTGCAAAGAATGAATCATTCCCATTTTCCTACGAGGAAACCAAGGTATAACTTGCCCAAAGTTACACAGCTATCAAAAGCAAGTCCTGGACTGACTCCAATACATTTGCTGTTTCAGATAATAGTATATATATTGTGCCTCCAAAAACTTGACGAGGGACTCTCATCAAGGGAAAGCTTCAATTGGGTTGAGAGTAGTAGAGATTATGGCTGAAATCACTTTGCATAGTCTTAAAACTTACAAAGTGGACAGAAAGTAATTTTAAAGGAAACTTTCCAAGTCTGTTTTAAGTCTAAGGTAAAGAGGGGTAAAGAATAAAAATCCTAAGATCAGTGTAGTGAAAAGAATGAAAAAAACACGAAAACTTTATTATGAAAGAGTGGATTTACATTCGGATCCTCATTCCTCATTCTTGGACCCAGCGTTTTTGGATTAAGACCCTTTTAAGCTATTAAAATGATCTGTATTCTTAAACACAAACTACTAGATACAAGCTCTAAAACGAAGCTTTTCAACTCTTTTCTCAACTGGGTTAAGGGCATATCTTAAGACGACAGCACGGGAAATAGAACAGTGAAGAGAGCGCCAGAGACTCGTGCAGGGTAACGGCAGTCCGGTGCCCTCATGTCACTGTGCCCACGCCGTGACCGATGTTAAGGGCGTCCCGGCCTCCGTTTCTGCCCTCCGCAGGAACGGCCCCGTAAGTGCCCTGCGGACGCGGCCCTAAGGCCGGGGGCGGCCGGCTACAGCAGGGCTGCTGGCCCCGCGTCGGAGTCAGACCGCCCGGGTGCGGACGCAGCCCCGCCGCCGCGGCGTCCTCAGGGAGCTGTCACTTTTCCACCCATACAACGGAGCCAACCCGGTTCGCACGGCGCCAGGCGTGGGGCAGTGCCCCAGTGCTCGCCTAAAGAGGTTAAAAACGCTCGAGGGGGATCACGGAGGCCTAAGGAGACTGGCTGTCCCCTACGGTCGGACGACCCCCTGCTCCAGGCTGTTTCCACGCGTCCGGTCTTCCTGCCCCTCACCCTAGCTAGGCCCCGGCGCCCAGCGTGCCGCCCGCCCCACCGCCGGCACCCGTCGTGTCCTGGGTGCTCTTCCATTCACCAGCCTCGACGCCTGACGGGCCAGACGAACGGCCGACGAGGGTTCCCGGTGTCCCGGCCGCGTTTCTTCGCCGCTTCCAGCCGCACGCTGCATTTCTCGGGCAGGCTGTTCCGAGCGCGCCCTCTAATCCGGGCTTAGGAGGTGCGCCTTGGGCGCCGGCCCCCAGCGCGCCCCCGCGTCGCCTGCGCGCCCCCGCGCCTCCCCCGGCGCGTCCCGTAGCGCGCGTGGCTGTGAGGGACGTTACCGTTTGAATGTCCCCGCACGGCGGGGCGCTGGGCGGCGCGGACCCGCCCCGGAAGCCTGCGGGCCCCTTCCCGCCAGCCGCTGGCGCGGCCCAACTAGGGGTCCCCGCGGGCCGACGGGAAGGCCGGCCGGGCGCTGGGCCGAGCGTCCCGGGGCGGGAAGTGCCGGCCGCCGCTCGCTCCCCGCGGCTCTCTGCCCTGCCCCGGCCACGCCCAGTTGGCGGGCCCGCTCGACGGTTGCCCCAGGGCCAGATTTTGAATTGAGAGGCCGGGCCTCGGAGCCGCAGGAGCGCGCCGGCGGCTCGCCATTGGCCGGCGGCGGTCACGTGCCGCCCCCCCTCCGGGTGCGCCGGCCATGTTGGAGAGCGCGGCGCCGTGGCCCGCGCCACCTCCGCCCCCCCGCCGCTCAGCGCAGCCTGTGAGGAAACAAAGTGCTGCGGGCGGGAGACTCGGCGGCAGCGGCGCGCGGACTCTGCTCGGCCCCCGGCTCACCCTCCCCTCGCGTTCTCCCGTGCGTGTGCGCGTCTGCGGGTTTGCTCGCAAAGGGCATTTTGCGATTTATTGATCGGTCTGTGATCCTCTCCCTTCGCCCTTTGTGCTGCTGCCCGGCTCCCGCCATCCCAGGTGCTTCTTCCTCCCCCACGCCTTCTGCACGCGAGGGCGGGTCTCCGGCTTGCACCTCCGGTACCACTCTGCCCCCTGCCACCCGCTCCGTGTCCCGCTTTGCCCGTGGCCTCCCGGCTCCGTCCTCCCACCCGGTTGCTGCATCCGATCGCCCCTCCGCCCGCCATGGCGACCGCGACCCCCGTGCCGCCGCGGGCCGGCAGCCGAGCCGGCGGCCCCGCCACGCCGCTGAGCCCCACGAGGCTGTCGCGGCTGCAGGAGAAGGAGGAGCTGCGCGAGCTCAACGACCGGCTGGCCGTGTACATCGACAAGGTGCGCAGCCTGGAGACGGAAAACAGCGCGCTGCAGCTGCAGGTGACGGAGCGCGAGGAGGTGCGCGGCCGCGAGCTCACCGGCCTCAAGGTACTCTACGAGACCGAGCTGGCCGACGCGCGCCGCGCGCTCGACGACACGGCCCGCGAGCGCGCCAAGCTCCAGATCGAGCTGGGCAAGTTCAAGGCCGAGCACGACCAGCTGCTGCTCAAGTGAGTGCGCGGGGAGAGGCCGGGGGTTTCCGCCCGCAGGAGGAAGAGCGAGGGTCTGGGGGCCTGCGCCCTCGGAAGGGCCAGTATCTACGGCTTTGGAAGGGAGAAGGAATATGGTGTTCCGTGGTTGGGGGTGGGGGCGCGGGGAACTCGGTTGTGGCGGTGCCAGTGCGGGGCTGCGCATGTGCTCCGCCTGCCCACCCAGCGGGAGCGGGCGACGCGAGCGCCCCTCAGGCCCTGGCTGGCGGCGGTCTCCACGGCGGGGAAGGCGATCCCGCGGCCCGGTGAGACCGGGTGCGGGGAGGGAGCGCCCGGCCTGACACCGCGGCTGGCGGGTGTGCGGCGTGAGGACTGGAGACCCAGGCAGCCCGAGAATGAATGAGCGCTGCGCGGGCGGGCGGAGAAAGGGGAGGGCCCTGCCGGAGCGCCCCTGCCCCTGGGGGTGGGTCTTGCTTTGGCGCGCTCGGTATGGGCCGGGTGACGTGTTGCCATCGTCCTGGGCCTGTCTTGGGCGGTAGAGGAGGGGAGGGCTCTGAACTGCGCGCCTTCTTCTTTAGCCGGGGCAGGTAGGATTTCCTGGGTCCTTGGCCTTCTGTGGATCAGAGCCCCGCTCTGCGCGGACAGGCGCAGTCCTCGGGCTCTTCCACGAGCGGGTCTCGCAGGCTGGGTCCACCGCTCCCGGAGCCGCGCGCCCCGCCCTCCCCGCCGGGCCGCAGGCGCCTCTCGCCTGGTCTCCGCTCCTGCCCCCCGCGTAGCGCGGCGGATCTTTCGGGTGGCAGAGAGGCTGCGGTCACTCCGGCGCCTGTCGTGCGGACCGACCAGGGCTGCCGAGAAGGGTTGTTGTACAAGCCTGGCGTCCTGTGGACAGAGAGAGCTTGTAATTCCACCTGGAGGGGTCAGCGCTTTTCGTCCTGGCCACAGAGATAAATTCGCAGTCCCTTGATGACCCTGCTTTGACTTTCTAATGAGCGAATGGCATAATTGTCATCAGTAGGTAACCAGCGTTTAGAGATAGACTAGATTTGGTTCCCGAATCCAGTGTCGCCGTTTCTGGAGGTACCTGATTTTGACTGTAGACTCTGTGTTTGTCCCTGGATGCCTTTCTGTTTGTATCACTGTGAATGTCCCAGTCTCTGTTTTTTTTTTTGCAAAAAAGAGGAGGGAACTCTTATTAAATACCAATAAGAGATTTATAAAAATACGTATGTGCAAGTGGTATATAGCCCCTTTCCAGAGGTATTCATGTTTAACTGTTTTTGGTTTTTTTTTTAAACATTTGTATTTTAAACAACAAACATACAAACATTCTTGATGTAGGAACTTTCTAAACGTAGTGTACAATCAGTGGCTCAGAAGGTTTTTTGTTTTTTTTTCCCGGAAGTGCAGGGTCCGGGAATCGAACTGGGTTCCCCCCCCTGGCGGGCGAGAATTCTACCACTGAGATACCCTTACACCTCCTGTTTTTATTTTTTTAAGCATTTAGTTCCATAACTCAAAATAATAAGCTTATTCTTGTTTATTCTATTTACCTACTTTTGAGTTATCCTTTGAAATAAGGATACTGTCTAGTTGCCATCTCCCAATTGTTTATTACTGAAATTCTTCAACTCTTAGATTCCATTGCTTTTATGTCCTGCCATTAGTATGTGTGTCACTAAGAAGAAAAAAACACCAAGGCCAACTGTGTAGGAAGGACCCCTTTTATTGGACACGTTCTGATCTTCAGCGATGTTGAATTGTGACATATTAAGTATATGCCAGTTCACTTTCTGGGTGTTGAGGATATCGAGATTAAAAAAGTTATTGCCCTTATGGAACTGGAGTACAGTAGAGGAGATACCCATCAAGCAAATAAATATCATATTTCAGCTAAGCTGAAGCATTTTGGTGCTAGTGCTTTTATGATTGTGTCTGCTGAAGGTTTTTACACAGTAACAAGACTGCCACCTGGCTGACAGCAATTGTAGAATGCTGTGGGTTGTAAAACACATGCTGGTTTTTTAGCAGGATTGAAACGTGAGAAGAATGTGTATTAGAACAATGAAATTATGTGTGTGATGTAATGTTAGATAGCAGATGCTAGGGCAATAAAAATTAAACGGATGGAGGCATGGTGTGGTTAAAGAAGGCCTTTCTGAGGGATTGACAGTAGAGAATAATATTTCTTGAGATGTCAAGTAGTGTGCAGGGATTATTTTTCTTAAGCCTGTGCCAGTGTATGTATACTCATGTTTTTGTGGTGTTCAGGCCCAGACCGAGTTTGTGTAAAGCACTGGTCCGTGCTGCTGCAAGGTGGAAAAACATGCCAGGCACGGAAAAATACTTAAAGACTTACGAACAGGACAAGGGCCTCCCATGGCGTGGTCGGGAGGCGTAGTGCCCCGCAGAGGGGCAGGAATATAAGGGGCAATATGCATATGATTTTAGAACAAAAACATTCCATATAGTATGAGGACACCGGGCCTCTAGTATAATCATTTAAAGGTCTTAAGACCTTGTTGTCTTACTAAGATTAATGTTTAATATACAAATACTGACATTCCACTCCTGCCCCTTTGCGTCTGTGATTCCATTCTTTTCCCTCCAGGTGGTTGTTGTCTTTCTTGATTTTGTCTTGATCACAGAAACCACTGGGTACTTGGGAGAGGGCCCAGGCTCGGAGCTGCTAAATGTGGTTACCTATATTCTCTTTTTTAACATGCCATCAGTTGTTCAAAACAAGCGATATTTTAATTTGCTTCATATTTGGATCATGGCTTTTCTTTTATATTTTGTTCCTAAATAACCTTTCATTTTTTTTATTGACAAGTGATGCCTTTCTTATGCCTTTAGCCTATCCTTAAACTTTTCTAGCCACTAATCATAACATTTATTAGGAGTCTACTTATTTTTTTTTCTCTGGAGCTCTCTACTCCTTAGGCCCGCTGTGTAGTTGACATCTTAGGAATTTATCTGGGAAAATATATTTTACTTTTTCTTTTTCTCATCTTTTTTTTTGTTGGAGAACATCCCTAAGAAACTTCTTAAGAAAGGATGGCAGGAGGTATACTTTCTGAGTTCTTGTGTGTCTGAAAGTAGTTTTGTTTTATCTCATTTTGATTGACAGTTGGGCTAGGTATAGAATACTAATTTGATCAGAACTTGGGAAATACCATATTGTTCCATTGTCTGTTTTTTAAAAAATATTTTTATTGTGAAATCTTCACACACATACAGTCCCTACATGGCATACAATTAGTGGCTCACAATATCATCATATGGTTGTGTATTCATCACCATGATCATTTTTAGAACATTTGCATCTCTCCAGAAAAAGAAATAAAAAGAAAAGATTTGTATGTCCCATGCCCCTTACCCCCCTCTCTCTCTCCTTGGCCACTAGTATTTCAGTCTACCCCGTTTTTTTACCCTTATTTCCCCCTTGCTCCATTGCTTTTTAGCATCCAGTATTGTTAATGTCTGAGGGTCATAGTTTTCTTTTTTGTTGGTAAATGCTTTTGTTTTTCCTCCCTTTTGGAGACCTTTCCCCTTTCCTACTTTTTTGAAATTGTATGGTAATAGGTCTAGATGTGAATATTCCTGGCTGTTATGAGGCCCTTTTCAGCTTGAAAGCATAATCTTTATTTAGTTCTGGGAAACTTTATTCCATTTTTTTTCTCTCAAATAGTTTTCTGTGCTTCATTTTCTTTGTTTCCTCTTGTTAGGAGTATTGAATCTTCTGGTCTCTTGTTTTCTCTGTCTCTCGCTTTTTGTTCTGAGATAGTACCGTGACTCTTTTCCAGCTCAGTAGTGACATTTTTAAAGGCAGAAACCATACTTTTAATTCCCGAGAAAACATTTTATTCAACTATTTCTTTTTTATTCAGCTTCTTCCTGTTATAAAGATGCAGTATCCCCTTTAATCTCTCTGATAATATTTATGGTTTTCTTTCTGTTTTTTGGGGGTAGGGTGATGCATTGTCCAGTAATCTAACCTGGGTCTCCCATGTGAAAGGTGAGCAGTCTACCACTGAACTACCTGTGCATTCTAAGTTTTCTTTGAACAGTTCTCTTCCCTTACTTGGATTCTTTTTT
Organism: Tamandua tetradactyla; assembly: GCF_023851605.1. NCBI lineage: Eukaryota > Metazoa > Chordata > Mammalia > Pilosa > Myrmecophagidae > Tamandua > Tamandua tetradactyla. The sequence goes on along the minus strand of NC_135347.1, from coordinate 765,578 downwards.
TTTTTTTTCCCCTTCATCATGTATTCTTTTTGTTGGCTAGACCTTTTTATTGTTACTGCTGTTTCTCCTTTCATGCCTGGTGATCCTCAACTTAGAAATGAAGGGCTGGGTGATGGCTCATTGTTACTGTTACTTTTGTTTACATAGTCACATGCTGTCTCCTCCCCCAAACAGAACAAATTAGGTTCGCTTTGTTAAGGGTGTGGGGTATAGGCTGTTGGCCCATTTGTTGGTGTCTGCAGGTCGGTGAAGAGGGGGTGCTCAGAGGGGCAGGTGCAAAACTGTTCTATTGGTTAATTCCCCATTTTGAGCCTGTTCCACTTTCCTCTGCACCCCACTGTTGCTTCTTCTGTGATATGCACTTTTATCTTCATTTCATATAGGAATTTGTTGAAATGTCTGCTAATGATCCCTTCCCTGTTCATTTTAGTGCTGTGGGTTTAGTCCATGGTGCGTACTTTACTGCTTTGTTGTTAGGGTGCTGTGGGGAGACTAATGTCTATGCCTAGTGTGGCATCAAGTTGAAAATCATTTATCTTCGACAATAATTGAAGTATAATTTGGGAGTTAAAGAAGCAGTGTTTTATTGTCCCTTTGGGTCCACTTAGCTTGTTTGTTTAAAAATGCCTTCTTATATTAAGTTTTTTTTTCAGTTGAAGCCGGAATCTTTGTAATTAGTTAGCATGTTATTTAGGTGGATTTAGATTTAGAAAACAGTATTGAGAGACTTAGCAAATTACTTGATCCCTTTTTCGCTCTTTAGCACACAACATAACACCTCAAAGGCAGAACTACTTGTGCAGACATTTGCCCTTCTGGAGAGAATGTGGCAACGGCTTCCTGCAGGTGATGCCTGTATCCACAAGGAAAATAGATCTCATGTCTAAGATGCAGTTACTCTGTTTCAACCCAAGCCTGGTTATATTTTGTCATAAGCTTTAAATTGGCATCAATTAAACTTTCAACAAAAAATAGTGAAAAGTTGACTTATCTCAGAATTTCAGTATTCTGGGTATTGTTAGGTTGAGGTAATGAAGAAATCTAATTATGTGAGAAAACTAGATAATAAAAGAGACTACGTTCACCAATCTTTCAGTGACTATTTTCTGAATCATACTTTTTCTTATTCAGTGATAAAACCCACAGTCCTTTATATAAAATCCTTATTGCAGATATATTTTGGAAATAGAGCAATTAAATTTTAAGAAGATAAAAGTATGTGTATATGGTGGTGTTCTAGTTTGCTAGCTGCCGGAATGCAATATACCAGAAACAGAATGGCTTTTAAAAAGGGGAATTTAATGAGTTGCTAGTTTACAGTTCTAAGGCCGAGAAAATGTCCCAATTAAAACAAGTCTGTAGAAATGTCCAATCTAAGACATCCAGGGAAGGATACCTTGGTTCAAGAAGGCCAATGAAGTTCAGGGTTTCTCTTTCAAGTGAGAAGGTACATGGTGAACACAGTCAGGGCTTCTCTCTCAGCTGGAAGGGCACATGGTGAACACGGTGTCATCCGCTAGCTTTCTCTCCTGGCTTCCGGTTTCATGAAGCTCCTCGGGAGACGTTTTCCTTCTTCATCTCTAAAGGTCCCTGGCTCGTGAACTTTCTGCTTTGTGGTGCTGCAGCATTCTCTGCTATCTCCAAATCTCCATTCTCCAAAATGTTTCCTCTTTTATAGGACTCTAGAAATTTATCAAGACCACCCAAATGGGTGGAGACATGTCGTCACCTAATCCAGCTTAACAACCACTCTTGAGTAAATCACATCTCCAGAGAGATGATCTGATTACAGTTTCAAACATACAGTATTGAGTAGGGATTATTCTACATTTAGAAATGGGATTTTGATTAAAACATGGCTTTTCTAGGGTCCATACTCCTTTCAGATCAGCACAGATGTATGTATGATGTCTGTACATCATATGACACCCCCGGTGGGGTTTGGGTGGTAATATTCCATCATGAAACAGTCATTACTTCAGAGAAAGATGAAAGTCATGGTAAATGGAGGAAAAAAGACAGACAAGATAAAAATAGCCTCATGTCCATTCAGGTCAGGTTTTTGCCACCAAATAAATTAATGAAAATTTTAAGTTTTAGAACTCTGGATTTAGGAAGTAGGAATAAGGAATAGTGGATCATCTGATTCTAGAAGTTGTCTTCTATTACTCATTTGGTTTTGTAGATATTAAAGCTCTAAAAGCAACATAATTAACTTGAACTCCAAATTAGGTTTCTGTTTTTGCTAGTTATGAATTAATACTTAGGAAAACTGATGGTGGTTCACTGGTACATAACTAATATGCTTGCTGTAGGATTTTTTTAAGATGCTGAGCAAGTGAATTTACTATCCCTTAGTTTAAAAATGGTTAAAGAGAGGATGCTCCAGGAAGCACAATTAATACCCAACAGGTCCTCAAAGCCATGTTTTTCAAATTCATCTTTAAAATATTGGACAGAAATTTATGGCTTTGTTATTTAAAGCAGAATTTTTGTCCTTTTTAAACAAATATCTCCAATTTTTATAATTTATTTTATGCAATTAGAGTTGTATTCTCCATAGAATAGTAAATAATATTTGTTGTGCTTTTCGTAGTACCTAGGGACCTGAAGATTCTTAAATTCTCTCCTTCCACCTCTGTTCTGGTTTGCTAGCTGCCAGAATGCAACACACCAGAGACGGATTGGCTTTTAATAAAAGGGGATTTATTTTGTTGGTTCTTCAGAGGAAAGGCAGCTAACTTTCCACTGAGGCTCTTTTCTTACGTGGAAGGCACAGGATGGTCTCTGCTGGTCTTCTCTCCAGGCCCCTGGGTTCCAACAACTTTCCCCGGGGTGACTTCTCCAAAGGCCTGGGCTGAGCTGCAAGTGCTGAGATGAGGAATGCTGAGCTGCTAGGCTGTGCTACATTGCGTTCTCTCATTTAAGCACAAGCCAATTAAGGTAAACGTCACTCATTGCAGCAGACACGCCTCCTAGCCGACTGCAGATGTAATTAGCAACAGATGAGATTCACCTACCATTGGCTCATGTCCACAGCAACAGAACTAGGTGCTTTTACCTGGCCAAGTTGACAACTGAATCTAACTACCACAACCTCCAAGTTTCACTTCTTGAAGGAGCATGGGTTTGAGGTTGAAGGATGAAGCCTACAAAGTATATTCGTTTGGGGAAAGCAGTGAGCACTCTTCTGCTTTTGCTTTACCAATACATCAGTAAGGAAACATCTAATGGAAATTTAGATTTGTGTGTTTTAATTTTAATTAAAAAAAAATGCATAGACGGTGCTACTCACAAGTGTACTTAGGACACTGGAAATGGGACAACAAAAGCATGACATGAGAAGTTAGAACTCCCTACTTAATTTCTTTTTGTGACCCGAGGCAGATACTTTACTAACTCTGCCCCATCTTTTCCTCATTTGTATGATTGAGATAAAGACAAGTTTTCTGAATCTCAAGAAGACTTAAGAAACGTAGACAGTTTTCTAGTTTTGTCATTTACTTGTAATAATGGATGGATTTTTATCCAAATTAGTAATTTGAAGAAATTAGGCAGCATACAGAAATGTAAATATGATAGACTTTTTCTTTTCTATTATTTTTCTTTGAGTGGAGAAGGAGGTAGGGGATTACTATGTATCTTGGGCTTACTATATATTTATTAGCCTGTTGACTTTCTGTATTTTTAGGAACTGTCCATAGATTAACTGATATATGCAGGATTGTCATATTCATATTCTTCAGTTTTCAGACTTAAAGTAGTTTTTTAAAATGCTTATCTGCCTTAGGGAGTTTTCTTTGTACATGGGATGGTTAGTTGAAAATAATAAAAATCTTCATCCCAAGTATTCCTTTGTTTTTCATTTTTTACATTCTGACTTTGTCCTGGTAAAAAGCAGGTTGGTAATACAGACTTAATATAAAAATGATAAAACTTTGTGTTAAGTACTTAGCTGTCATGATACTTCCTTCCCATGCTTCCAGAGGATGTTTGGTAGAGCAAGATATCTTTTGGAGTTGTTTATTTAACCTAAGGCATTAGAGGAGGTAAGCCTTTGGTGTACAAGATTCAAGGAGATAAACATACAGAATAAAAGCTAAAAACACTCAGAAATGTGCTGCTGTCTTCCTTTTTCCTCCACACAGTCTCTTATGTTTTTTCTCTCATTTGTTCATATGATGTTAGTCCTATATACCTGAGTCAGGGATCTTTAGACTTTAAAATAGCATTGTTGGTCAATTTCATGGACAAATAGAATGAGCCTCAGTTGTCACTTGAGTGATGGAACCCTGTTTAATTGAAGTTGCCAATTTTGGGATCCAAGGAAATTTCCTAATCAGATTTTAAATCCTCCTTTTTCTTTCTTTCTTTGTTTTTTCTTCAGTTAATCTGTTTGGCTTTGTATATTCAGGGAAATTTTTTTCCTTTAAGTTTTTATTCTGGTAACAAATATACAACCTAAAATTTCCGGTTTTATCCACATTCCAATATACAATTCTGTGGTGTAAATCACATTCACAGTGTTGTGCTGCCGTTACCACCATCCATTATAAAATAAAAACTTCCCCATTGTCCAACAGAAACCCACCCCTAGCAGGCATTAATTCCCTCAACCCCCACCTGACCCTTGGTAACCTGCGTTCTAGTTCCTGACTTTATGAAATGTGTATATTCTAGTTTCATATAGGTGAAATCATACAGTATTTGTCCTTTTGTGTCTGCTTATTTCACTCAACATGATGTCTTCAGGGTTCATTGGGTGAATTTTTTTATTAACGTTTTTATTATAGAGAAACATGTTCATTATGAAAAATTAGAAAATGCAGATAAACACCAGAAAGAAAAAAAATCACGTTTAGTCCCTTCTCCCAGAAATAATACCTTTGAAGTTGTCTATTCATTTCTATGCTATGCTAATTGGTTCATGATACACTGACATGTAACCCTTTTTCATCCCCCCAAAACTATTGTGAATCTCTTTACATGGCAGTAAATAAACTATGCCATTGTTTAATACATTTTAAAGATACATCTAGATAGCTTTTAGTGGCCATGTAGTTTGCCACGACCAAGGAATCAGGCTTTGCCTTCACTGAATCTTCCCAATTTCTCAGAGGCCATGATTTCCCAGAAGGTTTCTCTCTTGCTGACAGTATCAGACTTTTCTCCTATCGCCTGGATAGGGAACAAAGGGACAGATAGCCCATGATACATGTATATCACAGCATATTTCTTTAAATGCCAGTTCAGCCGTCTCAGCATTCAGTGGTTAGGTCCATTTAATGGCTTGACTATAATTAATTTAACCAGTAATATTAGTGTTAAATGTCAACCACTGGATAATAGAATTACAATTTTTCTAACTTTTGATGTCAATAGCAGTGAATGAGTATACCATTCTTGTTTGGGGGAATTTTTTTTTTATGTAATTAAATATTTAAGTGTATATTCAAAAATATAATAAGTGAAAAAATAAAATGAAAGAATATACACAGTATGAGGGTGTTTTGGTTTGCTAGCTGCCAGAATGCAGTATACCAGAAATGGAACGGCTTTTAAAATGGGGAATTTATTAAGTTGCAGATTTACAGTTCCAAGGCTGTGAAGTTGGCCAAATGAAAGCAAGTCTGTGGAAATGTCCCAATTAAGGCATCAACAAGAAATTACCTTTACTCAAGAAAGACTGATGAAATTCAGGGTTTCTCTCAACTGAAAAGGCACAGGGGGAACAGTGGCAACCTTTGCTAGCTTTCTCTCCAGGTTTCTTGTTTCATGAATCTCCCAAGGGTGTTTTCCTTCTTCATCTCCAAAGGTCCCTCGCTGGTGTACTCTGTGGTTCTTGTGGCTTTAGAAAGGGACTCTCTCCAAAATGTCTCCTAAAGGATTCCAGTCAAGGCCCACTGGAACGGGTGGAGTCACATCTCCCTCTAATCAAAAGTTAATACCCACATTCAGATGAGTCACATCTCCATGGGAGCAATCAAAAAGCTCCCAGCCAGCAATATTGAGTGAGGATTAAAGGACATGCGTTTCTGGGGCCCACCAGAGATTCAAACCAGCACATCACACCCTTTGGATCCCAAAAAGACATGTTCTTTCCAAATGCAAAATACATTCATTCTATAACAATATCAGAAATCCTTAAAACATTTCAGTAACAATGCAAATACAATACAAGGTTAGAAACAGTACAAAATCTCAAAAGTCAATTTACAGGCATGGTCTGCCCTAAGGCAAAATTCTCTGGCTTTGGACTTGTATACTCGGAATAGTTGCTGCCAGCATACAAAGGAGGAACAGTCATAGGATAAATACCCCCATTTCCATCAGGAGGAATTGGAAGGAACACTGGGGTAACTGAACCCATAAAGTTCTTAAAACCTGCAGGGCAAACTACATTAGATTTCAATCTGAGAGTCATATATCTTTGGGGCTTTAGAAAGCCACAGTCCCATCCTTTCCAAGGGCGTCCGCAGTGGCCTGCCTCTCTCCAAATGCAACCTTGGTGGGCATTGGGGTGACCACCTTTTTCTCAGCTCTACCTTCTCCAAGCATTGGGGCCGCACCTAGGCGCTCTGCCATCTCACGCTCAACCCCTCCATGTGGTGGCAGCCAGGCTCTCCCCAACCCCCAAAGAATGTGCTGCACCCTCTCCGAGGCCTGAGGAAGCATGACTCTTCACTGCAAGGAGCTGGAAGGCCCACCCTCTGCCTTTGGGGCAAACTCACCTAAGCAATGCCAGGCAAAAAATTTAACCTCTCTGACTCTTAAGTTTTTCATATAGCAACAGGATTGACATAAGGCTTTTTAAAAGACAGTGGCTGTCACTACCTCCTCCCACCCCCATGTGCGGACGCCCTTGGAAAGGATTTTTGGCCACTGCGGACGCCCTCGGAAAGGATGGGACTGTGGCTTTCTAAATATTCTCCAAATACTTGGGTGGGTCCACTCTCCTGGCCTAAGGTTTCTTGACTTTACACTTTAGCTTCCAGAGTTCTGCCTCTGAAGTTCTTTTACTTTCACATTATCCCTTTTCTGAGCCCTTTGGGGGAATTTTTATATTGATTTTTGGAGATTCTTTCTAGTTCTCAATCATTTCTATTGTGTTATGGTGCTAGCATAAGGGAGTTAAAAGATTCTAAACTTAGGTTTCTCCTGATAGTTTGGTGTAGTCCTAGGTGATAATTGAGGCTTTCTTTAGCTCATCTATTGCTTGATTTTCTTTTTAAATAAAATTTTTTTTGTCATTACCGCATTTGGGTTTATTTATCCATCATGGATGGTATTATAGCACTCTCACTATTGAAAGAGGTCGTGGATCATCTGATCTAACCGACTCATTTTGCAGATACAGAAATTGACACCTAGAGAGATTGAAAGTTTGTGCAAGATACAGAACAAAAAGAACTACCATTTCTTTTTTTTTTTTATTAATTAAAAAAAGAATTAACAAAACAATTAGAAATCATTCCAATCTACATGTACAATCAGTAATTCTTAATAACATCACATAGTTGCATATTCATCATTTCTTAGTACATTTGCATCGATTTAGAAAAAGAAATAAAAAGACAACAGAATAAGAATTAAAACAATAATAGAAAGAAAAAAAAAACAAAAAAAAACAAAAACAAAAAACCTATACCTCACATGCAGCTTCATTCAGTGTTTTAACATAATTGCATTACAATTGGGTAGTATTGTGCTGTCCATTTCTGAGTTTTTATATCCAGTCCCGTTGTACAGTCTGTATCCCTTCATCTCCAATTATCCCTTCTCTCTTTTTTTTTTTTTTTAATTAATGGAAAAAAAGAAATTAACCCAACATTTAGAGATCATACCATTCTACACATGCAATCATTAATTCTTAACATCATCACATAGCTGCATGATCATCATTTCTTAGTACATTTGCATTGGTTTAGAAGAACTAGCAACATAACCGAAAAAGATATAGAATGTTAATATAGAGAAAAAAATAAAAGTAATAATAGTAAAATCAAAACAAAACAAAGCAAAACAAAAACCTATAGCTCAGATGCAGCTTCATTCAGTGTTTTAACATGATTACTTTACAATTAGGTATTATTGTGCTGTCCATTTTTGAGTTTTTGTATCTAGTCCTGTTGCACAGTCTGTATCCCTTCAGCTTCAATTACCCATTGTCTTACCCTGTTTCTAACTCCTGCTGAACTCTGTTACCAATGACATATTTCAAGTTTATTCTCGAATGTCCGTTCACATCAGTGGGACCATACAGTATTTGTCCTTTAGTTTTTGGCTGGATTCACTCAGCATAATATTCTCTAGGTCCATCCATGTTATTACATGGTTCATAAGTTTATCTTGTCTTAAAGCTGCATAATATTCCATCGTATGTATATACCACAGTTTGTTTAGCCACTCTTCTGTTGATGGAGATTTTGGCTGTTTCCATCTCTTTGCAATTGTAAATAACGCTGCTATAAACATTGGTGTGCAAATGTCCGTTTGTGTCTTTGCCCTTAAGTCCTTTGAGTAGATACCTAGCAATGGTATTGCTGGGTCGTATGGCAATTCTATATTCAGCTTTTTGAGGAACCGCCAAACTGCCTTCCACAGTGGTTGTACCCTTTGACATTCCCACCAACAGTGGATAAGTGTGCCTCTTTCTCCGCATCCTCTCCAGCACTTGTCATTTTCTGTTTTGTTGATAATGGCCATTCTGGTGGGTGTGAGATGATATCTCATTGTGGTTTTGATTTGCATTTCTCTAATGGCCAGGGACATTGAGCATCTCTTCATGTGCCTCTTGGCCATCCATATTTCCTCTTCTGAGAGGTGTCTGTTCAAGTCTTTTTCCCATTTTGTAATTGGGTTGGCTGTCTTTTTGTTGTTGAGATGAACAATCTCTTTATAAATTCTGGATACTAGACCTTTATCTGATATATCATTTCCAAATATTGTCTCCCATTGTGAAGGCTGTCTTTCTACTTTCTTGATGAAGTTCTTTGATGCACAAAAGTGTTTAATTTTGAGGAGTTCCCATTTATTTATTTCCTTCTTCAGTGCTCTTGCTTTAGGTTTAAGGTCCATAAAACCGCCTCCAGTTGTAAGATCCATAAGATATCTCCCTACATTTTCCTCTAACTGTTTTATGGTTTTAGACCTAATGTTTAGATCTTTGATCCATTTTGAGTTAACTTTTGTATAGGGTGTGAGAGATGGGTCTTCTTTCATTCTTTTGCATATGGATATCCAGTTCTCTAGGCACCATTTATTGAAGAGACTGCTCTGTCCCAGGTGAGTTGGCTTGACTGCCTTATCAAAGATCAAATGTCCATAGATGAGAGGGTCTATATCTGAGCACTCTATTCGATTCCATTGGTCGATATATCTATCTTTATGCCAATACCATGCTGTTTTGACCACTGTGGCTTCATAATATGCCTTAAAGTCAGGCAGCGCGAGACCTCCAGCTTCGTTTTTTTTCCTCAAGATGTTTTTAGCAATTCGGGGCACCCTGCCCTTCCAGATAAATTTGCTTATTGGTTTTTCTATTTCTGAAAAATAAGTTGTTGGGATTTTGATTGGTATTGCATTGAATCTGTAAATCAATTTAGGTAGGATTGACATCTTAACTATATTTAGTCTTCCAATCCATGAACACGGTATGCCCTTCCATCTATTTAGGTCTTCTGTGATTTTTTTTAGCAGTTTTTTGTAGTTTTCTTTATATAGGTTTTTTGTCTCTTTAGTTAAATTTATTCCTAGGTATTTTATTCTTTTAGTTGCAATTGTAAATGGGATTCGTTTCTTGATTTCCCCCTCAGCTTGTTCATTACTAGTGTATAGAAATGCTACAGATTTTTGAATGTTGATCTTGTAACCTGCTACTTTGCTGTACTCATTTATTAGCTCTAGTAGTTTTGTTGTGGATTTTTCCGGGTTTTCGACGTATAGTATCATATCGTCTGCAAACAGTGATAGTTTTACTTCTTCCTTTCCAATTTTGATGCCTTGTATTTCTTTTTCTTGTCTAATTGCTCTGGCTAGAACCTCCAACACAATGTTGAATAATAGTGGTGATAGTGGACATCCTTGTCTTGTTCCTGATCTTAGGGGGAAAGTTTTCAATTTTTCCCCATTGAGGATGATATTAGCTGTGGGTTTTTCATATATTCCCTCTATCATTTTAAGGAAGTTCCCTTGTATTCCTATCTTTTGAAGTGTTTTCAACAGGAAAGGATGTTGAATCTTGTCGAATGCCTTCTCTGCATCAATTGAGATGATCATGTGATTTTTCTGCTTTGATTTGTTGATATGGTGTATTACATTAATTGATTTTCTTATGTTGAACCATCCTTGCATACCTGGGATGAATCCTACTTGGTCATGATGTATAATTCTTTTAATGTGTTGTTGGATACGATTTGCTAGAATTTTATTGAGGATTTTTGCATCTGTATTCATTAGAGAGATTGGTCTGTAGTTTTCTTTTTTTGTAATATCTTTGCCTGGTTTTGGTATGAGGGTGATGTTGGCTTCATAGAATGAATTAGGTAGTTTTCCCTCCACTTCGATTTTTTGGAAGAGTTTGAAGAGAATTGGTACTAATTCTTTCTGGAACGTTTGGTAGAATTCACATGTGAAGCTGTCTGGTCCTGGACTTTTCTTTTTAGGAAGCTTTTGAATGACTAATTCAATTTCTTTACTTGTGATTGGTTTGTTGAGGTCATCTATGTCTTCTTGAGTCAAAGTTGGTTGTTCATGTCTTTCCAGGAACCCGTCCATTTCCTCTAAATTGTTGTATTTATTAGCGTAAAGTTGTTCATAGTATCCTGTTATTACCTCCTTTATTTCTGTGAGGTCAGTAGTTATGTCTCCTCTTCCATTTCTGATCTTATTTATTTGCATCCTCTCTCTTCTTCTTTTTGTCAATCTTGCTAAGGGCCCATCAATCTTATTGATTTTCTCATAGAACCAACTTCTGGCCTTATTGATTTTCTCTATTGTTTTCATGTTTTCAATTTCATTTATTTGTGCTCTAATCTTTGTTATTTCTTTCCTTTTGCTTGCTTTGGTGTTAGCTTGCTGTTCTTTCTCCAGTTCTTCCAAATGGATAGTTAATTCCTGAATTTTTGCCTTTTCTTCTTTTCTGATATAGGCATTTAGAGCAATAAATTTCCCTCTTAGCACTGCCTTTGCTGCGTCCCATAAGTTTTGATATGTTCTGTTTTCATTTTCATTCGCCTCGAGGTATTTGCTAATTTCTCTTGCAATTTCTTCTTTGACCCAGTCGTTGTTTAGGAGTGTGTTGTTGAGCCTCCACGTATTTGTGAATTTTCTGGCACTCTGCCTATTATTGATTTCCAACATCATTCCTTTATGGTCCGAGAAAGTGTTGTGTAAGATTTCAATCTTTTTAAATTTGTTAAGACTTGCTTTGTGACCCAGCATATGGTCTATCTTTGAGAATGATCCATGAGCACTTGAGAAAAAGGTGTATCCTGCTGTTGTGGGATGTAATGTCCTATAAATGTCTATTAAGTCTAGTTCATTTATAGTAATATTCAGATTCTCTATTTCTTTGTTGATCCTCTGTCTAGATGTTCTGTCCCTTGATGAGAGTGGTGAGTTGAAGTCTCCAACTATTATGGTATATGAGTCTATTTCCCTTTTCAGTGTTTGCAGTATATTCCTCACGTATTTTGGGGCATTCTGATTCGGTGCATAAATATTTATGATTGTTATGTCTTCTTGTTTAATTGTTCCTTTTATTAGTATATAGTGTCCTTCTTTGTCTCTTTTAACTGTTTTACATTTGAAGTCTAATTTGTTGGATATTAGTATAGCCACTCCTGCTCTTTTCTGGTTGTTATTTGCATGAAATATCTTTTCCCAACCTTTCACTTTCAACCTATGTTTATCTTTGGGTCTAAGATGTGTTTCCTGTAGACAGCATATAGAAGGATCCTGTTTTTTAATCCATTCTGCCAATCTATGTCTTTTGATTGGGGAATTCAGTCCATTGACATTTAGTGTTATTACTGTTTGGATAATATTTTCCTCCAACATTTTGCCTTTTGTATTATATATATCATATCTGATTTTCCTTCTTTCTACACTCTTTTCCATATCTCTCTCTTCTGTCTTTTTGTATCTGACTCTAGTGCTCCCTTTAGTATTTCTTGCAGAGCTGGTCTCTTGGTCACAAATTCTTTCAGTGACTTTTTGTCTGAGAATGTTTTAATTTCTCCCTCATTTTTGAAGGATAATTTTGCTGGATATAGGAGTCTTGGTTGGCAGTTTTTCTCTTTTAGTATTTTAAATATATCATCCCACTGTCTTCTAGCTTCCATGGTTTCTGCTGAGAAATCTACACAAAGTCTTATTGGGTTTCCCTTGTATGTAATGGATTGTTTTTCTCTTGCTGCTTTCAAGATCTTCTCTTTCTCTTTGACCTCTGACATTCTAACTAGTAAGTGTCTTGGAGAACGCCTATTTGGGTCTAATCTCTTTGGGGTGCGCTGCACTTCTTGGATCTGTAATTTTAGGTCTTTCATAAGAGTTGGGAAATTTTCAGTGAAAATTTCTTCCATTAGTTTTTCTCCTCCTTTTCCCTTCTCTTCTCCTTCTGGGACACCCACAACACATATATTTGTGCGGTTCATATTGTCCTTGAGTTCCCTGATACCCTGTTCAAATTTTTCCATTCTTTTCCCGATAGTTTCTGTTTCCTTTTGGAATTCAGATGTTCCATCCTCCAAATCACTAATTCTATCTTCTGTCTCTTTAAATCTATCATTGTAGCTATCCATTATTTTTTCTATGTTTGCTACTTTATCCTTCACTTCCATAAGTTCTGCGATTTGTTTTTTCAGTTTTTCTATTTCTTCTTTATGTTCAGCCCATGTCCTCTTCATGTCCTCCCTCAATTTATCGATTTCATTTTTGAAGAGGTTTTCCATTTCTGTTCGTATATTCAGCATTAGTTGTCTCAGCTCTTGTGTCTCATTTGAGCTATTGGTTTGTTCCTTTGACTGAGCCATATTCTCAATCTTTTGAGCGTGGACAGTTATCTTCTGCTGCTGGCGTCTGGGCATTTATTCAGACTTCTCTTGGTGTTGGACCCAGCAAGGTTGTAATATTTTTCTGTGAAATCTCTGGGTTCTGTTTTTCTTATCCTGCCCAGTAGGTGGCGCTCGTGGCACACGTTTGTCTGCGGGTCCCACCAGTATAAGGTGCTGTGGGACCTTAAACTTTGGAAAACTCTCGCCGTCCTGGGGGTTCGCTAGCTGAAGCGGCTTGAGCCGGCCCTCGGTCTGAACGCAGGGAGGGTTGCTGGTCGCCGCAGCCAGGGAAAGAGCCCGTCCGAATTTCCTAGTCGGCCCTGGGCAACAAGCGTGGCGGGAGGGCGCCAGCGGCAGCGGCCCGCCCGAGAGAGTGCACGTTCCCCGGGAGTCACGGGTTTGGAAGGGGCCTCCCCCACCCGTCACCGTTTTCCGCGGGCTGGGGATTTCCGATCCAATAATCTCCGTTGGTCCGGGGGCTGCGCGTGGTGTGGGCGCCAGTCGCCTTGGTTTCAGGGGACCGCCTCTCCAATTCTCCCAGCCGGCCCGGGAAGGGGGAAGGGAGTAACTCCGGCCGCTTCCCGCCCCGCCCGGTAAGGCCCGCGCGCCTCGGCGATCTCACCCGAGCTGCTTCTCTCAGCCAGCCAGCCGTTCCAGGATGGGGTACGCTGTCTTTTTTATCTCTGTTGTGGCTTCGGGCGCTTTCTGTATCGTTTCTACTCCCCTAGTAGGTGTCCTGGAGAAAAAACTAAGATCCGCGCGTCTTACTAAGCCGCCATCTTCCAGCACTACCATTTCTTTGGCACCTGTTTTGTTTGCCACACATCATGGTAGATGGTTTACAAATATTGTCTTTTTTTTTTAAACTTCTTTAATTGTATAATATCTAATAAAAGCAAAGAAAGAAAAAAGTAATAGTATTAAAAAACTCTTCAACAAGTAGTTACAGGACAGATCCCAGTATTTGTTGTGGGCTATCATATCATCATCTCAGACTTTCCTTCTAGTTGGTCAGAACATTGGAGACTAGAAGAAATACATATTTTTTATCATCACAATTGACTTTCTTTTCTTTTTTTGTGAAAAATAGCATAGATAGAAAATAAATTTCAAAGCACAACAAACATTGTTTTTTGTGGTTGTTTTTAAGCAGGCAGAAATTTATTGTTTACATGCAAGAACGACATGCTGACACTTTCACAAAGAAAAAAGTGAGAGAGTGAGATGCTCTGACACTGTGGGACCACCATCACACACAAAAAAGATTTTTGTCCCTTTTGTAATTTTCATTAGCTCTTTTACTACCCCCCACCCCCTTCCTCCTCCTTGGTAGATGCTTTAGCTTAGGTGACTCACTCAGGTGGGGGTTATTTGCCCCCTAGGTGCTGTTTATTGCCATTCTTCTCAGGGATAGCTTTCTTGTTGAGGCCTGACTGCCCCTTGGAATTTGCCCTTTGTTCATCAGCCAGCCACAGTCCTAATCCTAACCCTGCCCCAGTTTCCCCCTCACGGATTTTTAGCTCCCTGAATCGTAAGGAATTGGGGTGGATGGACTGTCTTCTGTGGCTGCTTCAAGCTGTCAGTGGGTTGCAGGCCCTATTGTGGGAACAAGGAAATCGCTGGTTGTGCTGTTGAGGGTGACTGGCTGAGCATGGGGAATAGGAGTATAGCCTCTGGCAAGGAGAAGTTTGCAATAAACGGCGTCTAGTCTGTAAGAAACAAATTAGGTAAGAAATTGTATACATGGTTTGAACAGAAGCAGGAGTAAGATGGAGCTGGGGTATTCTTTGGAGTTTTTAGGAATACTATTACTTGGGGCTTGTCATACTGTGGCAGTTTGCGATATCTGGCTTAAATTTGAGTAAAAGTAACTTCTAGAATGACTTCTCAACTTCATTTGAAATTCCTTGGCCATGACATTTTATCGGGAATCAAACCCAGGTCTCCAGCATGGCAAATGAAAATTCTGTCACTGAGCCACTGTTGTCCACCCTATTTCCTTTTTTGGTAACTAATTTTTATGATGCAAGGTCCAGGCTCAATGGGGTCCTGCTCAGAAAAGGATTTTTCTTTTTCTCTTTTGTGGCTGTGTTTCTGTGGGTTGATTATTCTTTGGATACAGCGGCAGGACTTCTTGGGCTCCCCTACCCCAGGCATAGGCAGAAACAGGCTTGTTTGAGAGCTTGTCTGGAGCCTTTGCCTTCCCCAAGAGAGGGGCGGGGCCCAGCTCAAGTGGAATCCCTTCCTCAAGGAATTCAGACCTCAGAGTCTGGAAAAGGAAAGCGATTAAAGCCAACCTACACTCTCTCCTCTGTCTTCACCCTGCGCCCAGCAGGGAGAGTTGGCTGAAGTTAAAGGTAACACATCACCTTATGCTGGTGGGACCCACAGGCAGACAAGCACCACATACTGGGCAGGATAGGAAAAACGCAGAGTTCAGAGACTTCATAGGAAAACCTTTTAATCTTCTGGGTCTCATCCTCAGGAAAAACTGAAGCACTTGACTCTTTCCTCCTGAGAAGAGATCAATTTGGTCTGGGAAAATCTGACTGGGGTCTATAATACCTAAGTAGACCCTCCTAAGGGGTGGGGGAAAGGCACCACACAGGCAGGGCAAGAAACAAAAAAACAAGAACTGAAAAATTCTGATCTATTAAATGAAACCTACACTAGAATAAGCTGAACTGAATGGCAAAGAACAGATAGACAACAAAGTTAACCAGCAAGAAAATCCTAGGAAAAATAAAACAGTGAAAACAATCTCCAGAATAAACTAATTAAGGTAATTAAATGCCCAAACACTAGCAAAAAATAACGAATCACACTAGGAAAATTGAAGAAATGGGCCCAGTCAAAGGAACACACCAACAATTCAAGTAACATACAGGAGTCGAAACAATTAATTCAGAATGTTCGAACAGACATGGAAAAACCTCAGCAAAAATCAAATCAGTGAATTGAGGGAGGTTATAAAGAAGGCAAAGAATGAACAAAAAGAGAAATCAAAAGTCTGAAAAAACAAATCATAGAACTTACGGGAATAAAAGGCACAGTAGAAGAGATGAAGAAAACAATGGAAACCTACAATGTCAGATTTCAAGAGGCAGGAGATAGGATTAGTGAACTGGAGGACAGGACATCTGAAATCAGACAAGCAAAAGAAAATATAGGGAAAGAATGGAAAAATACGAGCAGGGACACAGGGAATTGAATGACAACATGAAGCATATGCATATACATGTTGTGGGTGTCCCAGAAGGAGAAGAGAAGGGAAAAGGAGGAGAAAAACTCATGGAGGAAATTATCACTGAAAATTTCCCAACTCTTATGAAAGACTTAAAATTACAGATCCAAGAAGTACAGCATTCTCCAAAAGGAATAGATCCAAATAGATGTACTCCAAGACACTTATCAGAATGTCAGAGGTCAAAGAGAAAGAGAGAATTTTGAAGGCAGCAAGAGAAAAACAATCCATCACATACAGGGGAAGCCCAGTAAAACTATGTGTAGATTTCTCAGCAGAAACCATGGAGACAAGAAGACAGTGAGATGATATATTTAAGATACTAAACGAGAAAATTGCCAACCAAGAATTCCATATCTAGCAAAACTGTCATTCAAAAATGAGGGGGAAATTAAAATATTTGCAGCCAAAAATTCACTGAGAGAATTTGTGACCAAGAGACCGGCTCTGTAAGAAATACTAAAGGGAGCATTAGAGGCAGGTAAGAAAAGACAGGAGAGAGAGCTGTGGAGAAGAGTATAGAAATGAAGACTTAGTAAAGGTAAAAAGAAAAATGAGATGACGTATAAAATCCAAAAGGCAAAATGGTAGAAGAAAGTACTGCCCGTACAGTAATAACACTAAATGTTAATGGATTAAATTCCCCAATCAAAAGACATAGACTGGCAGATGGATTAAAAAAATAGGACCCATCTATATGCTGTCTACAGGAAACGCATCTTAGACCCAAGAATAAACAGGTTGAAAGTGAAAGAATGGGAAAAGATATTCCATGCAAATAACAATCAGAAAATAGCAGGAGTAGCTATACTAATATCCAACAAATTAGACTTCAAATGTAAAACAGTTAAAAGAGACAAAGAAGGATACTATGTACTAATAAAAGGAACAATTCAACAAGAAGACATAACAATCATAAATATGCACCGAGCCAGAATGCTCGAAAATGCATGATGCAAACACTGAAAAGAGAAACAGATAGATCTGCCGTAATAGTTGGAGACTTCAATTCCCCACTCTCATTAATGGACAGAACATTTAGACAGAGGAACAATAAAGAAACAGAAAATTTGAATAATACAATAAATGAGCTAGGCTTAACAGACATATATAGAACATTACACCCCACAACAGCAGGATACACCTTTTTCTCAAGTGCTCATGAATCATTCTCAAGGATAGACCATATGCTGGGTCACAAAGCAAGTCTCCATAAATTTAAAAAGATTGAAATCATACAAAATACTTTCACAGATCATAAAGGAGTGAAGCTGGAAATCAATAATAGGAAGAGTGCCAGAAAATTCACAAATATATGCAGGCTCAACAACACACTCTTAAACAACCAGTGGGTCAAGGAAAAAATTACAAGAGAAATCAGTAAATATCTTGAGGCAAGTGAAAATGAAAACACAACATATCAAAATTTTTGGGATGCAGCAAAGGCAGTGCTAAGAGGGAAATTTATTGCTGTAAGTGCCTATATCAAAAAAGAAGAAAGAGCAAAAATTGAGGAATTAACTGTCCACTTGGAAGAAGTAGAGAAACAACAGCAAACTAACCTCAAAGCAAGCAAAAGGAAAGAAATAATGAAAATGAGAGTAGAAATAAATGAAATTGAGAACATGAAAACAATTGAGAAAATCAGCAAAACCAGAAGTTGGTTCTATGAGAAAATCAATAAGATTGATGGACCCTTAGCGAGGTTGACAAAAAGAAGAGGATGCAAATAAATAAAATCAGAAATGGAAGAGGAGACATAACCACTGACCCCATGGAAATAAAGGAAGTAATGAGAGGATACTATGAACAACTTTATGCTAATAAATTCGACAGTCTAGATAAAATGGACAACTTCCTAGAAAGGCATGAACAACCAACATTGATTTGAGAAGAAATAGATGATCTCAACAAACCAATCACAAATAAAGAAATTGAATCAATCATTAAGAAGCTCCCCAAAGAGAGAAGTCCAGGATCAAATGGCTTTATGTGTGAATTCTACCAAACATTCAAGAAAGAATTAGTACCAATGCTGCTGAAACTCTTCAAAAAAATTGAAGAGGAGGGAAAGCAACCTAACTCATTCTACGAAGCCAACATCACCCTCATACCAAAGCCAGACAAAGATATTACAAGGAAAGAAAACTACAGGCCAATCTCTCTAATGAATACAGATGTAAAAATTCTCAACAAAATTCTTGCAAATCGAATCCAGCAGCACATGAAAAAAATTATATGTCATGACCACGTAGGATTCATCCCCGGTATGCAAGGATGGTTCAACATAAGAAAATCAATTAATATAATGCATCATGCCAACAAATCAAAGCAGAAAACCCACATGATCATCTCGATTGATGCAGAAAAGGCATTTGACAAAATTCAACATCCTTTCTTGTTGAAAACACTTCAAAGGATAGGAATAGAAGGGAACTTCCTTAACATGATAAAGGGAATATATGAAAAGCCCACAGCTAACATCATCTTCAACGGGGATAAACTGAAAACTATCTCCCTAAGATCAGGAATAAGACAAGGATGTCCACTATCACCATTGTTATTCAAATTGTGTTGGAAGTTCTAGCCAGAGCAATTAGACAAGAAAAAGAAATACAAGGCATCAAAATTGGAAAGGAAGAAGTAAAATTCTCACTGATTAGAGATGATATGACACTGTATGTCAAAAACCCTGAAAAATCCACAGCAAAACTACTAGAGCTAATAAATGAATACAGCAGAGAGTGACAGGTTACAAGATCAACAGTCAGAAATCTGTAGTGTTTCTATACACTAGTAATGAACAATCTGAGGGGGAAATCAAGAAATGAATTCCATTTACAATTGCAACCAAAAGAATAAAATATTTAGGAATAAACTTAACTAAAGATGCAAAATACCCATACAAAGAAAAATACAAGAAATTGTTGGAAGAAATCCCACAAAACCTAAATAAGTGGAAGGGCATACCGTTCATGGATTGGAAGGCTGAATATAATTAAGATGTCAATTCTACCTAAATTGATTTACAGATTCAAGGCAATACCAACTAAAATCCCAAAAACTTACTTTTCAAAAATAGAAAAGCCAATCACCAAATTTATCTGGAGTTGCAGTGTGCCCCAATAGCTAAAAATATCCTGAAAAAGAAAAATGAAGTTGGAGACCTCACGCTACCTGACTTTAAGGTGTATTATGATGCTATAGTGGTCAAAACAGCACGGTACTGGCATAAAGATAGATATACTGACCAATGGAATTGAATAGAGTGTTCAAATATAGACCCTCTCAACTATGGACAATTAATCTTTGATAAGGCAGTCAAGCCAACTCACCTGGGACAGAACAGTCTCTTCAATAAATGGTGCCTAGAGAACTGGATATCCATATGCAAAAGAATGAAAGAGGATCCATATCTCATATGCTATACAAAAGTTAACTCAAAATGGATGAAAGACCTAAACATTAGATCTAAGACCATAAAACTGTTTGAAGAAAATGTAGGGAGATATCTTATAAATCTTATAGTAGGACACTGTTTCCTAGACCTTACACCCAAAGCATGAGCACTGACGAAAGAAAGAAATAAGTGGGAACTCCTCAAAATTAAACACTTTTGTGCATCAAAGAACTTCATCCAGAAAATAAAATGACAGCCTACACAATGGGAAACAGTATTTGGAAACGATATATCAGGTAAAGGTTTAGTTTCCAGAATATATAAAGAAATTGTTTAACTCAACAACAAAAAGACTGACACCCCAATTACAAAATGGCCAAAAGGCTTGAACAGACACTTCTCAGAAGAGGAAATACAAATGGCCAGAAAGCACATGAAAAGATGCTCAACTTCCCTGACTTTTAGGGAAATGCAAATCAAAACCACAATGAGATATCATCTCATACCCAACAGAATGGGCATTATCAATAAAACAGAACACGACAAGTGCTGGAGAAGATGTGGAGAAAGAGGCACACTTATTCATTGTTGGTGGGAATGTCAAATGGTACAACTGCCTTGAAGGTGGTTTGTCAATTCCTCGGGAAGCTAAATATAGAATTGCCATATGACCCAGCAATACCATTGCTAGGTATCTACTTGGAGGACATGAGGGCAAGGATGCAAGCGGACATTTTCACACCAATGTGTATAGCAGCACTATTTACAATTGCAAAGAGATGGAAACAGCCAAAATGTCCATCAACAGACGAGTGGCTAAACAAACTGGTATATACATACGATGGAATATCATGCATTATAAGACAGAATAAAGTTATGAAATATGTAACAACATGGATGGACCTTAAGGACATTATGCTGAGTAAGATTAGCCAGAAACAAGGACAAATGCTATATGGTCTCACTGATATGAACTGACATTAGTGAATAACCTTGGAATATTTCGTTGGTAACAGGCCATCAGGAGATAGAAATAGGAAAAGATACTGGGTAATTGGAGCTGAAGGGATACAGATTGTGCAACAGGACTGATTGTAAAAACTCAGAAATGGATAGCACAATACTCCCTAACTAATAAAATTATGTTAAAACACTGGATGAAGCTGAACGTGAGAATGACAGAGGGAGGAGGGCTGCGGGCACAAATGAAGTAAGAAAGAAGGATAAACAATAAAGACTGAGATGGTATAATCTCGGGATGCCTAGAGTGTATAATGATAGTGACTGAATGTACAAATTTAAAAAGTTGTTTTTGCATGAGGAAGAACATAAGAATGTCATTACTGTAGGGTGTTGAAAATGGATAATAATGTTTTAAAATTTTAACTTATGTGTGAGACTAAAGCAAAAAATGCTTATTTGGTATAAAATTTATATTTTGACTAGTACATTTCCTAATATAACTTTTGTAGACAGTTTAATTGAATACCATAAGTACATGGAACCTGGAGTAGGGCATGAGATTTTGTTGGTATATACAGAGTGATGCCCTGATAAATCCCAGAGTGATTTGAACAATGAATAAAAAAGTATTTGCAAAGTCCCCTTTGGGGAATGGTGAGAAAGGGGGAAAATTCAGCTTCCCCAAGTTGAATTCTTGATATTCTCAAAAGCAGTGCAGACTACCAAAGCAATAGGCTGAGCCCCCAATCTTGGGCTTTGTTCCTATGAAACTTAACCCCACAAACGATAGGTCAAGCCTACGGCCTAAGGGTCATCCCCAAGAGAACCTCTTTTGTTGCTCAGATGTGGCCTCTGTCTCCAGCCAACACAACAAGCAAACTCACTGCTGTCCCCCTGTCTATGTGGGACATGACTCCCAGGGGTGTGGACCTTCCTGGCAACATGGGACAGAAATCGTGGAGTGAGCTGAGACTCAGCATCAATGGATTGAGAAAACCTTGACCAAAAGGGGGAAGAGCGAAATGAGACCAAATAAAATGTCAATGGCTGAAAGATTCCAAACAGAGTTGAGAGGTTATCTTGGAAGTTATTCTTACACATTAAATAGACATCACCTTGTTAGTCAAGATGTGATGGAGAGGCTGGAGGGAACTACCTGAGAATATGGAGCTGTGTTCCAGTAGCCATGTTTCTTGAAGATATAGCTTTATAATGATATGGCTTTCACAATGTGACTGTGATTGTGAAAACCTTGTGTCTGATGCTCCTTTATCTACCTATCAACAGATGAGTAAAACATATGGAATAAAAATAAATAGTAGGGAGAACTAATGTTAAAATAAATTTAGATTGAAGTGCTAGTGATCAATGAAAGGGAGTGGTAAGGGGTATGGTATGTATGAATTTTTTTCTGTTTTTTAATTTTTTCTGAATTGATGCAAATGTTCCAAGAAATGATCATGATGCTGAATATGCAACTATGTGATGATATTGTGAATTACTGATTATATATGTAGAACGGAATGATCATATGTTAAGAATGTTTGTGTTTCTTGTCATATTTGTAAAAAACATTTAAAAATTAGTAAAAAAGTTTTTTGAAAAATTAATGTTTACCTGTTTTCATTGTTCCTTTGGTATTTACCTCCATATGTCATTGACTTTGTGCTATGGAAGATGAGGAATTGAGCTCTTTTTCACTCTGTTCTCTCCTTGCACATGTTGTTCTTGCCCTTACTTGTTTCAGTAGTCAATGCTGTATTCTAGTTTTGGTCAGGTCTGTTTTTCATATTTAAAATATTCCCTAAAATTACCTTCTGCTACAATATCAAGTAGTTAATATGTAATTGGTAAATAGAAAAATAATATCATTATATCTGGAAATTTACTGATTTATATGTGACTTTCCTAGAAGAAGAACCAGAAATAACAAGAACAGAGTTTTTATCTTCAGCAGGATACGAAAAAAAAGCACTTAGTTCTGTGTTCAGCTTTGTTTTAAGGAAATTAAAATGAGTGCCTGTGTCCAGGGTTCCCTCCCCCAGAGAAGTGCAGCCCTGGCCTTCCTCTTGTGACCTGTCTTGTTTGTGTGCTCAGAGCTTCAGTCTATCTGTATTGTCTCAGTGCCTGCAAGCGTGCATTTCCACTGTTGTTGGTGTGTTTTTACCATCCCGTGAGGCAGCTTCTAGCCACACTAAATTGCCTGGCTGGGCTGTCCAAGTCATTCCCCAAGGTATTGATTATTATTTATGTTAGCATTGGTACTCTGGTTACGAAGCTGCATAGATTTTGAGTGGTGTATTCCAACCTTATTTTCCCAATAACCCTTTATTTTTTGCATGCAGAATGCACTGGTTTTCAGGAACGCATATTTTTTTATAGTAGAAATGCCTATACTATGTAAACATAATCCCCAGCAGAACTCCATGTTATATCATGACTGTTTTTCTTTCCTATACAACTTTTTGATCTTTTATGAATTAATAGTATTTTCTATTTAGTTTTGTGTAATTATATAGAAAATCTTATGTCACTTTTAGAATTACCAAGTTCTAGAAGAATTATGTTTCTGTTTGTTTCATTTTATTAATAAATATCTTGTGTAGCCTTCAGTTCTGTTCTAGTCTAGCTCAGTTGCTTAAATATTGATAGTTTGTCTGGGTATAGAATTCTAGGTTACAGAATTTTTTCTTCAGAATTTAAAGACATGCTCTACTCTTTTCTAGTTTTTGTTGTTGCTGCAGAATTACTACTGACTAATAAAAGCTTGCAGCATCTTCTCTTTGGCTCATTTCTGAAATTTCACAAGCTTCTTCCTTGGTATAGATCTGTTTTCCTGATCATTTGGTAGGCTTTTTTTCAGCCTGGAAATTCATGTCCTTCAGTTTGTGTAAATTTTCCTGAACTGTTTTATTGATGATTTTCTCATCTTTTCTCTGTGTTTACATTGAGGCTTCTTGTTTTTCAGTGTTGGATCTCTTAAAGTGATTTTTTAAAGTTTGTCTTTTTGTTCTCTACTATGAGGTGCTCTCAATTTGACCTTCACTTTGCATTATCATTTTACATTTCTAACTGTTTTACATTTGAAGTCTAACTTGTTGGATATTAGTATAGCCACCATTTTACATTTCTAATAGCTTATTTTTATTTTCTTGATGTCTCTTTTACAGCATCCTGTTTTTGGGTAAATTTTGTGAATGTAGTAATTTCCTTCTTTTCAGAAGTCTTTTTCCGTCATGCTCCCTGTTTGCTCCAAGTAAAAAATCTGTTTTTTCTCTTTGTCTTGTATTAGTCAGTGCAGAAAACAAAAACAACTAGATATTCTAAGCGGAAAGAGAAACAATATAGTTTACATGAGTACTTAGAGAAAATTATTGGAAGGACTCAAGGAGCAGGAGATATTAGCAGAATAATGCAGACTGATCCTCTATGGAAGGTTTATATTTGGGGCTGTTTTAGTTTGCAAGCTACTGGAATGCGATGTGCCTAATATGGAATGGCTTTTAAAAGGGGGAATTTATTAAGTTAGAAGTTTATAGTTCTAAAGCTGTGAAAATGTCCAAATTGAGCAAGACTGTGAAAATGTCGAAGTTGAGATATCCAGGGAAAGATATCTTAGTTCAAGAAGGTTAAGGGTTTCTCTTGTAGCTCAAAAGGCACATGGTGATATCTGCTAGCATCTCTCCAGAAATCTTCAATGGCTTTCCCAGGACTCTGTCTGTTCTGTTGACTCTCTCAGTTTTGGTTACTCTGTAGCTTTTTCCAAAATGGTTTCCTCTTACAGGGTTCCAATAAGCAACCCCACCTTGAATGGTGGAGACACATCTCCATGGAAACCATCTAATCAAAAGTTACCACCCACAATTGGGTGGGTCACATCTCTATAGAAACAATCAGAAAGGTCCCACCCAGCAGTATTGAATGAGGATTAAAGGACATTGCTTTTCTGGAGTACATAATAGCTTCAAACTGACTGAAAGCACTGAATTTGAGAAGCAGTCTATAGCTACAATCTAGGAACAGGAAGCTACCACTGCTGCTGCTTTTGAAACAACTGCCTTATGATACCCAGGAATCCAGTGAGTGGACATTGAAACACTACTTCATAAAAACTTCACAGACCAATATCCCTTTTGTATAGATGCAGAAACTTTTAACAAAATAGTAGCAGACCTAATCAAGCAGCATATAAAAAGGATTATATATCATAATCAAGTGGTATTCATCCCAGGAATGCAAGGTTGGTTCAATATATGCAGATCAATAAATGTAATATACTCTGTTAATAAAATAAAATGAAGAACAAAATCCACATGATTATGTCAGTAGTTGCAGAAAAACACATTTGACAAAGTACAACATGAAAAAAACATTCAACAAAGTAGGAGAAGAATGGAACTTCCTATAAGGCATATATGAAAATTACACAGTTGACATCCTATCAAGGGTGAAAGACTGGATGCTTTCCCTCTAAGGTCAGGAACAAGACAAGGATGAGAATGTTTGCTCTCACTACTTCTAGTCAGCATTGTACTGGAAGTTCTAGCCAAAGAAGTTAGGTAATAAAAGGAATAAAGTGAATCCAATATCTCTTTGCAGATTCCATAATCTGGTATATAAAAAATGTTAAGGAATCCACAGACACAGAAAATTCTTAAAGCTAATAAACAAGTTCAGCAGGGCTGCAGGATGGATATGAGATTGATATACAAAACTCAGTTTTATTTCTGTAAACTATCAATGAACAATATGAAAATGAAATTGAGGAAACAGTTCCATTTACAGTAGTAGCAAAAGGAGAAAACACTTAGGAATAATTTTAATAGATGAGGTATAAGACTTTTACACCAAAAACTACAAAATATCATTGAAAGAAATTAAAGAAGACCTAAGTATGTGGAAAAAGATCCTGCGTTTTGTGGGTCAGAAGATTTGTTAAGATGGCAGTACTTCTTAAATTGACCTACAGATTCAATGCAATCTCTAGCAAAATCCTAGCTGTCTTATTTTGCAGAAATTAACAAGCTTATCCTAAACTTCATTTGGAAACGCTTGGGACTTAGATAGCCAAAGCTATATTGAAAAAGAGCAAAGTCTTGAGAACTCACAGTTCCTGGTTTCAAAACTTACTACATAAAATTACAGTTATAGGTGAGTACTGGCTTAGGATAAAAGAATTTCAGGTCTCAGTGGCTCTCAATGACTGCTTGCCAGCAGAAAAACTGCTGCAAGGGTCAGGAAAGTGGCTATGACACTTTCTTCGAAATCTCTTGTGGATGTACCTAGTTTCAGAACCTAATTTTCTTTCGATGTCCTAGCTGCAGGAGAGTCTGGGAAATTTAAGTTTTTAGCTTTCTAATTAGGAGGATATAATGGACTTTGGTTGAGCCAAATCACAGAGCCTGAGGGTTTTCCTAGATGTCAGGTGACCCATCTGCTTTCTGCTTAGATTCAGAATTTGGATTCTAAAAATCTGAGAGGAAGAGTTGTGCATGAATGGGGCTTCTTGATTAGGCTTCATTGTAGGATGATTTGGCTTGGCCATTCATTGGAAACACCCAATGTCAGTGTCTTCAGGTGTTTTCTCTTGGGTTTTCCCCCTTGTCCCAGAGGGGATAGGTTGGCTGCTCATGGACTACCAGCTGAGGGAGGTGAGAGGCCTGGAGGATACTAACATTCCATAGGTATAACTCCACCAGATTCCTCTGCTTTTAGTATATAACTGCTACCTTTGGTTGTGCCAGGTGTTCTGCCAGGCCAGAGATTCTGCTTTACACTCCTGAGTCAGTAAACCTTTTATCTTCTGTCATAGTGGAATGGGAGAGAGGCCAGCATTGCTTCTTAAAGATTTTCAACTAGTTTTTCTGCTTTCAGGGTACCATGGTATCTCTTAGTATCAACAGTATCTGTAGTATTCATTAGATTGTTTCGCAGATTTCCCTGCATCTGGCTTAGGATTCATTGCTCTTCAGTTGACTAAGTCCGTTTTTACTCATTCATCTGTTTTCCAGCTTCCGAAATTATATTTCCTCTCTAGCTCTATTTATTGTGAGTTTGTGCCTTTGCTGTTTCAGTTGGATATCTGATGAAAATGGAGTAGTGTGTGTTTAACTTTTTATACAAAAGTTCATGACAAGTTTGATTGTCAGTTTGACAATTGTATGCTTGGTTGCCTTCCTTAGAGAATGTAATCTCTTTGTGGACAGAGCTAGTGTCTGTTTTGTTTGCTACTATGAGCACAGTTCCTAGGACTCTGTAGGCGCTTCCAAGATAATTATTGACTTAATGATCACCATTTTTATAGGAGACTATTTTTACATAAGTTTGGGTTACATGTTATCCAGATAGGAGCAATGAAATGATTACTGATATAGTATTTGTGTTGCTGAATAAAATATAAGATTGAAAAATGATTTTCTGGTGTGCATAATGACATTTGGCATTAATTACAGCCACAGAATCAATCTTCCTGCTCACACATTTTTAAAACCATCACCTCTGCTTTCCATGTCTACGTTCTTTGTTCTGTTTTGTTGCTCTTTAAATTACTGATTAGCCCTGACATGTATGTCTTTGTTTATTGTGTGCCCCTCCTCACTAGAATGTACCTTTCATAATGCCAGGGACTTGGTACAAAATATTTTGTTCACTGCTGGTTTCCAGTATCCAGATCAGTGCCTAGCACATGATAGGTACTTGATAAAGTGGTGGTGTTTTTTTTTTTTTTTACTGAATATGTCATTTTTTATTAGCTCTTAACCTGTAAAGTTATTTCCCACTCCTGTGCCTGTTTATGTAAGAGTAAATTTCTTTTGTTCAAAGAAATGGTTTTGTGGTTCAGTTTCAGTCTTACTTAGTAGTTTTCCTAATTTTAATCTGATTTCAATTAGAGTTTGATTTATTCTGGTTGATTCTTGCTAATTTAACTGAACTGATCTGTTTATTGAGGTAGTAGCAGAATTGTATTGTCATGAGAAATTAATGTTTTGCAGCTTTTGAGTTTGTGCAAAAGCATCTTGGTCTTTGGGCATGTTCCAGAGGAGACTCTTGTTAATGAAAATTGTGATCACATACACTTCTGGAGTTTAAGTGTATTAAATTATATTTATTTTAATTTCAGGGAAGTTCATTAATGCTCTTCAGTAAAAATATTGTAGATCATATCCTTTTTCTCTTTGGAAGAGAAGATGATTTGAAGATAGCATTGAAGTTGATACCTGAATTTTGCAGCAAATGCATACTTAATGTGCAGTTTGGTCATAAATATGCCATGTAATTATTTGGTTCTAGGATAGAAGAGTTTAGTTTAAGCATATTAATAACTTTTACTCTAAGTTCTAAATAAAGTTTATTTTCTAAATGTCTGGACTATGGCTAGAAAATTAGGATTATGTTGATTCTGAATACTGGGTATAAACTGGGCCCCAGAAACTAGTTTAATTATTTGGTAATTATTTGAATAACTGCACTAGTGTTGAGTGGTGTTCTGCTGTCACCAGGCAGCTAGCTGTTCAGAAGAACCTTACAGTATTTTAAAACATGAACAGAATGCAAACAGCTGTGCCTAATTGCCCTCGCTCTCCTTGTGGAGTGTGTCTGTTTTATTTTTATTCTTTATTCTTATTGACACATCTTCTTATACATACAGTCCATACATGGTGTATATCATTGGCTCACAATTTCATCATATAGCTGTGTATTCATTACCATGATCATTTTTTAGACCACTCCAGAAAAAGAAATAAAAAGAAAGAAAAAACTCGCACTGTATTTTCCCTTCCTCTCATTGACCACTAGTATTTTTCCATCTACCCGATTTATTTTACCTTCTGTCCCTCCTATTATTTGTTTATTTTTATCCATATTTTTCCCCTCATTTTTCCATCATACCCTGGATAAAAGAAGCATCAGACACAAGGTTTTCACAATTACACAGTCACATTGTAAAAGTTATACCATTACACAATGGTCTTCAAGAATCAAGGCTACTGGAACACAGCTCAGCTGTTTCAGGTACTTCCCTCCAGCCACTCCAAAACACCATAACTAAAAAGAGATTATCTGTATAATGCATAAGAATAACCTCCAGGATAACCTCTCAACTCTGAAATCTCTCAGCCACTGAAACTTTATTTTATCTCAATTCTCTGTTCCCTCTTTTGGTCAGGAAGGTTTTCTCAATCCCTTTATGCCAGGTCCTGACTCATCCTGGAGTTCTGTCCCTGTTGATTTACTTGACTGTAAATCTCCTGGGAATGAGGTCCCCCATAGGGGGAGGGCAGTGTGTTCACCTGCTGAGATGGCTTAGAGAGAAAGGTCACATCTGAGCCACAAAAGAGGTTCTTTGGAGATGATTCTTATGCATAATTTTAAGTAGGTCTAGCCTATCCTTTGCAGAAATAAGATTCGTAGTGGCGAACCCCAAGATCAAAGGCTTGGCCTATAGATTTGGTTGTTCTCACTGCTTGCAAGAATACCAGAAATTCTGCAAATGGGGAAGCTGAATATTTCCTTTTTTCTCCCCAGTCCCTTGCAAGATACCACAAGGGTACCTTGCATATACTTCTGTATTCACTGCCCTAATTACTCTGGTATATATTGGGGTATCACACTAATCTGGACAAACCAACAAAATGTCATGCCCTAATCAAGATTCCATGTACTTATGAAAGACCATTTTTTATCTTGATCACAATCTGGCCTAGTTTTTTTGAAGAAATCACCATCTTCTACTCATTTAGGTCTGCTTTGTTGCAGTAATTTTGTCATGTATTTCCTATACACCATAAGATGTTATATAGTGTATTTCACTCAGATATAACATTCTGAATTTGAACCATTTGCATGTATTGTTACCCATTGAAACAATGAAGACAAATAAATAGGCAGAATATACAGTAGCCTGTCAATTGGCATGATTTTTTTTGAAATATAATTCTTGGGTGCCATTTGGTTCTTGGGAAGCGCAGGTTCCCTCTCCTGCCATGAGGCACCTGACTGAGATGCACTGTTGTGATCTGGGATTAAAAGTTGACAGGTGGTTTTAGTAGAAGTTTTTGTAACTGTTAAATAATTTTAAGTCAGTAGCTTTTGTAAGTATCATGTAATACTCTCTAATTTTGTTTCAGAATCATATGTATATGATATGTATCCTAGCCCAGCACTGGTCATTTATTGTGGAATGAAATAATAGATTCTGTTATTTTGGAATTCCCAGCTTTAGCACCCAGCACTTGTATAAACTAGGTATTATTGCTAAATTTTATGACTGTATGGGATTCTTTTTTTAAAATATTTTTATTGATAAAACAACATACAAACATTCTTAATGCTCAAGCACTCCATACATGATGTATAATCAATGGCTTACAATATAATCACATATTAATATAATCACATATTTGTGTATTCATCATCATGATCATGTTTTTGAACATTTGCATCACTCCAGAAAAAAGAAAAACCTTTGTACTTTGCATTCAATTCCGTGTTTCCACCTGCAGCTCTAGGTACCAAAAAAAAAAAAGAAAACCTCATACAGACCATACCCCTCACCCCTCCCACTTATTGACCACTAGAATTTCCATCTACTCAATTTACTTTAACCTTTGTTCCCTCTATTGTTTGTTTATTTTTTATCCATGCTTTTTACTCATCTGTCCATACCCTAGCTAAAAGGAATATCAGACACAAGTTTTTCACAAGCACACAGTCACATTGTAAAAGCTATTATGGGGTTCTTTTTTTTTTTTAATTTTTATTAATAAAACCAATCAACATACAATATGAACTTTTTTTCATCACATAGTTGTATATTCATCATCATGATCATTTCTTAGAACATTTGCATCAATTCAGGAAAAGAAATAAAAAGAAAACAGAAAAAAAAATTCATACATACCATATCCCTTACCCCTCCTTTTCATTGATCACTAGCATTTCAATCTACTAAATTTATTTTAACATTTGTTCCCCCTATTATTTTTAATCCATATGTTTTACTCATTTGTACATAGGTAGATAAAAGAAGCATCAGACACAAGGTTTTCCACAATCACAGTCACACTGTGAAAGCTACTTCATTATACAGTCATCTTCAGGAAACATGGCTACTGGAGCACAGCTCTACATTTTCAGGCAGTTCCCTCCAGCCTCTCCACTACATCTTGAATAACAAGATGATATCTACTTGATGCATAAGAATAACCTCCAGGATAACCTCTCAATTCTGTTTGGAATCTCTCAGCCACTGACACTTTGTTTTGTCTCATTTCTCTCTTCCCCCTTTTGGTTGAGAAGGTTTTCTCAATCCCTTGGTGCTGAGTCCCAGCTCATTCTAGGATTTCTGTCCCATGTTGCCAAGAAGGTCCATACCCCTGGGAGTCATGCTCCACGTGGAGAGGGGGAGGGCAGTGAGTTTGCTTATTGTGTTGGCTGAGAAAGAGGCCACATCTGAGCAACAAAAGAGGTTCTCTGGGGGTGACTCTTAGGCCCAATTTTAAGTAGGCTTAGTCTATCCTTTGCGGGATTAAGTTTCATATGAACAAACTCCAAGATTGGGGGCTCAACCTATTGCTTTGGTCGTCCCCACTGCTTGTGAGAATATCAAGAATTCTCCACTTGGGGAAGTTGAATTTCCCCCTTTTCTCACCATTCCTCCAAGGGGACTTTGCAAGTAGTTTTTTATTCACTGTTCAAATCCTTCTGGGATTTATCGAGCCAGCACTCTGGACAAACGTGCAAAATCTCATGCCCCAAGTTTCCATGTACTTATGGTGTTATGCTGTTCACATAAGTTATATTAGGAAATGCACTAGTTGAAATATAAATTTTGTACCAAATAAACATTTTTTGCTTTAGTCTCACATATAAGTTAAAGTTTTAAAATATTAATTACCATCTATTTTCAACACCCTGTGTTATTGACATTCCGTTGTTCTTCCTCATGCAAAACATTTAAAAATTTGTACATTTGGTCACTATCAGTATACACTCTAGGCATTCCTAGATTATACCATCTCAGTGTTTATATGGGGTTCTTTTTTTTAAGATTCTTTTTTTTTTAAGGGAAATCTAAAATCAGTCATTAATCATTTAAGAAATGGAAGGTGCTTGCAAGGTTAGGGTCATTAGTTCTTGGGTAATATCAAGGAAATTTCTGCGTCATACATCAAGTTATAAAATTATCTTAAAAATAACTTCATTTTCATTTATTTAACTGCACTTTACATCTTGATTTGATATCTCCTGTACATCTTGGTTTATAATTTATAATATGCATTGTATTTAGAAAATAAATTTCCGTTTCATCAAAAATATTCTCTTCTCATGAAACATGTAATGCCTCTTTCCATAGAAAAACGAGGATATGGTTTTATGCTCAGAGGCAACCAGGATTCTGGTACATTGCTGCTCATTACTAATGACCCAGAGTCATTAGTAATCATTTGACATTGGAGGAGAAATTAGGTATCTACCAAAAGCTAGCTCAAGGTCTCCTGAATTGCTTCTCTAGTTTTAGTAGGTTAATTAAATTGCCTCTTCTTTTGTTTCTTCCTTAAGCAGGGAGGGAGTCCTCAACCAGGGGTATAACTTGATGTCTTGGGCTTTTGAAATGTATTTCAGTTATGCTAAGAAAGAATCTGATCTTAATGGGGCCCAGATTAAACTTCGAGAATATGAAGCAGCACTGAATTCAAAAGATGCAGCTCTGGCCACTGCACTTGGTGACAAAAAAAGTTTAGAAGGAGATTTGGAGGATCTGAAGGATCAGATTGCCCAGGTAAGGTAAACTCTATTCAAGAGCCACGTCCGGCCGGTTAATTGCCCCTTCTGCTTAAGGGGTGTGTGTCTGCTGCCCTTAATTAAGAATCTTCAGGTAGTGAATATGGAAAATATTGTCAACTCTCAATCGTTGTGATTAGGTTATGCACGTCTTCTGTAGTACTTACTTGTTCTCAAAGCCTCTTTATTATTGCACCAAAATGAGAGGTAGGAAAAGAGAAGATGCCATAATGCTGCTCTGCACAAAGGAGAATATGGAAGTGCCTAGGTGAAATCTTTGGTTTGACTTTGAAAGTGAATCATAGGTCTCTGTTCCAATTTCTATTGCCCATTATCTAATTTGAGAGTTAATTTGGGATAGCACCCTGTGGGTGGGACCAGCAGTTAAGAATGCAGTTCTGTGATAAAGGTTAATATGAGGTACCCTCTTATGTTGATAAATGTATAGGGATTTTATAATACTTGATTTGATTCCTAAGTATCTTAAATTCATTATTAAATGATTACTTACTGTAATTTTTTTATCACAAATCTTTTTCTTTTTCCAGTTGGAAGCTTCCTTAGCTGCTGCCAAGAAACAGCTAGCAGATGAAACTTTACTTAAAGTGGATTTGGAGAATCGCTGCCAGAGTCTTACCGAGGATTTAGAGTTTCGTAAAAACATGTATGAGGAGGTAACTCGATATAATTTTACTCTTAAGGAATGGAGGGGACCTAAAATACTTTGTTATTGAAAAACTATATTTTATTTACGAGTTTTTTCTCACAAAAAAGATTTCGGATAAAAAGTTGAAATTTTGGGAAGGGACAAATTTTGTTGATAAATTATTCAAGGTACTGCTGCTAAAAGGCTGCATCTAAGAACTCAGGCTGTTGTGATAAACAGATGTGATTTCACCTCCATCTAACTTAAAAAGGCTTGGTTCACAGCTTACTGTTGCTGCCTTACAACTTCCTCCAAAATTTAGCAACTTAAAAACAACAGACCTTTATTATTTCACAATTTCTGAAGGTCAGGAATATGAGACTACTTAACTAGTTGGTTCTGTTTCGGGGGCTCTCATGGTGTTGCAGTCAGTCTTTCAAGTGGGGCTGGAGACAGTACTTCCATACTCATTCATGGCTGTGGGCAGGGGTCATCAGAGCCTTGCCACGTGGGCTTTTCTCTGTAGGGCTGTTCGTGATATGGCACCCCTCAAGAGTGTGATGAGAGAGAGAAAGCGACTAGCACAGAGGCTGCAGTATCTTCTGTTGGCTAGTTATAGGGGTTGTGTATCATCATTTCTACTGCATTGTATGGGTGACACAGAACAACCCTGATATGGTGTGGAAGGGGATTGGTTACACAAGCGTGTGAAAACCAAGAGGCAGCAACCATTGGGCATCTTGGAGGCTGACTATCCATGGCACTTATGGGTATACATGGAAGTTTTTAAAAGTCAATTGCAAGACCAAGCTGCTTTTGTTACTTCTTACTGGAGGGACAGTTTGTTGCCAAATGGAGGAACTAATAAAATTGAATAAAGGGAAATGAATGTCTGTTTCCTCATTATTGAAGAGGGTGGAGAATATAAAGTTAAATTTTTTTCCCACATTACATTTGTGTATTCTTTTTTTTTTTCACATGGACAGGTACTGGAAATCGAACCCTGGTCTCTGGCTTGGCAGGCGGAAATTCTGCCACTGAGCCACTGTCGCAGCACCCTATGTATTCTCTTTTTAAAATTTTTATTTTAGTAACATGTAACTAAAATTTCCCCCCTTTAACCATATTTAGATATATAATTCAGAGGTATTAATTACATTCACAATGTTTTGCTTCTGTCACCATCACCCATTATCATAACTTTTCTATCACCTCCACAGAAATTCTGTACCAGTTGAGCTTTAATTTCCATTGCATAGCTCTCTCTAGTACCTGGTAACCAGTATTCTAGTTTCTGACACTGTGAATTTACTTATTCTAATTATTCCATATCAGTGAGGTCATACAAATTTGTCTTTTGTGTC
This sequence comes from Tamandua tetradactyla, assembly GCF_023851605.1. Classification (NCBI taxonomy): domain Eukaryota; kingdom Metazoa; phylum Chordata; class Mammalia; order Pilosa; family Myrmecophagidae; genus Tamandua; species Tamandua tetradactyla. The sequence goes on along the minus strand of NC_135347.1, from coordinate 731,122 downwards.
TGGCTTATTTTACGCAACAAGATGTCTTCAAGATTTCCGTTGTCCAGTGATTAGAACCTTGTTCCTTTTCATGGCTGCATAGCATTTCACATATTTTGCATATCCATCTGTGGATGGATACTTGGGTTGCTTCCATCATTTGTCAATTGTGAATAATGTTGCTGTGAACTTCAGTGGGAAAATATCTGTTTGAATCTCTGCTTTCAATAATTTTAGTATATATCTAGAAATAGGATTGCTGGGTTACATGGTAATTGTGTATTTAACTTTCTGAGGAACTGTTAACTGTTTTCCACAGCAACTGCACCATTTTACATTCCCACCAGCAATAAATGAGTGTTACTATTTATCTGCATTCTCTCCAACACTTGTTATTTTTCGTTTTTTCAATATGAGTATCCTAGTGGGTGTGAAGAGGTATCTTGTGATTTTGATTTGCATTTCCCTAATGAGTAATGATGTTGATACATCTTTTCATGTGATTTTTGACCATTTGGAGAAATGTCTATTCAAATCTCATGATCAGTTTTGATTGGGTTGTGTGTGTTCTTGTTGTTGAGTTTGTAGAATTTCTTTATAGATTTTGGAAATTAAACTTTTATCGGATATGTGGCTTTATTTTTTCCCATTCTGTAGGTTATCTTTTTGCTTTCTTAGTGGAGTCCTTTGATGAACAAAGGTTTTGAATTTTGTTGAGTTTCCATTTATCTTTTTGTTGTTGTTGCTTGTGTGGTTTGTGTTTTTAGCGTAAGATCTAAGAACCCATTGCCTAACATAAGGTCCTGAAGATACTTCTTACGTTTTCTTATAGGACTTTTATAGTCCTGTTTTGTTTTTTTTTTAAGTCTTTGATCCATTTTAGAGTTAAATTTTATGGTGTGAGATAAGGGACCCAATTCATTCTTTTGCCTATGGATATCCAGTTCTTCCAGCACCATTTGTTGACGAAACTATTCTTTCCCTATTGTGTGGACTAGTCACCCTTTAAAAAATCAATTGGCCATAGCTGTGAAAGTCTATTTCAGAACTGTCGATTTGATTCTGTTTCTATCTTTGTGTCATTTCCATGCTATTTGACCACTGTATCTTTACTTTTTTTTTTGGCATGGGCAGGCACTGGGAATTGAACCCAGGTCTCCGGCATGGCAGGCGTGAACTCTGCCACTGAGCCCTTGACCACTGTACCTTTGTAATAAAATTGGGAAGTGTGAGTTCTCCAACATGATTTTTTAAGATATGCTTTTGGCTTTTCTGTTTCTGCAGAGAAGGCTTTTGGAATTTTTATTGGCATTGCATTGAATTTGTAAATTGTTTTGGGTAGAATTGACATTTGACAATATTCAGCCTTCTAACCGATGAGCATTGATTGTCCTTTCATTTATTTAGGTCATCTTTGATTTCTTTTAACAGTGTTTTGCAGTTTTCTGAGTTTAAGTCCTCTACATCTTTGGTTAACTTTAGTCTTAAATATTTTATTCCTTTTGCAACTGTAAATGGAACTTTTTTCTTAATTTCTTCCTCAGATTGTTCATTACTAATGTATTGAAGCACAACTGAGTTTTGTATGTTAATCTTCTTCCTCTCACTTTGCTGAATTTATTACTCTAGTAGCTTTGTTGTATATTTTTTAGTGCTTTCTCTGTATAGGATCATACTGCCTGCAAATAGTGGAAGTTTTATTTTCCTTCCCATTTTAGGTGCCTTTTATTTGTTTTTCTTGCCTAATTGTTCTAGCTAGAACTTCCAGTTCAGTGTTGAGTAACAGTGGTGGCTTCGGTGTCCTTGTAGAAGCAGTATAATTTTGAAAACAGTGACAAAGTAACAATGGCTCAAAAACAGGAATTCATTGTAGTGGTTGGAAAAATTTTTTTAACTGGGGAAGAAAATGTAATAAAAATTTGAACATTTTTAATAGCAATTTATTTATTGCTGGTGCCCAGTACACTGGACAAATGGAATTTAGACAACTCTTGAGTGAATTTTTTCACTTAAAAATGAAATACTGATCCTAGTTTTTTTAATTCAAGGGGTGGTGAGGATCAAAGTAAAATATTGTTTATAAAAGATCTTTATAAACTATAGTGAATGCTGCCAATATAATTGCTAACAGTAACAGTTTTGTTGTAGTAAATCAATTATTTTTATATGAAGTTGACTTATCTTTTTTTTTTACATTTTGTTAAAACTGTCTGTTTTGATGTTCAGTGTGAACTCCTGTATCTTTATACTGCACCTTTAAACCTGGGGTAAGGTAATGTTTTTTCTTTGTAAGGTCACAGGTTCTACATAAAATAATAAATGAAAAATGGTACATGTAAAAATAATTGAATATTTTTAGAGTGTTTGGATGGGATCTTTTAACTTTTAGCTTTTGCCTTTTCCTTTTTTATAATTTTCATCGTGGAGACATTTTTAGAGCATAAAATTTCCCACTTTAACGACTTTCAGGTATACAACTGATTGGCATTAATTATGTTCACCGTGTGGGCCATCATTTGCTATCTATTACCAATGTCTTTTCATTGCTCCAAGTTGAAACTCTACACCCACTGAGCATTAAACTCCCCATCTTCTCTCTGTCCCCATAACCTCTAATCAACCTTCTGCTCCTATGAATTTGCATATTCTAGACTATTTCATGAGTGAAATAATATTTCTCCTCATGTCTTCAACTGTAGCAGTATCAGAACTTTGTTCCTTTTTTACAGCTGAATAATATTCCATTAAGTGTATGTACCATATTTTATTCACCTGTTCATGTTGATGGCCCTTGGGTTGCATCAACCATTTGGCCAGAATGAACAATGCTGCTTTGAGCATCGGTGTACGTGCATTGCTAGTCCCTGCTTTCAGTTCTTTTGTTGTATATCTAGAGATGGGATTGCTGGGTCATGTGGTAATTCTGTGCTTAACTTTGGGGAACTGCCAGATGTTCCATAGTGGCTGCACCATTTTACATTATGAGGGTTCTTCTCTGTACCCTCTCCAACACCTATTTACTTTTTTCTTTTTTAACAGTAGTGGTTCTAGTGGGCGTGAAGTGGTATCTCATCATGGTTTTGATTTGTGTTTCGCCAATGGCCATAATGATGTTGAGCACCTTTTCAAGAGTTTTTAGGCCATTTGCTTATGTTTTTTTTTTTTTGAGAAATATCTATTTCAAGTCCTTTTCCCATGTTTAAAATTAAATTGTCTTTTTGTGTTTGGCTTTTTTAGAATTTATTATAAAACATTTCTTTCATTGTCTTTTCTGTTTTTTTTTTTACAGTGATGATAGTTCTGTTCATTAGGTATAACTAAGTTCTTTTACGAACAGTGAAGGAGGAAAGAAAAGAGGAAGGAGAAAGGAAGAATAAGGTGGGAGGTAGATAAGCTCACCATTAGTAGATGGGTAAGAGCTCAGGGAGGTTAATAGCAGAACTGGAATTTAACCCTGGTCTTCAGATTCTGTCGAGTGCCTTTTTCTCTGCAAGTTAGAGAAAAATGAATGCACTATTAAAATACAGAAACGAGAACTTGCCTGGCATATGTCCCCCTCTTGTGGCCTGTTTAATTATTGCCATGAAAGACAGAGTGTTGTATTTTCATAACTAGATGTTTAAAAGGAAATTTAGAACTTGGGTTTGTAGCCACAGATTACCCCATTCCAGTATAGACAGTTCCTTAAAACAAGGAGTGAAGGATCATGCCAACTATTTCTATTCTTTTTTAGTGAATGTAATATGTATTAATCAGTCAGGTAAAGTTCGTAGGATCCTTTATGAATCGATAGTGATAGATTTAACACCAGCTGTTAAAAGAAGCCTTGTAAATTAGCTTGCTCTACCTATTGCATCCTAGTGTATTTAAAAAAATAGTTTTATTGTGCACTAATCTTCTACTTGAAGTTGTTCTGACTGACTTTACCTTTTCCATGTGAATTGTTTGTACAGGTATTCTTAGAATTATCATAAAAGAATTTAGGAAAACAGTTACAGTTCCATGTACATAGTTATCCATTTTTGCGCAGTGCTGTAGTAAATCATCTAAAACATTCCTTGCCTCCAAAACTAAAAAATAGCTTTACTGCTTAGAAGAAACAGAAGGTCCTAGGGCTCAAGATGCCACCATTCGTGCCATCAGTCCTGTTTCAGAATCTTTTCACCTGAAAACTAAGACGTTCTTCTCCGACAAATTCACATGCCTGCCCAGGACAGACATCAGGGTTTGCGTGTAGAACTTCAGATGACCCTGAAGCCCCTCACACTTGTAGCAATGCAGCCATGGTAAGCTCTGGTTTTTGTATCGTTTCTCTTTCCCAGGAGATAAATGAGACCAGAAGGAAGCATGAGACGCGCCTGGTGGAAGTGGACTCTGGGCGCCAGATTGAGTACGAGTACAAGCTGGCCCAAGCCCTGCAGGAGATGCGAGAGCAGCATGATGCCCAGGTGAAGCTGTACAAGGAGGAGCTTGAGCAGACTTACCACGCCAAGGTCAGTCGCCCGCCACCCGAGCATCTTTGCGTAAAGTCAGGACTTTGCAGTCCTCGTGGAGAGCAGCATGCAAAGGTGTTTTATTTCCCTAGTCACCATTAATTTAGGAAATGAATTCCTTTAAAAATTTTGATAGTCCTTCTTCTGCTGTTCATTTATAAACTATTATAGAAATTTTACAAGTGTTAGTAGGCCATGCAGAAATTCATAAAATAATCACCTAGTTCTTGCTTTACTAGTAAATGATTTTACCCTAGTATGTTAAGTGTTATATGATTTTATTAAGAGAGTTATTAGTGGAAGGCTTAGGAAATTAGGGCCACTGGCAGTCTTGAAAATGAGTTTCATTGCAAGGCCTTGAGCTGCTCTTGTTGCTTTAATTCATCTTATGAGTAATAATCGCCTGGTGACAATGAGAGATCTTTTTAACGATACGTTCAGTTGAGGCATTTTCCTAGGCAGTGAAGGAGCTAAAGTAAGGATCAGTCACATACACTGCGGCTTCAGATGGATCCAGAGAGAGATGGTATATTTAAAACATTTGCCTGAGAACATATAGAATAGAATGTTACGGCCTTTGGAGAAATAGGGTATCGTTTCTATTTGAGGAGCTATTTCTGCTTCCCAGAGGAAGATATCAATTTCTATCTGGTTTGAAGTAATCAATAAATTACTCCTTTCTGCTTTTGCTTTATACTCTATATTGGATTTGCTAAGTTAGGGATGTGTGGTTTATTTTGCAACATACATCACTATAGTCAAATTCCTATGATCCAATTTCCTTATTAGTGGTTTTACCTGAGACTTGAAAGATTTAATGGATGAAGTAATGTAGTAATAAACTTTGGTTAAAGACCCAGATGTGTTAGCATTGTTAAAGCTCATGCATTAGGAATTGACTCTAAAAGTTGGACAGACTTTTTTTTTTTTAACTTTCTATTTTGAAATAATTTCAAACTTAAAGGACGAAAATAATGTAAATCCCAGAGAACTTCAACATACTCCCCCTGCCTGATACCCAGATCAACCAGTTTTAATATTTTGCCACCTTTGCCTCATTCTGTCCATCCATCTGTCTGTATCAATCTAACTATGCATCTGTTTTCAGAACATTTGAGAGCAGGATATACACATCATACTCTTTGAATACATAATCTCCATGTACATTTCCTAAGAACAAGGGTATTTTGTAATCACCGTAAGTGCATTACACATTATCAGGTTCAAGAAATTTAACAAGAGCTTATAGTCTGTACTCTAAGTTTTTATTTCAGTATTGTCCTTTCAACCTTTTCCCCCTCCATTCTTAGATCCCACCCAGGATTAAGTATTGAATCTAATGGTGATTATCACTTTGATTTCTTTTCTTTCTTTTTTTTTTTTTTTTTATTTAATTGTGGTAATATACATAAATCTTAACCCCTCTCAGGCATACTAATTCAGTGGTATTCACAATGTCGCAATACTGTCAACCACCGTCTGATATCAGAACTTTCCCTTCACCCCAAGGAGAAACCTCACTCTCATTCTGCGTTAACTTCCCATGGCCTTTGCTTCCCACTCTTGGCAACCCGTGCTTTAATCTATTTCTCTGTGAGCTTTCATTTTGAACAGACTTAAGGTAATTCATACCACGTCAGCAAACTTCATGATGATTTTCCTGCGTTTCATCAACTATTTACCAGCAGACTTTTGTTTGAAATATCTTTAGGTGAGTCATGCTTCCTCATTTGTTGGCTGTAATTGACCAGATAAGACTGACCATAGCTTGCTTGTTGTTTTAGCTTGAGAATGCCAGACTGTCCTCAGAGATGAATACTTCTACTGTCAATAGTGCCAGGGAAGAACTGATGGAGAGTCGTATGAGAATTGAGAGCCTTTCATCTCAGCTTTCTAATCTACAGAAAGAGGTAAGCAGGCATCTTCCCCTAAGAAGAATTGATGTTGAACTTAGAGGCTGCCTTCAACCAGCAGTCGTCTACCTGCTTGGCTCTGCCTGGTGGCACTCCTCCCTCTATTTGCCAGTGATGATGCCATGTGGGTTGGTTTCCACAGCACTTTCACCAAAGTTTCTTAAATTGCGTTGTATAAACATCCTCTGAGCCAATATTATTTTTCCTAATTAATCACCTAGAGCCAAGGGACTTGCCTTTGGGGAAGCAGCCTGCTAGTTCAGTCATTGGCCTTACCTTTAGACCCAGGCGTTCTTGCCTATCCAGTAGCACTCAGCTCCAGAGTGTTGTTCCCAACACATTCCTTTTATTTTTTTTTATCATGTGTGGAAACCATAATGAAGAAAATATGCAAAAATTCCTTGTGGGTGGCGAATACTTTGTGTTTCTAGATAAATTCTCTTAGTGCTTAAGCTACTTAGTAATTAGGATCTTGGGAAGTAGCATTAATTTCTGAGCTGAGAATTTAATGACTTATCACTTGTCCCGTAGGTGTAGTACTACTGAATTACTCAGTGTGGAGACTGGGTGTCCACAAGGTTGTGGTGGTGTGCTCTGGGTGCAGCTTGAGCATACGTGGGCACGGCCTGAAATCAGTTTTCAGCCTAAGGGCGATGTTGACACACACACACAGAGTACATGTACAATTGGATAAGTGTTCAACTAAATACTGTAATAATTTACTGCCCACCTTAATTCCTTAGGAAGTGACTTCCCTTTCTGTTTTCCTTAAGGATGGAAATCTTAATTTTTTTTTTAACTTTCCATGTAATGATAAAATTTATTTTACTTTACTCTTGATGCGGTCCCTTTTAATTTTTTTAGTAAAATCTTTTCTAATTATACAGCTGAAGTTGTAGGAATTTAGAAAACAGCATGAAATGAATTATATATAATAGAGTAATGTAAAAAAATTTAAAATAGAGGCTAAATTTTACATTGCCTGTCTTGGGTATATTACTCACAATGTTTATTTTTAAATTATATTAAACCTATTTTGTCCTGATTTAAAAAAATATATTTTTATTGATTGAACAGCGTACAAATATATAAACATTCTTGACATACAAACATTCCATACCTGGTGTCCAATCAGTGGCCCACACTGTCTCCTGACGGTTGTTTTAGAGTTTTCGTGTGACAGTGGAGCTGGAAGAACCTTGGAGGTCCTTCACTGACCCAAGAACTAGGTGACTGTAATGATTTGTCCAGAGGCTTCAGGCTGATAAATGAATTTTGTTTCTTTCCCTTTATACCTCACTTTCTTCAAAGATTTTCTATAGGAGTTTAACAAATAACGTTTATTTCCACTGTGCTGTTTTAATGGGTACTTTCTAAAAATAGGCCTCTCTGTTCTTAGAATGAGTTGATATTTACTACTTTTCTCCAGTTAATAAATCATATTCTAGTTATTGCCTTCCTCCAAATTAACTTTACTTTTTTTCTTGGCTATTGCTTAATTCACTTGACTATTTGGTACAAATTTTTTTTTTTTGAGGTTAATCTTCATTTTACAGATGAGGAGCCTGAGATATACCTATGGTCAAGTAGAGTAGACTGTGAAACTTCATTTTGTAGCTGAATTTTCTTTTTAAATATTTTTATTGACAAAGCAACATACCAAGGTGGTCAGCGAAGTAGGTACCTTCTGCCAAACTTCTGTCTGCTCCATGGTGGGAAGCGCCTTCTCCACAGGACATTAATGCCAGCCTGTAGAAGAAAAACAGTTTCTTCCTCCAAAGCCATGGCATATCAGTTATACAGAAATGCTACTTGGGAAGCAGTTTTTAAGAGAACCTGGGTGATCTAATACAGTCTAAACAGATCGCCCCTCAACGTGCCCTTCAAATTCTACTTCCGCTTGATAAGGCTATAAATTCAGCATTGGCTCAAAGGGTCTGGAATACAGTCAATTTCAAGGGCTCACTACATATGTACAGATTTTGCAATAATGTGTGGACTTTTCTTTTGAATGATGTTGAATTCAGAGAGGTGACAGAGCTTATTAAAGTGGATAAAGTGAAAATTGTAGTCTGTGATGCGAAAAATGCTGGCTGCAATACTACAGAATGAATAGGAAGAAATGGCTTTTTATTCATCGTTTTTTGAAGAGAAGCATAGAAAAGACTTTTTAATTTATTCTAGCAATGCAGAATACCCTAGATAAAGGGAACATCAGACACAAGGTTTTCACAGTCACACAGTCACGTTGTAAACGTTGTATCTTCTTGTAATCATCTTCAAGGACAAAGTTACTGGAACACAGTTCTACAGTTTTAGGTACTTCCCTTTGGCCATTCAAGTACACCATAAACTGAAAAGGGATATCTATATAATGCATAAGAATAACCTCCAGGATAACCTCTTGACTCTGAAATCTCTCAGCCACTGACACTTTATTTTTTCTCATTTCTCTCTTCTCCCTTATGGGCAAGAAGGTTTTTTCAATCCCTTGATGCCTGGTCCTAGCTCATCCCAGGATTTTTGTCCCATGTTGTCAGGGAGATTTACACCCCTGGGAGTCATGTCCCATGTAGGTGGGGAAGGCAGTGAGTTCACCTGCTGTGTCAGCTGAGAGAGAGAGGTCTCATCTGAGCAATAAAAGAAGTTCTCTGGGAGTGACTTTTAGGCCTAATTTTAAGTAGGCTTAGCCTATCTTTTGCAGGAGTAAGTTTCATGGGGGTGAGCCCCAGGATCAGGGGCTCGGCCTATTGATTTGGTTGTTCCCATTGCTTGCAAAAATATCAGAAATTCTCCAAGTGGGAAATTGAATCTTTCCCCCTTTCTCTGCTTTCCCCTAAGGGGAACCTGCAAATACGTCTTTATTCACTGTCTGAATCACTGTGGGATTTGTCTGGTCGTCACAATAACCTGGACAAACCAACAAAATCTCATGCCCTTTCCAAGATTCCATGTACTTATGGTGTTCACCTAAACAGACTGTAAAAGTTAAATTAGAAAATGCCGTACCCAAAATATAAATTTTCTACCAAATAAACATCTCTCCCTTTAGTCTCACATAGAAGTTGATGTCTTAAGATATGGATGATATCATTCTTTTTTTTTTTTTCACAAAATCATCATTTTGTTGCATATTCATCGTTTCTTAGAACATTTGCATACATTCAGAGAAAGAAATAAAAAGACAATAGAAAAAGAAATAAAACGAAAACAGAAAAAAAACCCCACAATTATGCCTACCATACCCCCTTACTCCTGGCCATCATTGATCAGTAGCCTTTCAAACTAAATTTATTTTAACATTTTTTCCCCCTATTATTTATTTTTATTCCATATGTTCTACTCCTTTGTTGACAAGGTAGATAAAAGGAGCATCAGACCAAGGTTTTCACAATCACACAGTCACATTGTGAAAGCTGTATCATTATTCAATCATCCTCAAGAAACATGGCGACTGGAACACAGCTCTACATTTTCAGGCAGTTCCCTCCAGCCTCTCCATTACATCTTGAATAACAAGATGATACCTACTGAATGCATAAGAATAACCTCCAGGATAACCTCTTGACTCTGTTTGGAATCTCTCAGCCATTGCCACTTTGTCTCATTTCACTCTTCCCCCTTTTGGTCGAGAAGGTTTTCTCAATCCCTTGATGCTGAGTCTCAGCTCATTCTAGGATTTCTGTCCCACGTTGCCAGGAAGGTCCACACCCCTGGGAGTCATGTCCCACGTAGACAGGGGGAGGGTGGTGGTGAGATGGCTTATTGTGTTGGCTGGAGAGAGACCTGCCTGTGTTTAGGGGAAGCAAATGAAGAAGAGAGCTCACTGCACCCTTCTTCGCAGGAAGAAAAAGAGGCTCAAATGGTCAAGGGGCTGCTTCTAATTAGCCCTGATCCCTGTTGGCCTTAGGGTCACCCTGCCTGTCTCCAGCTGGTCAGGTGGCTTAGCCGTCCCCAGGGAGACTAGGCCATTCCAGGCAGCCACTTCCCTCCCACCAGTGACCCGGAACCTCCCAGCCCCAGGCAAGTTCCAGCCCTGAGCCTTTTCTCCTGCCTGGCATGACCCTGTCCCTTGACAGGCTCATCTGCACGCCAGATCTTATACTGCCCCCTTGCCCCCCAAAATAAAAGATGTAATTTGAGATGAATTTTGAAGTGCATGATGGTATTTTGTTTTCACGCTTTTGTCAAAACCTTCCGGGGCATGTTAGCCTGCCGTGTAGGGGCGTCTTCCCACTAGTGTAGGGCGCTGAGTTAGAGTAGAGCCAGGACTAGCTCACAATTTTGCATCCTAGTTAGATGATATCATTCTTTACCCAGTCTTCTGATATACCTTAGTCCTATCCAGATTTGCTTCATTCATATCTCTACTCGCTATCTGATTCCTTTTTCAACTTTTTAAGCAGTTCCTATATGGGGTATTGCTGGCTTTCATAGCTTCAGAGCTCTGACTCTGAGTCTTAGGTGTCACATAAATACCCAGAAAGTTTCTGGGAAAGACCAGGTTATATACAACAGCTCAGTATCTCAGAATGTAGTATTAACAATGATACCTCCTGAACATATGTGGCTACTGTAAAAGTTTACAATCTAGGACCCTTTACAGTAGGTCCCGACCTGATAACCCATGCTCTCGACTTTTAGTTCACCAAATTTTTATATTATAGTTAGTCCATATAATTGAATCATGATAATGTTTTTCTTCTTGTTCCTGACATTTCATTCAGTATACATGTTGCTGTATTTTCTGATTCTAGGTTTAGACTGTTTCCCTGATTCTCTTTAATTATGCTCCCATCCTTGCAGGTTTTCTTATTACTTTCAGGTTAGTGGTTTCTAAATGGTGTTCAGCAGAGCCTTGAAGCTTTCCAGGAGCTAACGGAGAGAAAGCATCCTCCTCAACCAGAATAGTTTTTTTTTTTTTTTTTTTGAATTGTTAACTTCTTTTATTGTATAGTATAATATATATACAAAGCAAAGAAGTAAAAAAGCAATAGTTTTCAAAGCACTCTTCAACAAGCAGTTACAGGACAGATCCCAGAGTTTATCATGTGCTACCATGATAGCCTCTCATATTTTTCCTTCTAGCTGCTCCAGAATATAGGAGGCTAGAGTGCTTAAATATTTTTTATCATCACAATCGACTTTTTTTTCCTCCTTTTTTTTTTGGTGAAAAATAACATATATACAAAACAATAAATTTCAAAGCACAGCACCACAATTAGTTGTAAAACATATTTCAGAGTGGCAATTTCACAATTTTAGGTTTTTACTTCTAGCTGCTATAAAATACTGTGGACTAAAAGAGACATCGATTTAATGATTCAGCATCCATATTCATTTACTAAATCCTATCTTCTCTGTATAACTTCACTATCACCTTTGATCTTTTCCATCCCCTTCTTTAGGGGTGTTTGGGCTATGGCAATTCTAAATTTTTGATATTGGAAGGGTCTGTCACTAATATGGGGTAGGGAGATGGAACTAGCTGATGTTCTGGAGAGGCTGGGCTAGGTTTCAGGACTTATCTGGATGGGACCCATCTGGGAGTTGTAGGTTTCTGGAAAGTTACTCTAGTGCATGGCATCTTTGTGGAATCTTATATATTGCCCTAGGTGTTCTTTAGAATTGACCGGATGGTCCTGGTTAGGGGTTGGCAGGTTATGATAGGTAGCAAGGTCTAACTGAATCTTATGTAAGAGCAACCTCCAGAGTAGCCTCTCAACTCTATTTGAACTCTCTGCCACTGATATTTTATAAGTTACACTTCTTTTCCCCCATTTGGTCAGATGGAATTATTGGTCCCATAGTGGCAGTGCCAGATTCATCCCTGGGAGTCATCTCCCACAACGCCAGGGAGACTTTCACCCCTGGATGTCATGTCTGTAGAATAGTTTTTAATTTTGGGGTTGGGCTTCTTTCATCTATTCAGTACTGGCCACAGAATTTATGATAATTATTTTGAGAAGATTTTTCATTCGTTAAGTTTTAGCCTTAGAAATATCAAAAAGAAAGAAAAAGCTTCCTGTTTTAATATTTCCCATTTGTATATCTTAATAGTGTCTGCTGTTTAGTCTTACCAGTTTCATCATGCTGCTTGTTAGGCAATAAGAATTTCCTTTTGGTTTTATGATTGATTCCACCTTGTTCCTCATTCTGTTTTCTAACTTTCACGTGTGATACAAGGTAAGAGATTGCAGAGGAAGCATTTTTTACATGGGCAGGAGCCGGAACTGAACCTGGGTCTCAGGCATGGCAGGCGAGAACTCTGCCACTGAGCCACCGTGGCCCAGCTGAAGAGGAAGCATTTTGAACTTACATTTTTTTTTTTGGGAGAGAGGAAAACACGGGAAAGAAGTAATTTCTTAGTTTATAGTATGGTGGGTTTTGTTTTTAGTTTTGTTTTTTTGCAAATGGAGCAAGTTTTCTTATGTCGGCCACTGTGTTTAATAGCACCCTCAAGGCCATTTTCTGCTTCTGATAGAATGTCAGCTGCTACTGTTTGATTTTAATTAAATAATTGATTGCTTATTTTTGAAATAACCTTTTTGGGAGGGGATAATTGTAGATTTACAGAAAAGTCGAAGATAGTATAGACAATTTTTCTATATATCCCCACCCAGTTTTCCCCGTTGTTGACATCTTACATTACTGTGGTACATTTGTCGAAACTATGAAAATGACATTGGTAATATTGCTATTAACTAGACTCCAGAGGATTTGGCTTTCACCAGTTTTCTATTGATAACCTCTTTCTGTTTCAGGGTACCAGTTCTCCTCCATCTTCTCTGGTCTGTGAGAGTTGTTAGTCTTTCTTTGTTTTTCATGACTTTGCAGTCTTGATGAGGACTGGCCAGGATTCCTGTAGGATGTCCCACAAACTGGGTTTGTCTCGTGTTTCTCTCATGATTAGATAGGGGCTGTGGGTTTTTGGAAAGGATACCGCAGAGTTGCAGTGCTCTTCTCACCTCATCATGTCAGGGGTACATGATATCCACACGGCATCGCGGGCACCGTTATCCTTTGTCATTGGTTAAAGTAGTGTTTGCCAGTTTCTCCACTGTTAACGTTACTATTTTCCCTTTTTTATGCTGTGTTCTTTGGAAGCAAGTCACAAAGTCCAGCCCACCCCCAACATAGAGAGAAAATTAAGCTCTACATCCTGAAAAGGGGGTATTTACATTTATTAAATGGCACTCTTTTTATTTTAATTTTTTTTGGTTGTGACATATAGCATATATACAAAATAGTAAATTTCAAAGTATGTTTTAGCAATTAGTTATAGAACAGATTCCAAGTTGGGTTACAGTTCCACAATTTCAGGTTTTTCCTTCTAGCTGCTCTAAGATACTAGAGACTAAAAAGAAATACCAATATAATGATTCAGTAGTCATACACATTTGTTAAATCCTAACTTCTCTGTTATAATTCCTCCTTCTCCTTTGATCTTTCTCCCAGTCTTTAGGTATATTTGAGTTATGCCCATTTAACTTTTTTCCTGTGAAAAGGGGTGTTGACAGTGTGGGACAGGGGGGTGACCTGGATGATGCTCTAGGAGAGACCGGCCTCTCTGGGTTTCGGGGCTTACCTGGTCTAGGAACCATCTGAAGGTTTTAAGTTTCTGAAGAATAACCTTAGTATGTGCTACTTCTGTAGGCTTTCACATAGGGCCCTGGGTGTTTGTTAGGGTTAACAGGAATGATGTTGGTTGGATTTGGCAAACCTTGGCAGTTAGCAATGTCTAGCTGACGTTTGCCTCCAGAATGGCTCTTGAATCTCTTTGAACTCTCTTAGCCACTGATACCTTATTTTGTTACATTTTTCCCTCTTTTGGTCGGTAGGGTAGGGTTGTTCCCATGGTTCCAGGGTCAGCCTCAGGGAGTCGTACCCCACATTGCCAGGGAGACTCCCTGGTACCTGTGGGATTCAGGGCTTATCTGGCATGGAAACAGTCAGGAGGCCTTAAGTTTCTTAAAAAATAAACTTTATAAGTAAAACATGTATAGAGTCTTAGATAGAGCCCAGGGTATTTAGGGATTTCAGGAATACTGATGGTTGGAGCTTTTGTTTTCCCACTTTTGGCCAAGAAGGCATTCTCATTCCAGTGATGCTGGGCCAGTCCCCTGCCTGGAAGACTGTACCACGTTGCCTAGGAGCCATACATCCCTGGATGTCATGTCCCACGTAGGGGAAGGTATTGGCTTTGCTTGTAGAGCTGGGCTTAGAGAGAGAGAAAGGCCACATCTGAGCAATAAATGAGGTTCTTTGGGAGTAACTCTTAGGCATAATTATAGGTAGGCTTAGCTTTTCCATTACAGAAATAAGTTTTATAAGAGCAAGCCTCAAGATCAAGGGCTTAGCCTATTGGCTTGGAAGTCTCTTGTGTTTGAGAGAGTATCTAAGCCTTCACAGGTGAGAAAGTTTAAGAGTTCCATATTTTTATTCCCAGCCCTCAATGAACGTTGCCGGTATTTTTTTGATACCTGCTCAGCATACTCTGGGATGTATCTGGGAATTACGTTAACCTATACAAGTCCTCGTTCCCATTCTGGGCTCCATGTATTTGGGTTGTTTAAATGAACTATCAGACAGATTGAGTTTTGTGTGCTATAAAAACTTTAGGTTTTGGACAAAATAAAGCTTCTTTCCTTCGGTCTCATACAGTAGGTGAAGTTCTAAAATACAGATAGTATCATCCTTTACCCTGTGTTCTGATTTACCTTGGTCTTGACCAGTTTGGCTTTGTTCTTATTTCTAATTGAAGCCTAATCTCTTTTTTCGTTTCTTTAACAGTTGTAGGTAGCAATGCTGACTTTCAGAGCTACAGAACTCCAACTCTGAGTCTTAGGTGACATGGAATTCTTTTATAAAGATTTTCTTCTTCTCCATTTATTCATTCACTCATTTTTTTCAATATGGATTTATGGATATTTATTTTATATATTGGGTTACAATCTGGTACAGTATTATTCATTTGTTGCTCAAATTGTTCCTGCTTTATCCATTGGGAGTTCTTTTAGGTTGACTCCTGTGTCCCTTTGTATTTTGAACACTTCCTTATTTTCTGGTACTACAAGTTGCTCCAGATTCATCTTATATCTCCTCTGCTCCGGCCCTGGAATCAGTCATTTCTCCGAGGAGCCCTGCTTCTTCTTATTAGAGACAGCATATGGAAATTAAGATCTGGGCACTGAGTGTGCTTGATGCTACTGGGGTGTTGTTGCTTCTGGGCTGACCCAGCAGACACAGCTGGGTAGTATATGTGTGTATACTAACTCATGTATACACATGTATCTATAAATATTTCTGCATTTGTAGGGATTTAAATTAAGCTAATCCTGATTTCATACAGACTAATCCAGTACCACTAGGTCCATTCTAGCTTTCTTTTCTTACTTCGCTATAACTTTTGTCTCCTAGAGTGAGAACACCTGGTTTCCAAACCATCCATTGACTTATTTGTTCACTCCCAGTATATGAGTAAAGCAGTTTCAAAATCAACCTATATACTCGTGGAAAATAAATTTACCAATAAGAGTGCAGTGTTTATGTACAGTGCACAGTTTCTTGTTTTAAAACTTCTTATTTTGAAGTAATTTCAGACTTATAGGACAGTTGTATAAATAATACAAAACCCATACAGAGAAGTTCAACATACTCCCCACCCGGATAACCAGATCCGCCAGCTGTAATATTTCACCACGTCTGACAGTCATTCTGTCCATTTGTCCGCCCATTTCCTTATCCACCAGGCGGTCTGTTTACTAGTTCTCCAAACGTTTGAAAGTAGGTTGTAGAGTTCCATTTTTATCTCTAGCCTTACAGATTTAATTTTTGCACCTTAGGTACCCTTTCTCTCTTGTTCTTCTGCAGCTACTTGTGATTCTAAGGACCTAAGCTATCCACTGGTCTCTTTGAGTTGATTATACTTGCCGTTTTCTGAGTTTACTGAGATGAATTCTGACAGGGAGACTCAGAAGAATAATTATCCTGTGCTCCAGAAAGGTTTCTGAATGAACTTTTTGGTGTGGTTGCTTATCTTTTTATAGCAAATTTAAAACTTCTATATTTAAAACAATATTTTCAAACCACACCATACTGTATAGCCTTTATGTGCTGATCAGTGGACTTAAGTGTTGAGATAACACCGCCATCATACAGAGACTCTATGTAGTGCCTTCCATATAGAAGTCAGAATCCCTTTTCTTTTTAATTTCTAAATATTCCCCAGCAGTTCCCCAAAGCAAACTTTCACTCAACCCTAGGCTTCTTTTGTTTAGTGAATTTTTTTTTTAGTTCTTTACTTTTGTTAATTTATACTTCTGAAGTAAAATTAAGGGGACCGGAGTTGACTTCCCAGAACTACAGCTTAAAAATTTGTTTTATTTGGCCCTATATGGAAAAATTACATGTACACTTACATTTGGAGAATGTTCCTTTTTGTCTTTTAAAGCCAAAACTTTCCTGAGAGCTATGTTTTGTATTTGAGGAATTTTGAGTTGGAGATTCTGTAGGGCTCTCTTTGTTTTCCAGTCCAATAAAAGGTTAAAATAGCTGTCTTGTGCTAATGTTGAAGTGATGCCACAATGTACCAATATGTTTCTTTGAATCTGAAGTCTAGAGCATGTTTGGAAAGGATTCAAGAGTTGGAGGATTTACTTGCTAAGGAAAGAGACAACTCTCGTCGCATGCTGTCTGACAAAGAGAGAGAGATGGCAGAAATACGGGACCAGATGCAGCAGCAACTGAATGATTATGAACAACTTCTGGATGTAAAGTTGGCTCTGGACATGGAAATCAGTGCTTATAGGAAACTCTTAGAAGGGGAAGAAGAGAGGTATGTAACTTATGTGTTTTCCTATCCTATAGTGTACTTACTGCCTTATCCCTTTCATTTAAAGAAAAATGGTTTTTAATACTTTCTCTTCCATTTCTTTTTTTTAAACATGGGCAGGCACCAGGAACTGAACCTGGGTCTCAGGCATGGCAGGCGAGAACTCTGCCACTGAGCCACCGTGGCCCACCCTCTTCCATTTCTTTTAAAACAGTTGCAGAGTAGTAATGGATCATATGCTACCTCAGCCACCTAAAATGTCACTCAAGCAGGTTTTTGTTTTTGATTTGGTTTTGTGTGCTGTATGGAGGGGGGTCACATTTTGTTCTTTTTCCATGTGACTATCCCATTATTGCAGCACCATTTGTTGATTTGGGGATGGGGGTTCGGGGAGGAGGAGTGCATGAATTGGGAATCAAACTCAGGTCTCCCGCTTGGCAGGCGAAATTCTACCACTGAACTACCCTTGTACTCCCTTCAAGCATTTTTATTATATTATTATTGGATGGAGTCTCTCCTTTCAGAGATTTAAATGTTTTGGTATTTTAATATGTTGTAAAATTCCAAGTTTGGCTATAGGAGTCTTTATTCTTATACTATTCTACATATCTGGTTATTGTATAAATCTTTATAATGCTTATTCTCAGAGAAAGGGCCAAAGGGAAAATGAATGATTTAGGTTTAAAAAGCCAATCCATTTCAATATTATGTTCACAGTGATTGTGATTTTGTGAAAAGAAAATACAGGTATGATAAGAGAAAAAAGTATGCTAAATACAGTGGTTGTGGTAGAGTAGTGATAGTTAGCATGATTTTGCCACCTATGTTGCATTAAGTTATATTAGTTTTATTTCTAGGAAAGACATTAAAATTTTTTTTTTAAGATCGTTGATGATCCTTCTAGCGTAAATGTGTATATGCTAGAGTGTACATCAGTTAAAATGTGTATCGGCTTTGTCAGATTTTAGTAGTGTTTTGTTTTAGAAATGCATGTGCAAGATATTACCATACTTTTTGTTTGTTTTTAGGTAGAAAAGGCATATGTGTTACATAGTGGAATGTTTTACTTTTCCCATGTAGGTTGAAGCTCTCTCCAAGCCCTTCTTCTCGTGTGACAGTGTCACGGGCATCTTCTAGTCGCAGTGTTCGTACAACCAGAGGAAAGCGGAAGAGAGTTGATGTGGAAGAGTCTGAGGCAAGCAGCAGTGTTAGCATCTCTCATTCTGCCTCAGCTACTGGGAATGTTTGCATTGAAGAGATAGATGTTGATGGGAAATTTATCCGCTTGAAGAACACTTCGGAACAGGTAAAAAAAGAAAAACACAACATTTTTTCTCCAACAAGCCTTTACTGATTGGTGTTTGATCCTTCAACTGTAAGAATTCTTCAGCCTTTATTACCTTTATTTGGATTCATCAGTTTTATGGAATAAAGGTTTCCTTTCTCCTTATAACATAAATTCATGAAGAAATGGCTAAATTAAAATAGGAGGAGGAGGTGGAGTGTCATTGGTAGTTTTCTTATTAGAGTTATTAAAACTTACCTTGTACATGGATGCATGAATACTTTCTATGGGCAAAGGAGCGCTAGCAATTGTGATACTAAAGAGGTTAGGTCATGAGGCCTCTCTCAGTCATAATTTCCAAAAGCAAAAGAACCAGAGTAGCCTCTGCTGCCCCATTATTGCAATTTTGCTATTTTTCAAAAGGCATAACAGCCCTTGGTGGAGCTATTCTGGAACTGGCTCTCATCCTGGTTTATTCTTTTTTGATATGTATTCACATGCCATGTAGCCATCCAAAGTGTGCAGTCTGGTTCACCATATCATCATATAGCTGTACATTTATCATCACAATCAACTTTTTTTCTTTTTTTTGTGAAAAATAACATATGTACCAAAAAGCAATACATTTCAAAGCACATCACAACAATTAGTTGCAGAACAGTGGTGTATTCTTATCTTTGGGTTAGAGGTACATATGTATTAGTGGAACTCTTTGCTTTAATACCCTGCACCTTCCCATGGATGTTGGGCAGTTTTGGGCAATTTTGGAGAGAAAGTTGAGAGCTATCACCTAGGACTGACTCATTGTATCATTGGGCCCGTTCTTCCAGGTAAGAAAGCTGTTTGTATGGGGGTGGTACAAATGCAGAAGAAAAGGAACTTATGTGTCTATATTTTTAAAAGCCTAAAACAGTCAAATGTTGAATGTTTATAATTAGGATTTTGATAGCTAGATTATATTATAAATTTTAATGACATACCCGATCTAGCAGTGAATATGACCATTTCATTTGGTTCATATTCTTTTTCTTCTGGTTTTGACCTCCTTAAAATTAAATTCCTTAATAATTGATTAACTGCAGCAATGTAGAAGTTACTGTTTTACAGAATGACAAAACCATCTTTTTATAGTAGGAAAACATGAATCATGGGAAGACAGTCATAAAATTGTTTTCAGTTTAACTGCCTATATGGATTAATTCAATTATTCCATAACATTCTGCATATTTGAAAATTGACCTTATTTTATTTTGTTCTGTGAATAGGATCAACCAATGGGAGGCTGGGAGATGATCAGAAAAATAGGAGACACATCAGTAACTTACAAATATACCTCAAGATATGTGCTGAAGGCAGGCCAGACTGTTACAGTAAGTGCAACTGCTTTGCTCAACTAACAGATAAAGTAGTTTAAAATAGTTTGGCTTAAAGAGAAACATTTAAGAAATTAGCATTTTATAAGTACTATTAAAGATTGAGAAAAATTATCTTACTGAGAGTGGTGATCGACTATTAATTTAAAGATTAGTAGTCAATTAGAGGGACTGACCTTTGCCTTCTTATTTTGTCTGCTCCAGCAGATGTGAATTAGCTCTCTTGACTGATACTTACATGGCCCGGTCTTATGCAGGAGATACATCATGGCCCTTAGGAAGATAATCTGTTAATACTAGCTGTATGCCTTAAAACAACAGCTCTCAACCTTGGGTGAACATCAGAATTGTCTGGGGAGTGTTTGGTGTCCAGGCCCCACCCTGAACTTAGCAAATCACCATCTCTGGGTTTGGGATATAGGCCGATGTTTTGAACAAAAGCCCTTAGGTAATAGGCACCCTTGCAAAGAATCACTGCTTGGAAACATAATATTTTGCAAGGGCAAATTGTGGTTTTTGATTAGTATTTAAGGTTCCAGATTGGCAATGTGGCATTCTGACTCTATCTTTGCTTCTAAATCACTCTACTGGCATGTTTTGAATTAGCACATTTTTAATGCTTATTTAATATTATTAGTTCACCTTTCGGAGACATATGCTTCATCGAGTAAGCAAAATATTCCTTTGCTTTTACTTATTACTAAATTAGACTTAGCAAACAATAAAATGTCAATTTTGGTATAGATTTCAAAGAAGTCACTATTTTTATCCCTAAGAAATACAGAGATAATTGTCTCCTTCCTTTTTTGGATCAAATGTTTTAAATTTTATAATTGATTCAAATTTTACTTAATATTTAAGATCAGAGGCTCAAAGTGCAGATTAGAACGTCTCTAAAAGAATGTGTATTCTGAGAGCGTAATGCCGCTGTGAATATATCAGATGCTAGTTTTGTAGTAATGGGAAGAGATATTCAATCTTTCTGTCCTTTCTTCTCTAATAATTATATAGTGAAAGAAAAATTGCTCAGTCCATTATGTGTTTTATGGTAGCTGTATAACACAGTGGAAAAATCATGTTTTAATTCAGAAGATTCAGATTTGGATAAGTGCTTTCTTTGGTAATGTGATACGCTTATGCCCGTCATCTGCTTTTTCCACCGGCTGTAGTTCCTCAGGGACCAAATGGATATATATTCTATAGGTGTGGTGGGACACTCAGATCATATAAGGTAGCATCATAAATTTATTTCTCTTCAACAGTTAGCATTTAATGTGACAAGTTTTTCTGAAGAGAATGGCGATAAGTGATCTTAATTGTATAAGGCAATAGCAAAGATCAGTTTAAAACTCTAGAACAGAAATATGCGAACCACATATGTAATATCAAATTTTCTAGTAGCCTCATTTAAGAAATATAAAAAAGAAACACATGAGATTAATAATTTATTATATTTAATCCATTATATCAAAATATTATTGTTTTAACATGTTATTAATATAAAAAAATTATTAGTCAGATACTTTACATTCTTTATGACCAAGTCTTTGAAATTTGGTGTATATTTTGCCCATATTGCATATCTTAGTTTGGTTTCACCACATTTTCAAGTGCTCAGAAGCCACATATGGACGATGGTTACTGTATTAAACAACACGTTCTAGAACTTTTTTTTTAATTATAGGGTAAGATACACTGTAAGGTTATTGGCATTTTATGATGATTACTAATACTAAACCATCAGTGACATAGACTAATGAACAGTTTAGCTGGAAATTAGGAGGACTGACGTTCTACTCAGCATTCCCTTAACTGGGAAGTCGACCTAGACTCAGTTCCTTTTTTCAGTTTCATCCTAGTAAATGCTCCCCACCCTTTCCATTTGTAATGCTGACGGAAGTTTAGGGCTTTATGCTAATCAATAATTCATAGATACTTCTCCCCATTAAAAAATACACCTGCCGCCACCATTTCCAACTTTCCTTTTGCCATCATGTGGTTCTTTATATTGTATGACAATTTTTTTTAAAAAAATTTTTATTAATTAAAAAAAAATTACAAGAAAGAAACACAAACATTCCCAACACATACACTCAGCAATTCACAATGTCATCACATAGTTGCATATTCATCACCATGATCATTTCCCAGAACATTTGCATCAATTCAGAAAAAGAAATAAAGACAACAGAAAAATAAAGCAAAAACAGAAAAAAAAAATTTTACATACCATACCCCTTACCCCTCCCTGTCATTGATAACTAGCATTTCAAACTAAATTTTAACATTTGTTCCCCCTATTACTTATTTTTATTCTGTATGTTCTACTCATCTGTTGACAAGGTAGATAAAAGGAGCATCAGACACAAGATTTTCACAATCACACAGTCACATTGTGAAAGATATGTCATTATACAATCATCCTCAAGAAACATGGCTACTGGAACACAGCTCTACATTTTCAGGCAATTCCCTTCAGCTTCTCCACTACATCTTGGTTAACAAGGTGATATCTACTTAATGCATAAGAATAACCTCCTTGTATGACAATTTATGGATTATAAAACTTAATTCTATTTTCATATGATCTTTATAAAATATCAGGGTTAGTAGTATTATCCCTATACATGGATGAGATTCGGGCTCCTGGTATATTTGTCCAGGATTCAAAGCTAGGTCTTTTGACTCCCAGGTTTTCTGTACCCGACTCATACTTTTTTGCCCATAAATGCATTAAAAAGTTTGGCAGAATTCCTGTGCTGATAAGAAGAGAACCGTAATTATTTTCTTTGCTTAGCTGATTTCAAAAGCAATTCAGTGTCTCCTCAAATAGTGGAAAGAGAGTTTATTCATTTCCTGTATTCTTTTTGGAGCAATCTCAGACACTCCAGGGTATTGTGACACTGTCCCTGTTTGTGGACATGCTGGATTCCATGAGCATATTCTACTGTTCCTGCAGAAAGTATGAGAGAAGTTAGTCATCTCCTCAATTCCTGCTGTAGGCAGCCAGAAAATACTATTAGAGAGTGTCAGATATAGCACAGAAAGATGGCCCATAAAACTCAGGGCAGTAGAGTGCTCGTAGTGAGAGGTAATACTCATTGGGGGAGCCAGTCCTCCCCGTGGATAATTATTTGCTGATCACAACAATCCCATGCATAATAAGTACTATTATCGCTCCATTTTAGCTTCCAAATTAGGAAGTAGGCTAACTTGCTCAAGGTCACCTGGCATGTAGAGGTGCTAGGATGTGATTGTAGGCAGCTTCACTCCAGAGCTCTGAGTATCAAGATTTTCATTTATGAGCTGGGGAAGTGGATGCCTTGGGTAGCTCTGTGAGTTTTCTTAGACATCCAGGTAGTTCATGGAGCAAGTCTGAAGCTACACATAGTTTTCAGACTTTTAGGATCAGTCTTCTTATAAGGTGTTCAAGTCTCATCATTATACTACTTTTATTGGGATGTGAGAGAGCTGGGTTCTGGGTATAATGATTTCCCTTTTTTCCCTCCAGATATGGGCTGCAAATGCTGGTGTCACAGCCAGTCCTCCCACTGACCTCATCTGGAAGAACCAGAACTCTTGGGGCACTGGCGAAGATGTGAAAGTTATACTGAAAAATTCTCAGGGAGAGGTATGGCCATTTTGTCAGTGCCACTGCAATGCCAGTTTCACCTGAAAGTTTGTTGTGCAGGTGTGATTTCTTTTCAAAAGTCAAATTGAAATATGAAGTGACAGATTGCTTAAATCAGACCAAGGCTGCTAAGTTAAACTGAAATTATCTTCAAATTTTAGGAAAGATGAATATATCTGAAGAGTACGGTTTTTAGCACAGGCTTCAGAGTTAGATCGTTCATGTTCAGTTTCTACCTGCACTACATACCGGCTTTGTATTTTTGGGCACATTATTTCTCCTCTCTGTTTCAGTTTTCTCATTTTAAAATGAAGATAATATTAATGGATTAAATGGGAAGTGCTTAGATCAGTGCCTGGCCTCTCATGATCCCCTTAGTAAGTGCTTATATTATTAACCTTGTTACCAGCTCTTACAGTTCTCCTAAAACTCTGTGTTCAAAGATTTGGGGCATACATCTGCTTGATGCATGTTTTCAGCATGTCAGTTTTAGAATTCTTGCCAAAAACCGTGGCCCACCCTCCACTGCAATGTAACATACCACCCCACGTACCGTATATCAGTCTCATAAATAACACCATTCCTAAGGAAATAAAGCATACTTTGAAGCTAGGAAAGCCTGTTTTAATCCCAGTATTTCCCCAGCCTGATTACTTTATTCAGATGCCTTACAAAACTTCAGTGCACCTCTGTTTAGAATTTCAGAGTTCTTCCTTGTTTGTAACTATTGCCACAGCATGTTAATGGAGCTTGTAGTATAAGTTCAGAGTAGCTTGTGCCTCTTTTTTTTTCTTCTCTGAGTTGTAATGCTGTTTCTTCATCTGCTAGTGAGATTTAAGTTGGCTTGTGAGGAAGCCATAGCTAGGACCTTGCTCTCACGTTTTTCCTGGTTCTGACCTAGGCTGCAGGCTCTGTCCTTCCCTCACAGCATGAGCAGGCACACACTTGGTTCCCATGCTGCTCGCACAATGTACGTGTTAGTAGTCCCCTCTCACTAGACTGAGAGCAGAGACCGCTTCTGATTTATCTTGGTGTCATGCCTGGCACATAGTAAGTAATCCGTAACTATTTATTGGATTAAAAAAAATGAACATGGACTTTCATTTAAATCCTGAGAAATAAAGTAACAGGATTCATCTTGGGAGTCTGCCGTGTTTGAAGAGTCAGTCCATCTTCTTGTCCGTACCTCACCATAGACATCTGCTGGTGTTTAGACTTCTCTTCATAGTGGATTCATTGTCTACTGGATGATAGTGCCCCTGATCTGAGGCTGAGATTTTTTTTAATCTTTTTATTGACAGATCTTCCCACACATACGTTCCGTACATGGTGTACACTCAGTGGCTACAGTATTATCACATAATTATGTATTCATGACCATAACCATTTTTAGAATATTTGTATCACTCCAGAAAAAGAAATAAAAAAGAAACAAAAAATACTCATACATCCCATGCCCCTTACTCCTCCCTCTCATTGACCACTAGCATTTCCATCTACCCAATTTATTTTATCCCTTATCCCCCTTATTATTTATTTATTTTTTATCCATTTTTTTTTACTTATCTGTCTATACCCTGGATAAAAGGAGCATCGGACACAAGGTTTTTACAATCATATAGTCACACTGCAAAAATTATATCTTTATACAATCGGCTTTAAGAATCAAGGCTACTAGAGCACAGCTAAAAGTTTCAGATACTTCCCTCCAGCCACTCCAATACACCATAAACTAAAAAGGTTATCGGTATAATGCATAAGAATAACCTCCTCTGTCTCTCAACTGTGTTTGAAATCTCTCAGCCACCGACACTTTTATTTTGTCTCATTTCCCTCTTCCCCTTTTTGGTCAAGAAGCTTTTCTCAATCCC
The DNA here is from genome assembly GCF_023851605.1 of Tamandua tetradactyla. NCBI lineage: Eukaryota > Metazoa > Chordata > Mammalia > Pilosa > Myrmecophagidae > Tamandua > Tamandua tetradactyla. Next base: position 705,743 of record NC_135347.1, on the reverse strand, counting down.
TTGATGCTGGGTCCTAGTTCATCCCAGGAGTCCTGTCCCGTGTTGCCAGGGAGATGTCCACCCTGGGAGAAAGACTGCGATCTAAAAGGGAGTGGCGCCTTATGTTTTCACCGCAGGCCTCAGTACAGCTCTGTGAGATTTTTTACCATAGTTGGGGATTTGCCTCCACATTCCTGCTTGGTTCTTGGTAGGGGTTAGTTTTCAAATGCCTTACATAATTCACACATTTCAAGTGGCTGTTGAGAATTGTTCCTGTTCTCTGTGCTACCTGCTACTTGCTACCTGCTTTCAGCACTTAGGGATGTTTCCTAGCTGTCATGGGTACTGTCACCCGTGTGCTAGAATAGCTGCAGCCCCTGTAACTAGTAGTTATCCCAAATTGGCAGAACATGTTTCTTTCAAAACATTGTTATGAGTGGTTATTTACTCAGATTGAAAAGTGCTGCTGTAAGAGGTACATGGCAGATTTGAGTAGGCTTCTGTGAGCTGCCGAATCTGACTTTTGTGTGTGTGTGTGTGTGTGAAATGTGTTCGAAGTTAGAAACAATCTCTTAGGGTGGTATTTGGAATGCAGCATGTTTAAAGTGCTACACTGCTTGTGAACAAAGTTGTATGAAGACATGAGTGGGATACATTGTGAGACATTTCAATAAAGCCACCAGAAGTTAAGGTTTTCCTTCATTATTCAAACCATCCAGTATTAGAGTATTTCACTGGTTTGTTTGACCATTTTTTTAAGCAAACTTTCATTGCCTTCTACTTTGCTAGGCTCTGTGTTAAATGATTCCTGTCAGAAATGAGGAAAGTATCATGAATTTAATTCTTAATAGGTCCCAGACCATGTTAGCAACAAATTAAAAATACCGTTTTGGAGACAACTTTTCTATAAAATTATAGGTAAATTGGCTTTTGTCAGTCAGATAAGTTAATACGTTTTATATATATATATATATATATATGTATAACATATACATATATATGTTTCTTATTGCTGGTATATTGGAGATGTCAGAAAATCCAATTAAACTAGTTTAAAAATAATGGAAATTCACATAACCAAAAATTCAGAGAGTAATGGGCTTGTTCTAGTGGCTCACACAATGGCCCCTAGGATTTGCCTGCTGTCTCTCCTTCTCGGCTTGTCTTCCTTTGTGGACAGCAGATGGCTGCTGGCTGTTTCTAGAGGCAGCATTCCAGGTTTGCTTCTTGGGAGAAGGAGCGTCTTCTGCCTCAGGGTACCCATTCATGGCTTCACTTTTTTTGGGGGGGTGGTGCATAGTCTGGGAATTGAACCTGGGTCTCCCGCATGGAAGGTGAGCATTCTAACACCCCTGAACCACCCGTGCACCCTTTGACTTCACTTTTATTGTACCAACTTGGGACATAGATTCACCCCTAAGCCAGTGTCTGGAGTCAGAAGGATGGAGTTAAGTGAGACTTTTGTCCCTACCTTGTAGCCAAATCGCCCTCAGATAAAACTGAGGGCCCTTACCTAGAAATGAGGGAGGAGATGCTAGAAGATTAAAAACAATAAATATTACTGTAGTAAAATATGTTTTTCTGTGAGGAAAATAAAAAATAAAGCAATCTTGTGCCTTCCAGAATGTGTACATGCTGACAGTTTTTTATGCAAAGAATTACGTACACATGGAGGGAGATCTTATAGTTCAACAACTAGCTCCTGCGACAACAAACACAAGGCTCTGCTTGGTGACATTGCTGATTGCTGTGGTGTGATTCCCTCGTAGTGGCTGATTCCAGGCTACCAACATGATTTGACTGATTGCAGAGTTGTGACCACTGACTAAATTAATGTATTTTTATTGAACAGTGGCAGATCAATAATGTTTTACATAGAGTAAAATCTGTCATATAAGACCATTTGTATGTGCCTTTAATTTATATGTGTTTAGGCTTAGGAGGAATTTTTGGATGAAGATAGGTGTTTATTTGTACCTTGAATTATAATAATTTCTTAGGCCTATAACTTCCAATATCATTTGGTTCTAAATGTATTTTTTTTACTATTTTTCCATAGTGTTTTTTACCTTATTCATTAGTCATTTGTTTTCCATAGGCTTTCTGTATCAAAAAAATTTAAAAACCGATTGTTTTTAAGATGTTTTCAAATGAAAAGTGCTTAACAGCAGGCTTACATTAAAAGTGTGGTTTTATTGAAGTTATTCATAATTAATGAGGTTGGTCAAGGGTCTGTTTTCTAAGTCTCATTTGACACTAACAATCTTAGGTTACATTGTGTGCTTTAAGAGCCAGCAGCTAGGTTTTAGCATATGTGCCTACCACAAGCTGCTAGAAGCTGAAATGTGAGAAGTCTATAACAGAAGATTTTTCTTTCATTTTAAGAAGAAATGAGGAAAACTGGTTACCCTCAAAGCCGTTTGAGAGTGTTTTTTCTGTTTCATATGCTGTCCTCTCCTAGTTGATGTCTTGCTTCAAAGACTTGTAATTGTTCCACATACTTTTCTCTTTATTATCTTTATTGAGAAATCTTCACACACAGTCCATCTACTGTATACAGTCAATGGAACAGTTGTGTATCCAACACATGATCATTTTTAGAGCATTAGCATCACTCCAGAAAAAGAAATAAAAAGAAAAATCTCATACATCCCATACCCCTTACCCTTCCCTCTCATTGACACTAGTAGTTCAGTCTACCCAATTTATTTTATCTCTTATCCCCCCTATTATTTATTTATTTATTTTTACTCATCTGTCCATACCCTGGATAAAAGGAGCACCAGACACAAGGTTTTCACAGTCACATGTTCACATTATAAAACCTGTATCATTATACAGTCATATTCAAGAATTAAGGCTACCGGAACACAGCTCAGTAGTTGCAGGTACTTCTAGCCTCTCCTATATACCATAAACTAAATAGGGATATCTATATAATGAGTAAGAATAACCCCCAGTATATACTCTCGACTCTGAAATTTCTCAGCCTCTGGAACTTTGTTTTATCTCATTTCTCTCTTCTTCTTTTTTGGCCAAGAAGGCTTTCAGTCCCATGATACTGGGTCCCAGCTCATCCCAGGAGTCCTGTCCCACGTTGCCAGGGAGATTTTATACCCCTAGGAGTTATGCCCCACATACGGGGGAGGGCAGTGAGTTCATTTGTCCAGATGACTTAGAGAAAGTCCACATCTGAGCAACAAAAGAGGTTCTCTGGGGGTGACTCTTAGGCATAATTATAAATAGGCTTAGCCCATCCTTTGCAGGAATAAGTTTCATAGGGACAACCCCCAAGATCAAGGCCTCAGCCTGTTGACTTGGTTGTTCCTATTACTTGTGAGAATGTCAGGAATTCCCCAAATGGGGAAGTTGAGTATTTCCTCCTTTCTCCCCAGTCGCCCAAGGGGACTTGCAAATATGTTTTAAATCTCTGCACAAATTACTTTGGGATATATTGGGCATCACATTAACCTATCCAAACCAAAAAGATCTCATGCACTATTCAAGATTTCATATAATTAGGGTGTTCAAAAAAACTGACCATACAGATCAGTTTGCTACCCAGATATACCAAGTGAGCTACCAAGTGAGTTAACGCAAAATATAAATTTTGTATCAACTAAACATTTCTGCCTTTGGTCTCACACAGAAGTTAAAGTTTTGAAATATAGACCACATCATCCTTTACCCTGTATTGTTATTTACTTTAGTCCTATCCAGAACAGCTTCATTCATATCTCTAGTTGAAGTCTGATCACTTTTTCAACTTTTTTAAACAGTTGCTGTATGGGCTAATGCTTGACCTTCATAGCTTCAGTGTTCTAACTCAAAGCCTCAGATGTCACACAAATAACCAAAGTTACAGGGAACAACCAGGTTATATACGAATAGCTCAGTATCTCAGAATTTAGAAGTAACAGTTACATCTCCTGAATATATGGATCCACATACTTTTAAAATTTTTATTAATTCAGTTAAAGCAGGCTGATATTTATGAAATGACTATTTGTTTTTTTAAACACCGACTAATCTCACAGAATTGAAGTTTTTAAGTAATTGTGAGCAACTTAAAATGGCCATCTTCCTTGGTCCTGCAGCAATAAAAAATCCTCACAAAATATGACTGTTCTACCACCCTACTTCACTGACAGAGCATAACCTGGACATATTTAACATTAAAGTTTCATTTCTATCACAGTGTGTTTTTTTTTTGCTTTGTTTTGTTTTTTTCTTCCCAGCTGGTTTGTGCTAAATTTCAGATAAGCTTTTACTAATGTAATTTAAACATTTTCCTCTGTAGAATTATCTTCTTTAATGACCCTAGGACAAAGTACAGAATAAAATTAGATTCTCTGTAGCACTCTCTAGGACAAACTCATTTACTTTCTGCCAGATCATCAGGTTAGCCTTGTGCTATCAAACAAAAACATTGTGTTTGTGCCAAGTCAGCATTCTCTAGAGGAATGTAATCTGTATTTGAGCCTTTTAGTAGAAAATGGACGTGATTGCCTTCTGTCCTACCTCCAGTGAATGATGGAACAGTTTCTGTATGGAAGGCATTGGAGTCTCACTGTTGTGATATTGATCAGCAGTGCTCATTTGCCTTGATTCCATTTCGTTCAAGAGGCAGCGGCTGTGCAGGACTGGAAAGGCGCTCACCTTTGTGCCCCACTCACTGGGCGGTCCTCTCGCCCGGTGTTGGTGCTGAGCCTCCAGCTTTACTTCATTCACTCATGTGGCAACTTCTCTTTGCTAGAAGCTGAACTCCTTAAGATGAGTTCCAGTTGAGTTTTATCAAGTATTTAGTGTGCCAAATCTTTTGCAGAATTCTTACAGAATAGGATAAAAAGCAGTGGAGACATCTCAGCAGGTATTTCAAATTGGGTAACAGTAGCTTCCCTGCAGGAAATATTGTAGAGCTAAGAACTTCTACTAATTATGCAAAAATTCTTGTTCCAGTAGCTAAAGCTACTGATGGAAAGACTTTTTAAAAAATAATCCTTGAAGTAGGAATGTTAGTTTTTAAACTTAAGCAAAGAAAAGATCTCCCACTCCTCCAGCCTTTGTGATTTTTAAATATGTGGTTTTAAGTGAAAGCAAACTACTTTTGATTTTAGGAGGTTGCTCAAAGAAGTACAGTCTTTAAAACAACCATACCTGAAGAGGAAGAGGAGGAGGAGGAAGCGCCTGAAGTGGTTGTAGAGGAGGAGCTCCAGCAGCAGGTATTCACTTTAATATGTTTGTTTTCAACACGATTAATAAAATTATGTGTAGAACAAAACCAGTTGTGGGTTTCCCTCCATTACTTCATGAATCAGAATGGTGATCTACCAACTGAGGTTTTACGTTCCAGGGGATATTTAGGCTAGTACCTCAGGGCAGTTCTTTTGTAATTTTTCTATCTCGTTCTATCAAATTTCAATTTTATCTTGCTTTTTCATTTGCACAATATGGTAGAAAATATATATTACTTATAAATAAAAATATCTGGATTGTAATGAATGCCCCAAATTTTTCAATGAATGGGTTCTATGAGTGAAAACTTTGGAGATCACTTTGCAGGGGTCTCATAAAGTTAAAAAAATAAAGAGTAATATATTCAGCTTCATTGAAAAGCAAATTAATTTCTTAGTATAATAAATTCCTAATCATTATGTAACTGCAAGATAGATTTCAGCTGATGCTTAGGCTTTTAAGAGCCCTTGAAATAAAGGTACTCAAAATTCTTTTGTTTTAATTGATTCAAATGAGAATGATTAATAACTAATTGAGCTTTCAGTTACTTTCTCAAGCTGTTTGAGTCTGATCATTAATCAAAGTCCTTACCTTTATCTGTATAAGACTTCATCCCCATATCGCCTGATTTATAATTTAAGTTTTTTGTGCTTCATTAGCGCTATGCCTACTTCAAGTAAACATTCTCCTATGCATTTAGTCTGCAGGGTTGAGAACCACTCTTAAGAACAGATACTTTATTCTTGAAGAGAAAGCATGATCCTCATTTCCTCCCTTTTTTGGGAAACATTACAGTGACTGGAGCTATTTTATAAGAGATATTTCAAGGACAGGTGGCTTAGAATATATATGAGTTGTAGCTGCTGAAAAGCTGAAGACCTCAGGGCCACCAGCATAGCTGACAAGCTCTTTTGAGAATATTCCTTGCCCAGTATTTTGAAGGATGGGAAATTATTTGGAGGTGTTAGAGAAGAAGCAAATGTTGGTGTTCTGAGGATGTTTTAGTTTCTATTGCTGCATTAACATTTCACCCCAAAATTTAGGAGCTTAAAATAGTGATTTCTAACTTCCTGTGATTGATCTGACTGAGCTCAGCTGGGCAGGTCTCCTCCGCTTGGTGGAGACCGAAATCAGTCATGCAGTTCAGCTGGGAGTTTGAGTGAGGCTGGAATGTTGTCCAGGCTCCCCATGTGGCTTGTCATCATTTAGTGGCTTGGCTCAAGGTTCTTTAGGACATGGCAGCTGGCTTCCAAGGACTGAAAGTGGAGAACACCAGATATTTTCAAGTTTGGGCCAGAACCAGCAGTGCCCCTTCTACCGCATTTTCTTAGTCAAAGTAAGACCAGCCCAGAATCAATGTGAGGGTAAATAGTCTCTACCTCTTGATGGGAGGAGTAGCAAAGAATTTGTGGTGACCTTTAATTCACAGTGGGAGATGACCATGTGATTGTACTGTAGGATTTATGTAAGAAATAAACGAAGTTGGAAGGTTGGTATGAATCTAGGCAAGTAGCTTCTGTGCAGTGTAGAACAAAGGAGAAATTGAGAACCACATTTTGGAATATCTCTGGGCGAGCTGAATCAGAGAGGGGTTGAGCATATAAAGGAGGCCACAGAGACTCTGCAATATATAAAGGGAGATTCCTTAAGGCTCGTTGACTAAACTGAAGATGAGAGAAGGAAAAAGAGAATTCAGAATGAGTGAACATGATAGCTTTTATGATCAGGGAAAATAATGATATCAGGGTCCAAAGGAAGATGGAAGAGCACATCAGTTTTGAGAGTGAAAATGATAAATTCTATGAATTTGATGTGATAATGGGATACAGAATAGAGATGTCTACTAGGCAGTTGTAAATTTGCGTGTTGGAAGCTGAGAGTTAGCATAGCAGTAAAGAAGTGATGGCTGAAGCTCTGAGAAGAGAGTACTTAGGGAGAAAGAGAAACTCAGGTCCAAAGAGCGCACCCTGAAAAGCATCCACCGCCGGAGGCAAAGGGGAAGACGAACGGTCGGAAGACATGGCTTTCTAGAAGTTTGAGTAGGGTATGCTTTTGTAGCCAGCAGAAAAGGGTTTGGAGGCTGAGGGGAGTCAGCAGAGTCGGACGCACCAGAGAGGTCACGAAAGATAAAGAGTAAGAGTAGGCCTTTTCAGTTGATAGGAGTTTTTTTGTCAACCTTTAAGAGAGCAGCTGCAGTTTCGTCAAGTGGTGAGTTTCAGGCCATTTTGTGAGATTTTAAGGAATTGGTGGGTGATAAAGAAATGGAGAGAGGAACCATTTTGACTTCACATTCAAGGATGAATCCATCAAGAATGTCTTGTGATGTGGAAGTTTAGAATTTGGCAGGCTGTGCTCTGATGTGGTTGTTCAAAATGGAGTCCGCTGGTCTTCTCCCTGTGTTATAAAAGGATATCAAACAGTGGTTTTCTGTTTTGGCTGCACGATAGAATTATTTAGGGAGCTTTAAAAGAGATGGATGGTTGGATGGATGGCTGCCTTTCTCCAATTAAATAAAATTCTCATTTAATTGATCTCGGGATTTAGCTGGATAGGTTTTGAAAGGTCCTCAGGATCTAATTGTGCAGCCTGGAGCAACCAGATTTGAGAATCGCTGTTTTAGAATTTGTTGAGGTATTCTAGGGAAGAAATCCTTAAGGTTAGAAAGCATAAATGAGAAATGATAAGGGTCCATTTGAAGTTAGGTGATATGGATTTGTAGCATCCCTGTAGTTAAAGGATTTTTTCTTGCTTTGTAGTACTGTGATCCATTTTCTTAGCATTAACTATTCTTTCTGTTTCTTCATCAGGGAGCCCCAAGAGCATCCCATAGAAGCTGTGCAATTATGTGAACTTTTCCAGTCAACTGTCTTCCTCAGAAGCAAGTATGGTAATCCTTGCCTCCGTACAGTGCAGAGCCTTCTCGAAGCACAGAATATTTTTGTATTTCCTTTATGTGAATTTTTAAGCTGCGAATCTGATGGCCTTAATTTCCTTTTTTGACACTGAACGTTTTGTAAAAGAAATCATATCCGTATACTTTGTTGCAAGATGTGAATTATTGACACTGAGCTAATTGTACTGTTTGGAAAGGGTCCCTCAAAATTTTTGACATATTTTGTATGTGTGTTTTTTTAAACTCTTATGAGAGGGGGCATAAGTAAACCACTGTGTGTCTGGGTGTAATCTGAAGATTGCTCCATCTAGATTAGCAATCTGTTCTTGATTATTCTCTGCTATATATAACGGTGCTGTGAGGGAGGGGAAAACATTTTTCAATATTGAACTTTTGTACTGAATTTTTTTGTAATAAGCAATCAAGGTTAAAATTTTTTTTAATAGAAAAGAAAAATTTTATAAGAAGGCAATATTAACCTAATCATCATGTAAGCACTCTGAATGAAGGATTCCACAAAACTTTGTTTTATGGTTATTTCTTCTCTTAGCTTCTTAATTCATAAGGGAATGGTGGGAGGGAGGGATGGGTTTCTCTATTATAATGCATTAGTTGTGTTTTTTAAGATAGTGTAACTTGCTTAAGTTTCTTATGTGACATTAACAAATAAAAATGCTGTTTTAATATTAATCTACTGTCTTTTTAACTAAAAAAAAGCATTTTGGCAGAAAAAGTATTTTGGTTTTGCTTTTGATAAAAATAATTCGGCTTTCTCCTTGAACTGGAGTTTTCCTTAAGACTTTGACAGTGAGGAGGATAAACACAGATACACTTAATCTTTTTTTTCCTTTTTAGTGTTCTTTTGTCATTGATAATGACGGTAATAACTAATGGAAACAGTTGACAGTAGGTAATATTTATTGAGCCAGACATTGTGCACAGTGCTTAAATTTTTTAGCTCACTAATTAGGCCAAAGACCATTCACAATTTTTTCAAGTAGGAATGTCAAATGGGAACATGAGGAGAGTGGGAGAAGATATTCTCTTTTAAAGGAGAAATGAAGAGAATATTTCTAGAGTCTAGTTTTACTGCCTTTTTTTTTCTTTCCTTTTTTAGTTTTACTGCCTTTTAAACTAGGAATTGGAAAGAAATTGATTAAAAGCCATCTTTTAGAGGCGTAATTATGACTGTTATGGAATATAGGTGTGTGCTGTGTGGGGTCTCGGTTGTTATATATGATTATAATTAGTTGTCATTTTTGTAGGTCTTGGGAATTTTTGTCTTGTGTTGCTTGAATGAGTTTATCTTGTAGAAAGCAGAATATCTGAACCATATCTAGAATGAATAGATTAATATTTCAGAAGTGAACTCAGGGGCAGTGTTTGCTTTTCTCTTAAAAATATTCCAGCAGTCAGCTGTGCAAAGACCACCAGCTTTCTCTTGAAAACAACTCAGAAAGCCCCAGAATTACTGTGCTCCATAGATTTATTGCATACTCTGGTGGCATCACAGATCCAAGATAAATCCTGGGTAAGAAATTCTGCCTTGTGAAGCAGATAAGATAACTTTTCTATGCAGATTTATCTTCAGAATGAGAATGGTATTGCAGTATATGGCCGAACTTTGCTGTGAAGTGGTTTACCACAAGATGGGGTTCTTCTCATTAAAATGCTCTCTAGGTACTTCGTTGTGGGATAAATTAGATTTAAAAAAAACCATACTATTAATTGGTGTTAAGGAAAATTGACGGTTACAGTGTAATAGAGTAGTACATATTTTGGTGAAATTTAGAGTGAAAATCCAGGGCTCAGTTAACATAGTTTGTTTTCCCAGGATGTGTGGCAGTGGGTTGTTGAGTCTATTTAAATGGACAAACTGAACTAAATTGAGAATTTCCTAAATTGAGCTGTATCTAAGTTCTTTTCCAGAGAACATGAGAGACTCAGAGTATGTGTTGCCAAAGACTACTGAGTAGCATTTGCTGCTTATTTTGAAATTTAATAATTGCCTCTTTATATTAAATCTGTGTCTTTGCATCAGTGGAACACAGAGATAGAGCTTCCATGAATACATTTCTGGATTATGTATTTTACAATGATCATGAGTTCATCTTCCTCTCTGGTTTTGTCTTTGATTTTCTAGTTTGATTACTATGTTTAGATAGGGATTTAATTGTGTTCTTCTTCTCAGGTCTCGGTATTCTTCACCAAGAAAATTCTGTGTGCCCTTATTTTATTGGATATTACCTCACCCCTGTTCTTTCTCCTTCCTTCTGGGACTTATTCTAGACATATACTGAACTTATCTGACTTCATATTTTTTGCATTTCTCTGTGTTGTATTCTCAGGACCTTTGTATTAACCTCACTAATTTTGTTCTCAGCTCTGTATAATCTGTTTTTTATCCCGTCCATTCCATAACCAATTTCATCGACTATACTTTTCATTTCTGAAGTTGTCTTCAGTGTTTTTCAAATTTGCCTAATCTTTTTTTCAAACATCCTTTTCTTTCATTATAGTTTTATTCTTCATTTAAAAAATTCATTTTAATCATACTTATTTTTTAGTCTCTATATTCTCTTTTCTTCAGTTCTTGAGGTATAAATTTTTCTGTTAACTGCATCTGCTCACTCTCCCAAAGGGTAGTTTTCTTCCTTCTGGGGTTTTTAGGATTGTGAACTCATCTGCATCAAGGGTTATTGATTCTGTGAGTGGTCCATGAACCAGGTGTTTAGTGTTGCTGCAGAATAATTTGGAATTGCCTGTGCCAGTGCCCTGGTGATTGCAGTGGTTCTGTGTAAGCCTACTGTGAGATTAGCGCGTGACTGCTGTTTGCCTTATCTAGGTAACTTCCACGTGCTGCTCCAAAGCCCCAACAGAAGTCTGCGTTTGTTCTAAGCTAGGAAGCAGCATTCTGGTAGTGCATGAATGTTCTGTACTGTATACAGCAGTCTCAGTCCTAGGTCTTCTCCCTTGCCTGGATCCAAAGCCATGTTTCTTACCTCAACCTCCCAGCCATCTCTTTTGTTTTGCTAAAGCTGCCGGATTACAGTATACCAGAAATGAATTGGCTTTTAAAAGGGAATTTATTAAGTTGCAAGTTTAGAGTTCTAAGGCCATAAAAATGCCCAAATTAAAACATCCAGAGAAAGATACTCGACTCTGAAGAAGGGCCACCAACATCTGAGACACCTCTGTCACATGGCAAGGCACACAGCTGGCCTCTATTGGTCCTTGCTCCCGGTTCCATTGCTTTCAGCTGCTGATTCCAGTGGCTTTCTCTCTCTCAGCGTCTGTGGGTCCTTACTTTTCTGGGGCAGACTCTGTCCACTTCTCCAAGTGTCTGTGAACTTTCTTCAAAGTGTTTGTTTCTTGAAGGACTCCAGTAAGCTGGTTAAGACCCACCTTTCACATCTCCATGGAAACAACCTAATCAAAAGGTCCCACCCATAAGATTAGATTAGAAGAATGTGGCTTTTCTGGGGTACATAGTAGTTTCAAACCAGCACACCCCCTAAGGCTTTTATATCAGACTTTGGTTTCTTTGTTCCTTTATGGCACATGGACATTGCTTGTTCTTTGTAGCTTGGCTCTGTACTGAAACAGAATTTTAGTTATATTTTACCCATTTTATAGTGGAAGGAGGGATTGTCCATGTGTCATACATAAAATTTTTTCACATATGTGTATATGTTTATTTTCTTTAACTTTTTTTATTTTCTAGCATAACGTAATTAAATATAAAGCAAAGAAATAAAAAAAGCAATAGTTTTCAAATGACTCTTCAAAAAGTGGTTACAGGATAGATCCCAGAGTTTGTCATGGGTTACCATATGATCCTCTCATGTATATTTGTTCACATATGTGTATATGTATATTTTTTAGAAACAGATTATTTTCTTAAATTATACAATTTCAACCTCTTACCCATCATCCCTTTCAGCAAATCTTAAATTACAGAGGTATTTATTTAAGTGCCTTTTTTCCTGGCCAAAAAGTATTTTAAGAACAGTATAAGAGAAACTGGAAAGAATCATTATGCAGTCCATATGGTTCGCTCATTGACTTCTAAAAAAGTGCAGGTCCGTTCATTGTGGTTCTGTTGCATGAAGTAGCAACATGGGCATGAATTTTAGGAGGTGCCATCTGAGGAGAGTACCTGAATCCTAGGGTTCAAAATTTTGAGACTACGTTCAAGTCCCTGAAGCAAGGTTCTGATAGTTACCTGATATTTAAATGGTAAAACCTGGAATTCTGAAACTGGAACTGACTTTTCTTCCCTCACCTATTTCCCTATCCACTCCCCCTCAAAAAAAAGGCACTGAAGGAAGTAGTATTTAGAATTTCTTTGTTTCCATAATTTGGCTATCTTACTAAGGAGATGTAGGCATGCCTCATTTTATTGCACTTTGCTGATATTGCATGTTTTTACAAATTTATGGAAACCCTGTATCAAGCGATTTTATTAGTACCTTTTTTCTAACAGCACGTGTCACTTTGTGTGTCTGTGTCCCATTGTAATTAAGGTACGTACAGTGCTTTTTAGACACTAATGCTATTGCATACATAATAGGCTATAGTATGGTATAAACATAACTTTTATATGCACTGGGAAATACAAAAAATCCGTGTTTTTGGTGTTATCATGATACTCGCCTTATTGTGGCAGTCTGGGACCGAACCTGCAGTATCTCCAAATTGTATTTAGGTCCAAATTGATGGGAATAAAGAAAATATTTAGGCAAAACACATGCAAAACTCAGAAATCATATTTTTAAAATTAATTAATTAATTTATGTTTTGCAAGGGCAGGCATCGGGAGTCAAACCCGGGTCTCTGGCATGGCAGGCCAGAACTCTGCCTGCTGAGCCACCGTGGCCCACCCAGAAATCATATTTTAAGTTGTTAGGGAGGGGAATTTCGCATTAACAGTATTGGATGGGAAGAGTAAGTAATGGAGAACAGTATTGCAAACGAATGTTTCCTGGCTGTTTTGGATGGTCAGAGCCAGAGCAGAGAACAATCAGAGAGGTAGGCCAGAAGTCCATTTCCCTTGGAGTCATTCGCTGATCCTAAATGTGAAATGAAATCACTTCCTTTTCCTACCTCTCACTTCCACAATGATGTGTTTCCCTTCACTATTAACAGCATAGTAAAATCCTGTCCCCTGCTGACATTTCTCCTGAGACGAAATGCACCTCTCCGTTTGAGGAGACCACATGTTCACTAGCTTACTTACTTTATAACAATAAAACACACACACCGAAATTTGTTATATGAGAGCTTCTTCCCCCAATCTGAATTAGAATTCTCAGTTTAAATGCCAGCCAGTTTTGCTCTGAGAAATGCAGTTCCGGTTCCTATTTCAGTGATTTTATACTTTGCTATGTATTGTTCAAAATGAGCCCTGGTCTTTGGATCCTACAGTTTTCTCTGTATGGCATTTTCTTAAATATTGATATTAATTTCTGTGATTTAACTAGAAGCCCTCACTTGCCTTTTCAGCCTTAGGTCACGACCACATGGATTTAACTCTGGGGACAGATCTCACCATATAATTATATAAAAGGTAGATGTACGTTCACTAGGATTTAGTTTTCCTGAGTGTCTCAGTCTTGTTTATTGTTCTCAAGTTGTTTGGTCTAGTCTGTTGAATATATTTGGTTATTTCTACCACCCTCTTCCTCTAGTCCTGTGTCCCATGACTTAAATTTAGCCAAAAGGGCTAAACTGTCTATGATGTGGCCATGTCAGAGGGACACGGATGTTTTCATTGTGTTAAGTTCCACTCCTAGTAAAGGCTTACTAGCTAGTATATGAGACTGATCTTCCTTCATATGGATTGCTCATTATCTTGTTGTTCAAAATGTGATTTTCTAATACTCCCTCCATGTTCCTCATTTGTGTCTTCCTTAACAAGCACTATTTAAAATTATACTTTTATTCTGTTATTGTAATATGTATATATATATTAGAAAATTTGCCATTTTAACCATTTTTGAGTGTACAAATTAGTGGCATTATCTACATTTACTATGTGTGCTACCTTTACTACCGTCTTTGGTAAAACTTTTTCATCACTCCAAATAGAAACCCTGGACCCCTTAAACAATAACTCTCTATTTCCCTACCCCCACCTCTCTCAGCCCCTGGTAACTTGTCATCTCTACATCTCTATGAATTTGAACAACGCTATTTTTTTTGTTTTTTGTTTTTGCATGGGCAGGCACCGGGAATCAAACCCAGGTCTCTGACATGGCAGAACAATGCTAATTTTTTATTTAGACCCTGGCAGCTGGCTCATTCTCTTTCAAAGATTGGGATCCTGACCCAGTCTTCCTTTTTGCTGCCAGCTCCCCACTCATTCGATGCTCTTGCCTCTAACCTGTGTGAAGAAGTGGTTGAACCTGAGGACTTTCTGGAGTCAGAGATTTTTTAAGAATCATTTTCCTGGCTGTCCTGTTAGTGCATCTCTCTTTTAGGTGTTTGTCCTACTAAATGAGAAATCTTCAGGAAATTTGAAAACTGCAAAACAATAAGACCTGAAAACATTCATTGAGTACTGGTTGCATAGGTTTTGCCATTCTAAGTTATAAAAGAAGTAAATGGGCCTGGACTCAGACCTGGAGAGATGCAATCATTGTATCCAAAGCAATGCTTTTGATAGTAGTCCTTCTGGGAGGAGTCCATCTAGGGAGAAGGAGAGATTTGGGCACCAGAGGTCTCTGCCATACCAGAAATCCGTAAAGTGGGGCCTGTGATTGGGTAATGCAGCCTAGCAAACATTGAAAGTAATTTCAATTGGGTAATACAGCCTTGCAAACATTGAAAACCCAACGACTGGAAGTCTCAGTGTTTCCCATACGCAGTCCTCTCATCAGCTCCCGTTCACTATGTGGGAGGAGCACAAAGCATCACATGTTGGTCTCAGTCCCATAAAAAGGAGGAATATTTAAAGTTCACAGTTCCACATCAGGTGAGTGGTAAACCTGTATTCTGGATTGGGTACAGGCCCAGAGGTTACGTTGCTTACTCATTCATTCAACAGCCATTCGTTGGAGATTTAGTTTTGCCAGGCACTGCCTAGCAAGGCACCAGGAAATACCAAGACAGGAGCTCAGTCCTTTTCTTGAAGAACTCTGTCTCATCACACAGGTCTGTCTTTGATGACTACCTGTTCTGCTAACCCAGTAGGCACAGTCATCAGAGACAGGCCGGTGTGATCAGACTGATCAGACTGCCTGCTAACCCAGACAGCTGTCAGAAATTAATTATATAACTAGTTTATGAATGAAAACAGTGCTGTTCTTTGTTAAAAATGGATGGGAACAATGCCAATTGTCAAATAATCCCCAAATCCCTATATTAAATCTCTGTTGTTTTTAATGGCAAATATAATAAAGTATAATAAATATTGTTTGTGCAGTGCAGTGTTGAGAATGCTTTCATGTAAGCTCATTTGTGCCTGTCAGCCCGTAAAGATGTGACTTAGGAGTGGGAAAGGGGGTTAACTTGACACAGCCCAAGCTCTTGCTCAATATTTCTGTTTTCCTCCCACTCTACTGCATTTTAAGCTCTTAGATAAGACATAAGGTCACAGCCCAAGTGGACTGCCCTTTCTCCAGCTGGCTGTGTTTCAGGATGTACTTTTTCTGGCATCACAGAGGTAATTATATGTCCTGATTTAAAAGTTTCTTTTGGGGGCTAGATGCCCTTGGTAAATTAAACAGTTGAAGGATCCAAAAAAAGTTGAAGGAAAGCTGGGCCTCAGTGAAGTAACTTGTTACTAATATATCTGGGAATTCTTGAAAATGACACAGAGGGTGTGCAAGTAAATATCCCAGTTGTCCTGGTGGGAGGGGAGGCTGTGAATGACAAAATTATTGGAGTTGGCAATTCAGCTCTAACTAAAAATGAGGTAAACAATGTTTCAGTGATCAACTGTTATTAAAAATAAGCCAAGCGTGGTTATACCCCAAAGTTGTACTTTCCCACGCTGATGAAACTTTCTCCATAGAAGGGGTACAAATAATACATAGCGGCATTGTTTCTGTCTTTGAACTGGCTCTATGAGCGAAAACCCCTTAAGAGCAGCAATCATTGTCACTTAGTGGTGTGATCTTGAAAAAGTAACATTCCTGAGTCTCAGTTTCCTTATCTGTAAACCTAAAGCAAGTTCCATTACACAGAGTTGATGGAAAAATTAAATTCAATTATGTAAAAAGATCATACCGATATTATGTAGGTGCTCAGAAAACAGATTAATCGGTAATAACTGGTCCCAAGTTTTTGATTAGGGGAATTAAAGTAGGAAGTAAGGTGAGAGTTTAATTTTGAAATGACACGATTTTAATTGCTATTAATTTATTTATGTAAATTTGTAAGTGAAAATAGTACTGGTCAAAGTTAACCTCTGTCCTGGACTTGCATGGTTAAACAAGGAAAGCCACTGAGAATATTGGAGGCACCGTATTTTACTAATTTCATGAATGAATGTTAATTCAGACATTTATTAAGCACTTACTAATAAATGTGCTTGCTGCGTACTGGGTGCTGATGATGTATATGTTGAGTAAAAGGAAATATAAATGGCGTTTATGGTGCAGGGTGGGAGATGGACATCAATCAGATAATTCCACAAATACATAAAACACGTCTGTGCTAAGTGGTGGAACAAAAGAAAGCACTGCGCACAGGCTTCAGCACAGCTGTTCTCTTATGGGAAATGGCCGATAGGGAAGTTGCATCGGGTAGCAGGTTGGGTTGTAAAGATGACAGTTCTCAACTGGGAAGAGTCCAGAGAGTGGGCGAGCAAACCCTGATCGTGCCAGGTGTGCGTGACACTGGCGTGGAAGATTTCTCATGCAGCCTGGGTCTGAGCAGGAAGGAGGCTAAGGCAAAGATTGGGTTAAAATTGTTTGACTTCCTAATTGTAAGATTGCTTATTAAAAAGTGCGACCACCACCTCTCCCAGCAGCAGCTAAGGGGTGGACCCCAGCTGTCCTGAAGGGCCATTCAGCTGCAGCCCTGGAAGAAGCCGCCCCACTGTGCCAAGGGAGACAGAAAGATGGTGAAGGGAGGGCCAGAGTGACTCACAGCAGGGACCTAGGCTCACCGAGGCCGAGCCCGCGTGCCTGTTTCCCTGCTCACCCCTGGGGTCCTGGAAGGGAAATTCACAGGCACCCACCCAAGGGCACAGGCCATTTGGACTGCTCGGATGTAGAAGGGGGGCCACGCTGAGGTCCCCCAAGTACTTCACCCAGCCAGTTGAGGGGAATGTTTAGGGGCCTACTGAGGTTTTCTGAAGCTTGGCTGCCCTGCAGTAGCTGATGGGATTTAGGCCAGACTCTGGTAGTACCTGGATAATTTGGAGTTTCTGGCCTAAAGCTGTCCAAAGAGAGACTTTGTGTGTCACCCACAAAGAAACCTATCCTTGAGAGAGTCACAACCAACCCCATTTCTTCCCTATACTAGTTGGAGATGGGTACAGAAAAGCAAGGAGAAGTTTGATGAATAGCAGGAACTTTAAAATTTTTTAAAAATTGAATATTACACAAGGGAGGGTGACTATTTCCCAGTTACATGTTTTCAAAAGTACACTTGGATTTTTCCGTTTTAGACAAACGTCAGTTCTCCCCCCACCCCAGAAATGTTCTCCGTTGTCCTTGTTTATTCCAAACCCCTTTTTCAATGCTATGACTTCATTCCCTCCATTTTGCTTTAAGCATTTAGTCATAAGGTTTGTTTCCTGTGTGGAGGTGCACTGTCCGTGTTTGGATCTCTCTTCATTCCTGATTTTTTAAAATAGGAGATATTTGTGAGCACTGTTAATTCTTGGGGCAGGCTGGTCACATGGTGTACCTTTGCCGCTTTGTTTAAAACCAAAGATAACAGTGATTGTGAGGTGCTCATATACTCAGGGCTGAATGGGAATGGAGAGATGATTTCTGGAATATGTTTGGCAATCCCTTTTGAGTTTTCCATTGAGACCCAAATACTGAGAAATCTTCTGGCTCGTGCCAGTTGGCCACCCTCTTTTAGCACTTCCCCACCGCACAGGGCAGTGTGACACTCCTTGAATTGGAGCTGTTGGGAATCATGCCTGGGCCTTGCACAGAAACTAAATACTGACCTCTGTGCTTGACCCAAGAGACTGAGATGATAGGACATCACTTGTCTTTGATGACAGCTGTAGGTTTATTTCACATTTTCATTAAAAAAGGAAAAAAATTCAAGCCCAACTGGGAAAGGAGATTTAAATGTTAACAAGCAAAGCCTCTGGCATGCCAAAGGAATATGATTCATCCAGGGTCGACCTTCTCTTCTCTTCCCCACCCAGATTGCTTAAAGATAAAACTGGGTCTTTGGCAACTCTTTCCCGAAATGAATAATTGAAGGTTGGGAAACACTGAATTATGAAATAAAGGAAGGCAATTGTAGTGCTTTTGTCATTCTTCCTACGTGAATCCTAAGGCACAGTAATGAGATCAGACCCTTAATGGGGTACTGCAGGGTGCTTTGCTCTTTGTACGTAGTTTGGTGTTGAGTGTGTTCTCAACAGACTCGGCAGGCAGTGACCACCCCGACGCGATGGCCTCGGATGGTTGTTATTGGGAAGCAAGTTAATGTTGATGGATGCCGTCTCGGGGCAGTGAGGGGCCGACAGCTTGCAGAGGGCCCTTGCTTGAAGGGCCTCGTTCAGTTCCAAGAGACGGGAGGAGCAGGAAATGTGGACATTTGTCCTGCCCACTAATTGACTTGTATCGTGTGGCAGGCTGTGTGCATCTGGGGGTTTGTGACTGCTGGTCATGTTCAGGGGAGCCACCGGGAGACTGTGGGGACAGGTGTGTCCTATTCTCATCTCCGCATCCCCTGGGGCCAGGGGCATGCAGCATTCTTTCCCGAATCCTCCCTACCACCGGCTGCTGCTTCTGACACCTGCTCCCTCATTTGTTCCTCTTCAGGTGGCCCTGTTCCAGCCACTTCTCTTTCACAAAATTTTTGTTACGCATGTGCGGGGCATGAAGGGGTTTCAGAGCATTTCATTTTGAGACTCGCTAATATTGACAACAAATAGAATTGACCTGTCCCAATATTCTTTTAATACCCTGTGTGCCTGTGTGTCTTGTGATTTGTATTTTCTGGTGCAGAATGACTTCTAAATTGGGAAGTTTCCTTTAGGAGGAGACTTCTGCCGAGACTTTTATTCTGGGCCCTGGGTGGTCTGGCTTACAAAGCTTTCTCCTCTTGAGTGGCGAGGCGTCACGGAGCCTGAGGTCCACCAGGCATACCCTCCTGCCCCGCCACACTGGCTGTGGCCCCCCAGCCTGCCCCCAGAGCAAAGTTGTTCCTGCTGAACGAGTGGGAGGACTATTACTGTCTGGGGCTGGGCAGCCGGGCTCAGGCACACCTGATGGCCTGTAGCTGCCCCTGGTGATCTGAGTGCCTCCCAGGTGTCTCTTATTAGCCGTGGGGCACACCCAGAGAACACTGGTGAAAGGCATCCTCTCTCCACGGGACTCCAAGTCACTGCTTCCAGAACAGTCCGTGCATGTGCCAGTGCACCTGCTGGAATTGGATGCTTGGGACATGCTTGTTGACTCTGTCTCCAGAATGCAGCGGGGGTTCCTCGTTTCCCCAGGGAGACTGGCTGGCCGACCGGGCCAGTCTCAGGGACAACCTCCAATCCCAGCAGAACGTGGAGCTTTACTCAGATACTCTGAGGCTTGTTGGCCTTCTGTCCATGACCAAAGGCATCGCTTTGGCACAGAACCGGAGACCTCTTCTGACTTCCACTTTCCCTCTCTCAGCAATTACAGCACAGCCAGTCCACTGCCCATGATGTACTGCTTTAATGTAGTTTACTCCAGTGCGGCAAACACCAACATATTTCAGCTTAGTGTGCACAGCATCTCTAAGTAGAATGACCAACTTTGAATCCAGAGTCTTTGTCTCAAACCTGTCTTTGTTTTGTGCACAAATGTGGAGCCTGTACTCCTGAGGCCCTATCCTGAGCCCGCCCCATACCAGTCCCTGTGTAGACAGGTGAGTGTTTTTATTATTTATTTTTTTATTAATTAAAAAATATATAACAAAAACATTGTTCACATATGATCATTCCATTCTACATATATAATCAGTAATTCACAATATCTTCACATAGTTGCATATTCATCATCATGATCATTTCTTAGAACATTTGCATCAATTCAGAAAAAGAAATAAAAAGACAATAGAAAAAATTCATACATACCATACCCCTTACCCCCCTTTCATTGATCACCAGCATTTCAATCTACTAAATTTATTTTAACATTTGTTCCCCCTATTATTTATTGTTATTCTATATGTTTTACTTGTCTGTTATAAAGTAGATAAAAGGAGCATCAGACACAAGGTTTTCACAATCGCACAGTCACATTGTGAAAGCTATATCATTATACAATCATCTTCAAGAAACATGGCTACTGGAACACAGCTCCACATTTTCAGGCACTTCCCTCCAGCCTCTCCATTACAACTTGACTAATAAGGTGATAATCTATTTAATGTGTAAGAATAACTTCCCGGATAACCTCTCGACTGGAATCTCTCAGCCATTGACACTTTATTTTGTCTCATTTCATTCTTCCCCCTTTTGGTCGAGAAGGTTTTCTCACTTCCTTGATGCCAAGTTCCAGCTCATTCTAGGAATTCTGTCCCATGTTGCCAGGAAGGTCCACACCTCTGGGAGTCATGTCCCATGTAGAGAGGGGGAGGGTAGTGAGTTTGCTTGTTATATTGACTGAGAGAGAGAGGCTACATCTGAGCAACAAAAGAGGTTCTCTGGGGGTGACTCTTAGGCCCAATTTTAAGTAGGTTTAGCCTATCCTTTGTGGGTTTAAGTTTCATATGAACAAACCCCAAGATTGGGGGCTCAGCCTATTGCTTTGGTTGTCCCCACTGCTTGTGAGAATATCAAGAATTCTCCACTTGGGGAAGTTGAATTTTCCCCCTTTCTCACCATTCCACCAAGGGGGACTTTGCAAATATTTTTTTACTCAATGTTCAAATCACTCCTGGATTTACTGGGGCATCACTCTGGACAAACATACAAAATCTTATGCCCTACTCAAGGTTTCATGTACTTAATGGTGTGCAATTAAACTGTCCACATAAGTTGTATTAGGAACTGCACTAGCCAAAATATAAATTTGTACCAAATAAACATTTTTTACTTTAGTTTCACACATAAGTTAAAATTTTAAAATATTAATTGCCATCTATTTTCAACACCCTGCAGTATTGACATTCCTTTGTTCTTCCTCATGCAAAAGCATTTTAAAATTTGTATATTTAGTCACCATCATTATATACTCGAGGCATTCCTAGATTATCAGGAATGTATAAATGTATAAAACATTTGTATAAATGTTATAATGTATAAAACAGGAATGTGTTTTAGACAGAATTTGTATCAGACAGCTGCACCCAACTCTTATTCCCCAAATAAAATTAAAAAAGAATAGCTTTTCACAATGCAGAGGTTTAAACATATATGAAAGTGCAGAGACTAGTATCATGAATTCATGTGCCTGCCCAGCACCCAGCTTCAACAATCACCCATATGCGGCCAACCTTGTTTCCTCCATGTCCCCACCCTCTGCTCCACCATCCACTGGATTATTCAAAGTGAGCCCCAGATGTTGCATACTTCTTTCATAAATCCTTCAGACTATACCTAAAAGACAAGGGCTGTTTTATTTCAACAAGGCATTGTAGTGGGCTGAATAGTGGACCTTCAAAAAATTAATTTCCAGAGCCTATGAATACTACTTATATGGCAAAATATGTGATTAGATTATGGATCTGGAAAGGGGAAGCTTATCCTCAATTATCTGGGTGGGCCCGAAATGCTGTAACGTGTCCTTAAGGAGGGCGGTTGGCAGGTACACAGAGGAGAAGGTAATGCGACAGTGAGGCAGAGAAGATGCTGGCCTTGGCCAGCCACTGGCCAAGGAGTGCTGGCTGCCACCTGGACGGTCCTCTAGACGGGGTGGGTTCTCTAGAGCTGCCACAGAGACTATGGCCAACC
Source organism: Tamandua tetradactyla (assembly GCF_023851605.1). Taxonomy (NCBI): domain Eukaryota; kingdom Metazoa; phylum Chordata; class Mammalia; order Pilosa; family Myrmecophagidae; genus Tamandua; species Tamandua tetradactyla. Next base: position 683,562 of record NC_135347.1, on the reverse strand, counting down.
CCTTACCTCCAGAACTGCAAGGTAATACATCTCGGTTGTTATGATTCACCAAGTTTGTGGTGTTTCTGTTTCAGCAGCCCTAGGAATACAACTAATATAAAACATAACCTTAATTCCATTAGCAGACCTTATAAAAAGATTGTTTAATATGATTAAATACCTAACATTCATATTTTCCTGATTGTCTCACAGCTTTTTTTTTTTTTTTAACATTTGCTTTATCTGAATCAGGATCCAGGTAAGGCCCACACATTGCATTTGCTGATACATCTTTTCAGTCTTTTAATGAATTTTCCAGCCCAAAATATCAGCAGTGCTGCTGCTGTGAAACTGCTATGGTGTCTTTGTCCCTCTATCTCCTAGAAAAGATCAGATTCAGATCCACTTTTGGCAAGAATATCTCAGGTGTTACTGTGCACTTCCTATCACATCACCCAGGGAGGCACGTATGTCAGGTTTTCTCCCTCTTGTGATGGTGAGATTGACCTCTGGCCTAGGCGACCTGGGGCTGACTCTCCCATCATAAAGCTCCCCTGTCAGCTAATGGTTTTAGCATGTTAATGGTCATTAAAATTATGTAGATCAGTTATATCATTATTTCTCCATTTGTTAGGTGTAGTTCTTCTCTAAAGAAGAGCGTTCCTTCATCCATTGTACTCTGAAGTAGAGCACGCACAGATACTTTTTTAAAGAAGTGATTGTCAGAATAATGATTTGGTTCTCCTCATGCCTCAAAGGTGACTGGTGAGTTTTTTTTAAGTACCATTATAACATATATGAGTGTCAGTGTTCATTACTGTAGTTCTTTGTGATGCTCATATTAACTCATCTTAGGTTGTAACTTGTATCCTTTGGACAGGACCACGAGGTCCCTCTTGCTTTCTGATATGACAAGATGGACCAGATTCGTCTGGTACATTTCCTAACCCTAACTTACAGGTCCCTTTCTTTGAGACCCGATTCTTTGTAGTATGAAAATGGTGTTTAGAGATCACAATGAGGTGTGTCCAGTTTTTGGAGACTTGCCTGCATAAATGGAGATTAATCGTAGGAGATATAAACAGAGGGACCAAGTCTTACACCAGGGCACAAACTGCCCCTGCGATTTTCACCAGGAACAATACAAGTTTTAATTTGGCCCATACCCTCTCAAACAGGATTCATGTTTGAAAGCCCCTTTGCAAACCTGAGGACTTGGCTCAGGCTGATTCCAAGTTCTCTAGTTTGGGTTGAAGCAGGTTTTCAGACAAGTGCCTGATTCTTTTCTGCTCGCCCTACAGTCTTTCACAAGCTTCTGAGGAAGGAAGTTCAGACCTGAGACTTGCGAGGCCTCTGCAGGGCTCCAGAGGTGGTTGTTGCCAGACCTGCCTCCAGTGCATTGGTCTGAGCCCAGCAGGGCCTCTGCCACCCCTTCCAGAAGGCTGCATGCCTTTGGGGAGTTTCTCACAGCAGACTGAGTGCATTCACTCGCGCATTCTCATTTACTCACTGCTGTTGCCCACAAGGACTGAATTCGGCTGTCCTCACACAGACCGCAGGACGGAACTACCAAAACCCAGACAGCGGATTTAGACGGTTTACCATAGTGACTCCTTAAGCCGTCTCTGTGGTGCTGAAGCCAGGTTTTCCACGCCGTTCCAGTGGCCCTGAGCTGCTGACGGCCTGTAGAGGATCCTGGGCGGACCAGGCGCTCACTCTTGTGGGGCCTGAGGACGTGGTCGAGTTGTGTCTGGCACCCTCAGCCGCTTACTGAATCAGGGATCAAATGTGGCCGGCCCTGCATTTCTGGGCAGAGACAGTGAAAAGGAAGATAGATGTTGGGGTAAATCCAGGGATGTTTTTGAGCTCTGAAAAAGTATATTTATAGGTTAGCAAAGTTTACTGCAAAGTAACCAAAAGCCTGCCTGAGCTTCCTGTTTGAAGGGCAGGAAGACAGCTGTGGTTGTCATGGCTGTAAAAGTTAACACGCCTTGCCCGTCCCTGGTGGCCTCCCTTCTGTAGGCCTTTCTGCAGCACACCTGGCCACCAGGGGCCTGCACGAGCCCTGGCTGGGCTGTGACAGGTGTTTTGCGGAGTTACCATCATGGCATTTTCCCCCACAAATCTCAAGATTTGACTTAAAAAAAAAAATCCTGACTTTAGCAGCCTTTAAGCTTTATCTGAGAGTAAAAGGCAGTTCACATGTGTAAACTGTGAACTAAGTGTTGAAAGTCACAGATGCCTCCTTTCTGGGAACTATGAAGGGGAGGGAGAGTGCCAGACAGAGTATATGGTTAATTGTCTCTGGATATAGGAGAGATCCCAGGTGCAGGAACCGTCCTGCTAGGCATTTCTTAGCTTTTGCCAACACAGAGTCCCCAGAGCCAGAGTGCTAGATGAGGTTCCTCAGAATTTCAGAACAAGAAGGGGACTTAACAGATGTAAATCCTAGCATTTTTAGCAGCACTACCCTTTTATTTGCAGTGAATGCTGGCTCAGTTTCCCATAGGTGCAGTGCTGCATGGGGTTGGGACACCAGAGATAAGGAGGTGAGTCTCCTCCCCATGCTCTGTCCGCACATGCATCCAGCAACCCCAGGGCTCCAGGAAAGACCGTTTGAGAAGCGTTCGTAGCAGGCAATGTGGTAAACTCACACTGACTTAGTCCTCTCTTGTAATCAACCATGAAGTCCTAAGGAGGGAAGAGAATGATTGGCAATCTGTGAGAAGAATGTAAAAAACCAAGCTATGGAAGGGATGGTTGGAGGAGGGCGGGATGCCACACCTGAGCGGCAGGTATTGGAGTGGTGGGGGCTGCGTGTCCTTCTCTTTCTCCTGCATGCTGTTTCTGGATAGATCATTGCCTGCTCCATCCAATCCCAGAAAACACAACAGCAGTGCCAGCCCAGTGCCGTCAGACCCGTGAGAGGGACTGCCTCCTAACCACGCTGGGGTGAGGCGCACCCCACACATGTGCGAGCAGATCCGCCGGTCACAGAGTTTCTTCCTCCCCAGCCCACTATACTTGAAGGGGAAGCTGACTGCCACGCAAGGAGATGGGAAGTAGAAAACAGTGACCAAGACAGAAGGGGCAGGGTCAGTGGCAAATAGGGAATGGTTGAGCCCAAACGGCAGTAGCAGAGGGTCTCCCATTCTGTGTGTGGCCTCTCCCAGCCCGCCCCGAGAGCTGCCTCTTCCACACCCTGAGGTCACGTCACGATGTGGTCAAAACCCCAGACAGCACAAGAGCCGATGAAAAAATAACGAGACATGAGAAAAGATGGTAGATTTAGATCCCAAAATTATAGTAAGATACATGTAAGTAAAATAATCTCACCAATCACAAGATATTTTCAGATTAAATTTAAAAAATGATATTTAGGAGTTTGTTGTCTATAAGAGACACATTTAAAAAGATGCAGAAATGTTTAATATTAATATCAGAAAAAATTTTTTTTTCATGCTTTAAAATTTTTTATTACACAAAAACATATGTACAAAGCACAGAGATAAAAAAACAACAATGATTTTCAAAGCACTGAAACAGAGGTGGTTTTTTTTTTTTTTTGGCATGTGCCGGGTTTCCTGCATGGCAAGCAAGAATTTTACCGCTATGTCACCCTTGCACCGCCCAGAAGAAGAGAATTTTAAAACATCAAAATAGATAAGCATTTGTCATATTAAAAAAAATTAATTAAAAATAGATAAGCAGAATATTAGAATATCATGATTTGATGAAAGGAACAAATATATCAAGGAGATATAATGAGAAGAATTTCTGGGGAAGATGGCAGAGTAGGGAGCTCTAGGACTCACTCCTCTTCCAGAAACTGCTAGTGGACAGGCAGGAACTATATGAAACAACTGTTCTGGGGTGCCGGAGGCCAGGCAAGAGTGGGATGAAGAGGTGGAGAAACTGCGGTAAAGAACGGTAACTTGCTTTTGAAGGCTGTTGGGGCCCATACCCCACTCTCAAGGCACACTGCCTGGGGTCTGGTCCCTTGCTGGTTGGTCCCTTGTGGATGGAGAAGGACATGGGTAGTGGGGAGGCATGGCTGAGTGCTGATCATGCATTTTGACTGGCGAATTTAGATTGCTGGGTCCCAGGTCTGAGCTGCTGTTTCGGCCTGCCCTGGACAAGGACTCCTGTGGCCATTGTCTCAGCCTCCCCACCACAAAGGGGTGACATTGGTGAAGGATTAAAGACCCAGGTTCTTAGGGCTGTGGGAGCCAGTTTGCTGAAGAGTGCTCTCTGCTGGGCAGGCCAGGAAAGCACAGCTTTGGAGAGCCATCAGAAAGGCTTATTGGTGTCTTCTTGACCCTCTCCGCAGAACTCTTTGGGACTGGTCTGAGCCTCTTTCTGGGTCCCTGGCCCTATTTAAGCTGGGAAATACAAACTCTCCAGCATGACTCTCCTCCCAGAATTTGACCTCCAGCAGAAGCAGCTAGAGGCAATGAAAGGAGAGTTAAAAAAACAATAGCAACACAAAACTATAGAGGTGTATTAGTTTATTAAAGCTGCCAGAATGCAACATACCAGAAATGGAATGGCTTTTATAAAGGGAATTTATTAAGTTACAAGCTTATGGTTCTAAGGCCATAAAAATATTCAAACTAAGGCATCCAGAGAAAGATACCTTGACTCAAGGAAGGCCAGTGTCTGTCACATGGGAAGGCATGTGGCTGGAGTCTGCTTGTCCTTGTTCCTGGTTCCGTTGCTTCCACCTTCTGATGCCAATGGTTTCCTCTCTAAGCATCTATGAGCCTCCACTTAGCTCCTCTGGACACAGTACTGGGTTCTGGCTTACTTAGCATCTCATGGGAAGGAATATGGCAATGTCTGTGGGCTCTGCATCTCCAAACGTCTGTGTCTAGGCATCTTCTTTCTCTGTCAGCAATCCAAGCATCTCCAAATGTTTGTTGGCTCTGAAGTAACTGTTCTCTAAGCATCTGAGTTCCTCTTAAATATTTCCCCTTTTAAAGGACTCCAGAAAACAAATCAAGATCCACTTTAAATGAGCAGAGTCACATTTCCATCTAATCTAAGGGTCCCACCAACAACTGGGTATGTCACATCACCATGGAGACAATCCAATCAAAGGTTTCCACCCTCCATAACAGGCCTGGCCCCACAGGATTGGAATAAGTTTAAAACATGGCTTTTTGGGGTATATAATAGTTTCAAACCAGCAGGAGAGGCAAAACAAAAACAAACAGAACAGATAAAAATTGCCAGAGAAGGAACAAAAGAAAGGACGCTTTATCCTGGGGCTGAAACAATTGCACAAATAGTACAACCTGAAAAATAGCACCACATACCCAGGGCAAGAATAAAATGAAAAGCTTAAAAAATATGATCAAACATGGGCAGTTCTAAAGGTTTAGAATAAGTTAAACCAGGTGTCAGAGAAGAGCCTTTATGTAAGTCCGATCAACAATAAAACCTTAGGCAAGACTGAAAATTGACCTTCAGAGTAAATTCATCAAGATAATCAGATTCCTAGACATCAACAAAAAATTACATGCCATACTGAGACAGGAAGATATGGCCCAATCGAAGGAACACATTTAAACTTTGAAGAGAAACTGAATTTGGAACAACTGATCAAATATTTTCAAATTTCCTAAATCAATTCAAGAAGATGAGGGAAAATATGGCTAAAGGGATAAAATATATTAAGAAGATAATCTACAAGCATAAAGAAGAATTTGAAAGTATGAAAAAAACATAACAGGACAATAGCAATTAAAACAATAAAATATATAGGAATAAATTTAACCATGGATGTAAAGGACTTATACAGAGAAAACTACAAAAGATTGCTAAAGGAAATTTAAAAAGGCCTAAATAAATGGAAAGACATTCCATTTTCATGGATTGGAAGGCTAAAAAACATTCACATATCAATCTACCCAAATTGATTTACTGATTCAATGCAATCCCAATCAAAATTCCTACAATCAAAAAGCCTACATTGTGGAAATGGAAAAGCTAGTTATCAAATCAATTCGGAAGCAAAAGGGGCCCCATATAGCCAAAACATCCTGAAAAAGAATGAAGTTGGAGAACTCACACTTCCTGACTTTGAAACTTATTACAAAGCTACAGTGGTCAAAAAGCCTGGCACTGGCATAAAGACAGATATATTGACCAATGGAATTGAATTGAGAGTTCAGAGATAAACCATCATATCTATGGATGATATTTGATAAGGCTGCCAAATCCATTCAACTAGGACAGAATAGTCTCTTCAACAAATGGTGGTTGAAGAATTGGATATCATATGTAAAAGAATGAAAAAGGACCCATACCTCACACCTTACACAAAAGTTCATTCAGAATGGATCAAAGACCTAAATAAGAAAGCCAGGACCACAAAACTCCTGGAAAAAAATATAGGGAAGATCTTGTGGTAGGCAGTGGTTTCTTAGATTTTACACCCAATAAATGAAAGAAAAAAGATAGATAAATGAGACCACCTCAAAATTAAAAAGTTTTATGCTTTGCATGTAACAACGTGGATGGACCTTGAGGACATTATTCTGAGTGAAGTTAGCCAGAAACAAAAGGATAAATACGGTATGTTCTCACTAATATGTGATGTTCTCACTAACTAACATAAATAAATGAACCTGGAGAATTGAAGTTAAGAACACAGGTTATCAGGAGAAAGAAATAGGGTAGAGATTGGGCAATTGGTGCTGAAGTAATACAGGTTGTGTAACAGGACTGACTAAAAATTCAGAAATGGATAGCACAATACTTCCTGATTGTAATACAATAATATAAATAGAGGATAAAGACTGAGACAGTATAACTTAGGAGTATAGAGTGGACAATGATGCTGATTAAATGTACAAATTAAAAACGTTTTTGCATGAGGGAGAACAAATGGATGTCAATATTGCAGGGTGCTGAAAATAGATGGTACATGGAAAAAAGTACAATATATGCAAGCTAGGGTCTATAGTCAACAGTAACATTATAATATGCTTCCAATGAATGTAACAAGGGATTTATGCCAAAACTAAATGTCAATGGCAGGAGGACTGGGAAAGGGATATGGATTCTTTGTGGAAGAAAAAGAAATGTCTTCATATAGATTATGGTCTGTACTCTTAGGTTGGATTGTATGATGTGTGAATAAAACTGTTTAGAAATGAACAACGTGGGACATGACATCCAGGGGTGAAAATCTCCCTGGTAACATGGGAGAGGACTCCAAGGGATGAATCCAGACCTGGAACTGTGGGATTAACAATTACATCCTGACCAAAAGGAGGAAAAGAAGTATAATTAATAAAATGTCAGTGGCAAAGAGAGTTTATAAAATAGAGTTAAGAGCAACTCTGGAGGTCGCTCTTACACAAGATTCAGGTAGACCTTGCTACCTATCATAACCTGCCAACCCCCAACCAAGACCATCCCAGCGAATCCTAGAGAACACCTAGGCCCATAAATAAGATTCCACAAGGGTTCCAGGCACTAGAGTAACTTGCAAGAAACCTACAAACTACAGATGGGTCCCTGGTCCAGATAAGTCCTGAAACCTAGCCCAGCTTCTCCAGAACATCAGATAGTTCCATCTCCCTACCCCATATTAATGACAGACCCTTCCACTATCAAAAATTTAGAAGTGCCATAGTGAAAACAACCCTAAAGAGAGGTATGGAAAGATCAAAGATGATGGTGGGATTATACATAGAAGACAGGACTTAACAAATGAATATGAATGCTGAATCATTAAATTGATACCTTTTTTAGACTCCAGTATTTTAGAGCAGCTACAAGTAAAAACCTAAAATTGTGGAATTGTAACCCATGTCAAAGTCTGAAATATATTCTACAACCAATTGTGCTGTGCTTTGAAATATAGCTTTTTTTGTATCTATGTTATTGTTCACAAAAAAAAAAGTCAGTTGTGATGATAAAAAAGTATTTAAGCCCTCTAGCCCCTATATTCTGGAGCAGCTAGAAGGAAAAATGTAGCCCATGACAAACTCTGGGATCTGTCCTGTAACCACTTTTTGAAGAGTGCTTTGAAAAGTATTGCTTTTTTCCTTCTTTGCTTTGTATATGTTATACTATACAATAAAATAAGTTAAAAAATGAACAGAGAGAAACAAGTGCTAGAGAAAATGCCGAGAAAGAGATGTGCCTATTCACTGTCGGTAAGGAAACTGAGAGGTGCAGCCCCTTGGAGGGCATGTGGTGGCTCCACAGGAGGCTAGGGAAGGGGTTGCCATATGATCCTGAAACCCCATTGCTCAGTATATACCTGGAGGAACTGAGTGTGGGGTCATGAATGGACATTTGCACACTGGTATTTATGGCAGAAGTGTTCCTGATTCATGATGGATGGAGGTAGCTTAAGGGTACAAAGATTGAAGAATGGAAGGGGGAACTATGGTATATACATACAACGGACTACTGAGCAGCTTCAAGAAGGAATGAAGCTGTGAATATGCAACTAGGTGGAATGAACCTTAAGGACTGTGTGTTGAATGAGATTTCAGGACAAAAAGACAAATATTATCATGCCTCAATCAAATGGGCTAACTATAATATAAAAACTCTGTCAACTGAAGTAGAGAGCATGGGTTATCAGGTTAGGGCCTATTGTAAAGGTTCCTAGATTATAAGCTCACAGTGTTCACATATATTCAGGAGGTGTTACAGTTATTTCTAAATTCTGAGATACTGAGCTGTTTGTATATAACATGGTCATTCCCAGAAACTTTGGGTATTTATGTGACACCTCAAACTCAGAGTTAGAGATCTGAAGCTATAAAAGTCAGCAGTACCCCATACAGGAACTGTTTAAAAAGTTGAAAAAGTGATCAGACTTTGAGTAGAGATATGAATGAAGCTGATCTGGATAGGACTAAGGTATATCAGAATACAGGGTAAAGGACAATATCATCCATATTTTAAAACTTCAACTTCTGTATGAGACTAAAGGGAGAGATGTTTATTGGGTGCAGATTTGTAGTGCACTTCCTAATTTAACTTGTATGGTCAGTTTAGTTGGACACTGTAAGTACATGGAATCTTGAATAGGGTGTGAGATTTTGCTAGTTTATCCAGGTTAGTATGATGCCCTGATATATCCCAGGGCAGTGAATAAAAAAAGTATTTGCAAAATCCCTGTTTTACTTTGCTAGCTGCTGGAATGTGAAATGCCAGAAACAGAATGGCTTTTAAAAAGGGGAATTTATTAAGTTGCAAATTTACAGTTCTAAGGCTGTGAAAATGTCCAAATTAAGGCACCAAGAAGAGGTTACCTTCACTCAAGAAAGGCTGATGAAGTTCAGGGTTTCTGTTTCAGCTGGAAGGGCACATGGCGAGGTCTGCTAGCTTTCTCTCCTGGCTTCTTGTTTCATGAAGCTCCCCTAGGGGCATTTTCCTTCTTCATCCCCAAAGATCACTGGCTGTGTGTGCTCTGAAGCTTTGTACAAAATGGTTCCTTTTTTTCCACATGGGCAGGCACCAGGTCTCTGGCACGGCAGGCAAGAATTTAGCCACCAAGTCACCATTGCACTGCCCCAAAGTGGCTCCCTTTTAAAGGGCTCCAGTAACCAATTCCACCTTGAATGAATGGAGACAAAGCTCCATGGAGACTGTTTAATAAAAAGTTTCATATCTCCATGGATGATCAAAAAGCTCCCACCCAGCAATATTGAATGAGGATTATAGGACATGGATTTTCTGGAGTCCACAAGATATTCAAACCAGCACAGTCCCCTCAGGGGACTGGGGAGAAAGGAGGAAATATTCAACTTCCCCATTTGGAGAATTTCTGATATTCTCACACGCAGTGGGGACAACCAAATCAATAGGCTGAGCCCTCGATCTTGGGGGTTGCCCCTATGAAACTTTTTCCTGCAAAGGATAGGCTAAGCCTACTTAAAATTAGGCATAAGAGTCACCCCTAGAGAACCTCTTTTGTTGCTCAGATGTGGCCTCTTTCTCTAAGCCAGCTCGGCAAGTGAGCTCACTGCCCTCTCTCCTATGTGGGACATGACTCCCAGGGGTGTAAATCTCCCTGGCAAAGTGGAACAGAAATACCGGGATAAGCTAGAACCCAACATCAAGGGATTGAGAAAGCCTTCTTGACCAAAAGGTGGAAGAGAGAAATGAGACAAAAATAAAGTCTCAGTGGTTGAGAGGTTCCAGAGTCAAGAGGTTACCCTAGAGGTAATTCTTACGCATTATATAGATATCCTTTTTAGTTTATGGTGTATTGGAGTGGGTAGAAGGAAGGACCTAAAACCGTTGAGCAGTGTTCCAGTAGCTTTGATTATCGAAGATAAACATTTACAGTGTGACTGGGTGATTGTGAGAACATTGTGTCTGATACTCCTTTTACACAAGGTATGGACAGATGAGTAAAAAAATATGGATTAAAAATAAATAATAGGGGGGACAAAGGGTAAAATAAATTGGATAGATGGAAATAATCTACAAATACTCAGAGGGAGGAGTAAGGTAAATGGTATGTATGAGTTTTTTCTTTTTTCTTTTCCTGGATTGATGAAAATGTTCCAAAAAATGAGCATGGTGATGAATACACCACCAGGTGATGATATTGTGAGCCGTTGATTGTACACCACGTATGGACTGTATGTGTGAAGATTTCTCAGTAAGAATATTTTAAGAAATGTTTTCTGCTTCGAAGGACTTTGTTAAGAAAGTGAAAAGATAGCCTACTTCAATGGAGAAAATTCTTGGAGTCCTCATATCTGATAAGGGTTTAATACCTTTAAACCCTTATCAGATATATAAAGAAATCAGATATATAAAGAAATATATATACCTTTAAACCCTTATCAGATATATAAAGAAATCATACAACTCAACAATAAAAAGACAAACAACCCAATTAAAAATGGGAAGACACAAATTGACACTTTTCCAAAGAGGAAATACAAATGGCTAAAAAGCACATGAAAGATGCTCAAAAACACTAGCTTGTAGAGAAATGCAAATCAAAACCACATAATGTGATACCATTTCACACCTACTGGAATGGCCACTATTAAAAAAACAGAAAACCGCAGGTGTTGGAGTGGATGTGGAAAAACAGGGAAACTGCTGGTGGGAATGTAAAATGGCGCAGCTGCTGGGGAAGACAGTTTTGAGGTTCTTCAGGGAGTTAAGTGTAGAATTACTACACAGTCTAGCAATCCTGCCACTAGGTCTATACCCAAAAGAACTGAAGTTGGGAATTTGAAAAGACATTTGCACAGCAATGTTCATAGCAGCCCTTTTCCCAGTTGCCAAAAGATGGAAGCAATCCAAGTGCCCTTCAACTGATGAATGGGTTAATAAGTTGTGGTGTATTCATACGATGGAATATTTTTCAGCTGTAAGGAGGAATGAAGTCCTGATGCATGCGCCAGCATGGATGAAACTTGAGGACATTATGGTGAGTGAAATAAGCCAGACACAGAAGGACAAATATTGTATAATCTCACTGATAGGAACTAATTATAATAAGCAAACTCGTAGAGTTAGAATCTAGAATAGAGATTACCAGGAGAGAGAATGGAGACAGAGAATGAGGACGTGATGCTTAATTTGTGCAGAATTTCTAGTTAGGTTAGCTGTCAATGTTTGGGAATGGATGGTCATGAAAATAACACATCACTGTGAGCGTAATTAACAGTACTGAGTCACGATGCTGAATGTGATCGAAAGGGCAGTTCTGTGTGGTGCATGTTATAGACGGAAAGTTAGAAGATACAACATGAGACTGTGTAACAGTGAACCCTGTTATGGATGCAACTGTGGTTAATAGTACAAATATAAGAATGTTCTTTTATGAATTATAACAAATAAGTATCACTATTATAAGGTATTAATAATAGGGTGGTTTATGGGAAAATACACCTCGTGCAAACCGTGGACTTCTTTCATTTATTGTTACAAAGGCACCACACACTGCAAAGTGTGTGCGATGGGGTGGCATATGGAAATGCTGTCGTTTTTACATGACTTTTAAGTAAACCTACAACTTCTGTAATTAAAAAAAATTAAAAAGCTAGAATTAAAAAATCATTATGCAAAGTGAAAGAAATCAGACACAAAGTACTACAAAGCGTATGATTACATTTGTATAAAACATAAATGTAAATAAATACATAGAGACAGAATTTGCAGGGCTGGGGAAGGATAGAGGGATTGAGAGGTGACTGCTAAGAGGTTTTTCATTTTGGAATAATGAAAATGTTTTAAGATTGATTGTGGTGATGAATGCACAATTCTGTGATTATGTTAAAAGTCACTGATTATACACTTTGGATGGATTGTGTGGGATGTGAATATATCTCAATAAAACTGCTTTAGAAAAAACAACAAAAACAAAAAAGAAGATACAATGATAATGATGAATCTATCAATATAGCCTTAAATATATAAATAAACAGGACTAAAGAGAGAAAAGATGAAGCAAAAATTGTAATCATGAGATTTTATATGCTCCTTTCAGAAAATGATAGACCAAGCAAGAAAAAAGCAAACATAGGAAGATTTAAGCAGTGCAATTAACAGACCATAACGTACTTATTTGTTTATTTATGGATCTATGTATATGTATATATTTGCAAAAATCAACCATGTTTTAAACCATGAAAAATGCCATTATAAATTTCAAAGAATCAAGATCACAGAGATTATAGTTCTTTGATCATAATGTAATAATAATAGCAATACAGAATAATAGTACCTTGTCTCCTGATCTGATTTGCTGAAAGCTAAAAAACTGACTACTAAATGATGTTTGGGTTAAAGAAGAATAATAAAAGAACTTTAAAAATACATAGCATTTAAAGAAAAATTTCAAAATTGTGGGAGATAAAGCAGCACTGAGAGAAAAATTATAGCTTTAAATCTTTTATCTGAAAACAAAAAAAAAGGAGGGGGGAAATGAGTGAATTTTAAGAAAACCCAAGAGGGAAAGAAAGACTAAACATAACTCTAAAAAGTCAATGAAACAGAAGACAAAAGAGTGAGAGAAAGAAAAGATTAAATAGACTATTTAAAACGCATTCTTAGAAAAGATCCATAAGCTGCAGCAGCCATTGAGACTAGCCAGACAAAAGAAGAAGAGAGAGGCGAGAAAAGACGACACCTCAGATGATGAAGGGGAAGAAGGACAGATGGAAGGAGGGTGAGGAAGACCCACGGGGAGGCCGTCCTTACAGCGGCCCCACACCTGGACTGCGAGGAGGCACCCCGAAGGCGGCCAGGTTGGGGCGTCAGAGCCTGTGGGGTGGGAAGGGTCCGTGCAGGGGAGGGGATGGGCGGGTGAAGGGGACGGTTGATCACCATTACGAAAGTGATATAAATGTGGATATGGAGAAAATGAGATCGAACTCTGGTATTGGATTGGAATTGGTGATATTAGTGCAAACTTAGTTTTCAATATAGGTAGATAGATAGACAGACAGATGGACAGAGACAAATCTTCTTAAGATTTATCCTGGAATGAAAGAATTGTTCAATATTAGTGCGTCTAACTATACTGGAGTAAAGTACCAAGCAACAGACTTTTTTTGATAGACTCAGAGCCTATTAAATGCAACACCTACTTAAAATAATAATTTTTTAAAAAAACTTCAGATGCTAGAAATAGAAGGAAAAGTAACTTGGTAAACTTATATAATACAAATGTACAGCACATACCATCAAGGTAGAGAAACTTTGGATGCATCCTTTATTTTTTGGGTGCATGGTCCGGGAATCGAACCCGAGCATCCAGCATGAAAGGCGGGCATTCTAACCACTGAACCCAGCCATGCGCCCTATGGATGTGTCCTTTTTAAGCCTGGGAAAACAGTAAATATGCCTGCTAGCCTGGCTGGAACGGAAGAGAGTCTGGAGGTGCTGCCTGAGGCACGAAGACAGGAAAGAGCTGGCTTAGAAGGAAATAAGCAAACTGTCAGAGTCGACATTTGAACTAATACAAAGTTCAGCAGAGGTAACCAGCATTCCTCAACACCAGCATGAGCCAACTAGAAAATATAGAAAGTAATATATCATTTACAGTGACTGTAACCATAAATTATTTAGCAATTAAGCTAAGAAAGAAGGCACAAGAATTTTACTGACAAAGGTTAAAACACAGAAGAGCTCCTGAATTAACAGTGGTATTACTATGAGCGTGGCATGGCCTTGCTTAAAAGTATAAAGATGTCAATTTTCATGAAGTCAGTTTATAAATTCACAATTCCAACCAAAATTTCATTAGGACCTTTGAAATGACTTAAAACTTTACTGTAAAATTTATGAAGAAGAATAAAGAGTTTGTTCACAAATTACCAAGTAAATTTTGAAAAAAGAAAGTTGGCTCATTCCACTAGATTTAGAGACATGCTATGAAAATGCAGTAAGAGGGCCAGTGAAGCAATGCAGGAACAGCCAAATAGACTAAACTCCTGACTTCTCAATAACAAGCCCACATTTGCGTGGAACTGGAAATATGATGCAGGAGATGCCGCAGATGCATGAGGGAAGGGAAGATAGTTTATAGGTGGTGATGGGAAAACCATCTGCCAGAAAGAGACAAAGTTGGCCCACTGAAGGCCATACACAGAGGTGTGCTTGGATAGATGAAGGTCCAAGGGTGAAAGATAAAACTCTGAAGCAAAGCTAAAAGAAAAAAAAGTGAGAGAATATCTCTGTGACCCTGGAACAAGGAAGGACTTCTTAAATTTAAATAAGACCCCCAGAGTACAAACCACATGGCAAAAATTGCGGTTGTATCAAAATTAAGGATTTCTATTCAATAAAGTATACCATAGATAAAGTTAAAAGAGAGCTGTTTGAATGCAGTGCATCAAACTGACTAGGGAAACGAAAGCAGCAAAGATAAGTGAATCTAAAAGGGAAAATGGGCAAGGGAAATCTCCATGACTTAGAAGAAGAAAAATGTTCTAATTCACTAGCAAGTATACAGTGAAATAGATATAAAGAAAAAGACACAGGTTTATGCCATCAAATTGACTAAAATGGCAAATAATAGCTAAAATCGGAAAGGCTGTGGAGGAATGGGAAAGCTACTACTGGAGAACAATAAAAACAGTTTTTGTTTTAAAATTTATTGTTTTAAATTTACTTAAAGATAGTGTTCTGCTAAATTTGTCTCCATTCTATAACCCACGTTTCCGTTGATGGATACTGTGCCAGCTTGAATTTGTTGTGGAGCCCTGAAAAGCCATGTCCTTTAATCCTCATTTAATATCGCTGGATAGGAGCTTTTTGACTGTTTCCATGGAGATGTGACCCACCCAATTGTGGGTAGTCACTGTTGATTAGGTGGTTTCCATGGAGATGTGTCTCCACCCATTCAAGGTGGGGTTGCTTACTGGAGCCCTGTGCCAGTTTGAAAGGTTGTATGTACCCTAGAAAAGCCATGTTTTAATCCTAATCCCATTTTGTAAAAGCAGCTGTTTCTTCTAATCCCTATTCAGTACTGTATGTTTGAAACTGTAATTAGATCATCTCCCTAGAGATGTGACTCAATCAAGAGTGGTTGTTAAACTGGATTAGGTGTTGACCTGTCTCCACCCATTCTAGGTGGGTCTTGTTTAGTTTACTGGAATCCTATAAAAGAGAACAACAAGAGAGAAAGCCAGGAGATTCTGAGAGAGCAGAATGACATAGCCACAAGAAGCAGAGAGTCCACAATCACCTTTGGAGATGAAGAAGGAAAATGCCTCCCAGGGAGCTTCATGAAACAGGAAGTCAGAAGAGAAGGCTAGCAGATGATACCAAGTTCACCACATGCCCTTCCAGCTGAGAGAGGAACCCTGACTGTGTTCGCCATGTGCCTTCTCAGCTGAGAGAGAAACCCTGAACTTCATCAGCCTTCTTGAACCAAGGTATCTTTCCCTGGATGCCTTCAATTAGACATTTCTATAAACTTGCTTTCATTGGGACATTATCTCGACCTTAGAACTGTAAACTAGCAACTTATTAAATTCCCCTTTTTAAAAGCCATTCCATTTCTGGTATATTGCATTCCTGCAGCTAGCAAACTAGAACAAGCCCTTTAAAAAGAAACTTTTTTTTTCTCTTTACCATATTCTTTACCCCTCCTCATCTACCACTAGTATTTCAGTCTACTCAATTTACTTTAACCTTTGTTCCCCCTATTATTTGTTTATTTTTATCCATATTTTTTTACTCATCTGTCCATACCCTAGATAAAAGGAACATTAGACACAAGGTTTTCACAATCACACAGTCACATTGTAAAAGCTACATTATTATCCAATCATCTTCAAGAAACAAGGCTACTGGAACACAGCTCAACAGATTCAGATACTTCCATCTAGCCTCTCCAACACACCATAAACTAAAAAGGGGATATCTATATAATGCATAAGAATAACCTCCAGGATAACCTCTTAACTCTGTTTGAAATCTTTGAGCTACTGAGACTTTATTTTGTCTCATTTCTCTCTTCCCCCTTTTGGTTGAGAAGGTTTTCTCAATCCCTTGATGCTGGGTCCCGGCTCATCCCAGAACTTCTATCCCACATTGCCAGGAATATTTACACCCCTGGGAGTCATGTCCCATGTGGCAGGGAGGGCAGGGAGGGCAGTGAGTTCACTTGCCATGTCGACTTAGAGACAGAGAGCCACGTCTGAGCAACAGAAGAGAATCTCTGGGGATGACTCTTAGGCCTAATTTTAAGTAGGCTTAGCCTATTCTTAGCAGGAATAAGTTTCATGGGGCAAACCCCAAAATTGAGGGTTTGGCCTATTGATTTAGTTGTCCCCACTGCTGGCAAGAATGTCAGAAATTCTCCAAATGGGGAAATTAAGTATTTCCTCCTTTTTGCCCAGTGCCCCAAGGAGACTTTGCAAATACTTCTGTATTCACCACCCAAATCACTCTGGGATTTATTGGGGTATCACACTAACCTGGACAAACCAACAAAAATCTCATGCCCTAGTCAAGATTTCGTGTACTTATGGTGTTCAATTAAACTGACCATACAAGTTAAATTAGGAAATGCACTACCCAAAATACAAATTTTGCACCAAATAAACACTTCTCCTTTTAGTCTTATGCAGTAGTTGAAGTTTTAAAATATGGACAATATCATCCTTTACCCAGTCTTCTGATACACCTTAGTCCTATCTAGATCAGCTTCATTCATATCTCTACTCAAAGTCTGATCACTTTTTCAACTCCTTAAACAGTTCCTGTATGGGGTACTGCTGATTTTCATAGCTTCAGAGCTCTAACTGTGTGTCTCAGATGTCACATAAATACCCGAAGTTTCTGGGAAAGACCATGTTATATATAAACATCTCAGGATCTCAGAATTTAGAAATAACAGTTACACCTCCTGAATATATGTGAACACTGTAAGAGTTTATAATCTAGGACCCTTTACAATAGGCCCCAACCTGATAACCCACACTCTCAACTTTAGTTCACTGAATTTTTATATTATAGTTAGTTCTTATGATTGAGGCATGATAATATTTGTCTTTTTGTTCCTGAAATTTCATTCAACATACAGTCACCCAGTTGCATGCCCCACAACATCAATCCTTCTTGCTGTGGTGCTCAGTAGTCCATTGTGTGTATACACCATCGTTCCCCCTTCCTACCTCATCCCCCCTTCCTTACCTCCTTCGTTTTACCCTTAAGCCACCTCCATCCATTGTGGATCAGGAACACTGCTGCCATAAACACGTGTGCAAATGTCCATTCATGTCCCCACACTCAGTTCCTCCAGGTATATACTGAGCAGTGGTTTCAGGATCATATGGCAAACCCACCCCTAGCCTCCAGTGGAACCACCACACTGCAAGAGGGAACCATTTTGGAAAAAGGTTTAGAGCCACCAGAGCCAGGAGAGCCTACGCAGCCAGAGATGTTTGGAGAGGAAGAAGGAAAACGCCCCCGGGGGAGCTTCATGAAACAAGCAGCCAGGAGAGAAAGCTAGCAGACCTTGCCATGTGTCCTCCCAGCAGAGAAAGAAACCCCAAACTTCATCGTGTATTCCAGCAGCTTTCAAACTAGAATAGATACTATCCAGAGACACTCTCCAGCAGGCCTCTAAGAAGGTGGGTATGAGGCTCTCCATTGCAGCATTGTTGGTGGGACGAGGAATTCGAGGCTACATTAAGGGAATGGAAAAATAAAACGGAATCCCATGTGGCCATCGGAGGCAATGAACTAGATGCACAAGTGACGACATGAATAGATCCTAAAAACAAAGTGTTAAGTGAAAAAAGAAAAAGCATGAGATTTATAGCATAATCTTTTATGTAAATTAAGACATATACCCACAGAATGATAATATCTTTTGCAAAGATATATGAGTTTTTGGTTTATGTATCTAATGTATTAGAGTAGGTGTCTAGTGGGGGAAGGTGATGAGAGCGGGGATCAGGGATGAAGGGAGAACATTACCCAGCTAGAAGCTGGGAGGCCACATAGCACAGAGTTAACAGCATGGAGTCCACCTGGGTTTGAATCCCTGCTCTGCCCCTTGCTAACTCTGGTACCTTTGGTGAGTACATAACGGTGGTACAGAGGTGTCCCCACAGTATGAAGGTCTGGAAGTCAGCCTCCAAAGGTGGCCCCACACAGTTCTGCCCCTCCCTGTCAGCACATGTGGCTCCTCCATTAAGAAGCCGGGCGGTGACTGCTTTGACCAACAGAAGGTGAGAGGAATTGACTTGCCAGGACTTCCAAGTCCAGCCATTAAGCAGGCCAGGAACTTCTTCTGCCCTGGAACACTGAGATGTGACGGGGAAGCCCTTGATGCTGAGATGCCATGCCAAGAGACAGGCCATATGGAGGAGAACTTGTGCCATCTGACAGCAGTTACAGGAGACGTCCACGTGCAACCAGAGAGGCACTGTGCAGCTGAGCCCCCGCCAACCCAAGGAATAGTGAGACAAAATAAAATGGCTGTTCTGGACATCCTACGTTTTGGGATGGTTTATTATGCAGCAAATAGATAACTGAAACAATGAGTTTAATAACAGTACATACCTCATAAGGTTGTTAGGAGGATTAAACAAGGTAATTTTCAAAGTGCTGAATAGTACATGGTCCATGGGTAGTGCATGGTAAAATGTATGTATTTGCTGCATAAGATAGGACAGGGCCCTACATGTGGATGGTGAAGGAAACTGACGTGGAGTATGATTCACATTCATGCTCCATGACACAGGATGATTGAGTTCGTCATACTCCGTGACACACTTAACTCAATTCTTTGCACCTGATGTCCACAGTAAAGCAATATAAAATCTCTGATAGGGTCCATATGCTCATTTCCATGAAGAGGCAACTCCAGCCCAGGCAGGTGGAGTGTGTCCCAAAATGGAGTGTCCCAAACTGGAGTGGGGCTCCCCAAACTGTTACTCCTTCTTGACTGTATCGTTTTGCTTTGGGGACAGAACTTAGATCCACAAGAAAACACTAGATGTATGACCATGGTGACTCGTGAGTCCCTCATTTCGGGAACACAGACCACCGGTGGACGATATTTGTTTTCCTTTGCAGCACTAGATCCAGAACTAGAATTTTTTAAAAAAAATCTATAGTGAATTCTAACTTAGCCACAGGCTCTGCTATCAGGAAATGAATGGATAATTGAACTCTACACATAATTCAAGGATCCCTACCAAGTTAGGAATTCCAGAAATTCTTTGTACTCACAGTTCTTTGTACTCCCAAGCCCAGTGCTCAGTAAATAGCTGTTGATTATTTAAGTTGACTCCCTCTTATTTCAAAAACGATTTGAAACAATTTGTTTATGGTCCTTCAAGAATTTACCAAAATCACTGGTGAAAACCCAGGCTAGGGCAAAATAACTCAAAAGTTAGGAACAGCGAGTGAGAGGAGGGGAAAGGACAGGGCATCATCATTTATTCGTAAACTACTGGGAGCTTACATTCTTTATCTTGCTCAGATCTTACAAGGACTCCATGAAGTCATTTTTGTCCCCATTTTACAGAGTCAAAACACATCTGATAGGCCAGCTCCCTTGTCTACAGCTCGCAGCTGTTACAATACAGAGCTTGGATTCAAACTCAGGCGGTCTGACTCTATAGTTGGGTCTCTTTCTACTCAATCCCATTGGGAAGCAAAGAGTCAGAACAACTAAAACAACATAGGAAAGTCACTAAGTCTCCATGTCAACTCCAGACGCTGAGACTTTGGGAAAGTCAAAAATAGGTGGATCATGGGATATTAATAGCCTGTGTATTTCGATAAAACTGACCCATTTTGGAGAGGATTTGCAGGTGCCCAGGCATCGCTAGCCAGAGTGCCAATACCTCATGACTCCAGCTTCAGCAGCACCAGGCTTCACACGGTCAGCCTGCCAGTGAGAAGATCCTCCCTGTGCTCAGTCAGGAAGGATGGCGCCGAGCTGGGCCTATCCGGGTCCCAGCCTTCCTATGCCAACGTGATCCCCAGCCCCTGGCCCACCTCCCCTACCACTTAAGGCTTTTGAATCACAGTGCCACACGTCTCATCTAGCACCAGGGACTACAAGCCATAGGCATATGACCTTCGGGTAGCTTTTGGGAACATTGGATTAAAGAGGAGAAGAGGCATTCACCCATTTCGTTTCCAAGGTGTCTTTCCTTCTTAGATTCCTTTGGCCTTGGAACATTCCCTGGTGCTGGCAGACTGAAGGCAGAGTCCGTGTGTGCATCGTCCACTCTGTAAGCTCAGTGGGGGTCAGGGAAGGCCGAGGCCAACCTGCAGCCCCAGTGGAAGAACAGCGCCGAGAGGCAAACATCCCAGGAGGCCCCGGGTGGAAATGGGACCTCCGACAGCTGCCGGTGGAGGTGCTGGGGCTACTGTTTTACTTCCACTTTCTCCTTTGGCTCCTCCACTCCCCAGACGTGTTACCTTCACTGAAAGTGAGATGACTGTGGCTGTAACCTAGCTGAAAGTGAACATCCAGGGCAGGACCCAGGCTCTCAGGGTGGAGGAAGGGCAATCAGACAACTAAAGACAAAAGTAGTTTCCAAATCATGCCGTTTATTTGTCCTTAATTGAATTTTACAGCTCAACTGAGCTGCTCAGTTCTCTGAGGAGCAGTAGGATTTGTGCAAACACTTTGTATGTTCTCTGTCCTTCCCCCAAACAGAAACACACACAGACACACACACACGTAGGCGTGCACGTGTGGGATAGGCAAGAGCACACTGGACAGATGTTAGAGTTACTTTCCCCTCTAGCTCCACCATGACACACAGTTGTCTCCACATAACATTCTCAGGAGAAGTGGTTAGGAGCTTATGGCAAGGAGTGGACGGGTAGATTGTGTCGGAAGTCCTGGGAAGGGCAGCCATGAGTCACCAGGATCCTTTAACTGTCACTGCCCCTCATTCCTTCTCACTTTTCATTCTTGATTTTGCAAAAAGAAAGGATACAAATGTAGCAAGGGCTGCTCCTAACCCATTTGGTCCTTTATGGCCGTCAGCTTCTTTCCGGCAGGGGCAGCCCCTTTCCATGGAACGTGGCTTGGTGGACCGGTGTGGAGGCTGCATTTCAGCTCTTGACTGCCCCTTGCCTGGGTGCCCTTGGGCAAATGCTGCAGTCCTCTAGACTCGCCTACCTTTTTACCTCAGGGTAAAAAGTCCAAGAGGGCAGGAAGTAGCCTCCCAGAACTTTTAGAACCCCAGATGGCCCCTGGTGCTGGGGGAAGCAGAGTCTCTCACAAGGAGTCCCAAGCTGGTGGCCTAGGAAGGGGAAATCGATGCTGCCAAGGGCATCCTGCCCATCACCCTACATATAAGCTACTCCTTGCATCTTGGACTCCGCTTTATTTCCCAGGATCAGGGATGCAAATATAGGGAAAGAGGGAGGGAATGGGAAGTTACTGGAAGGGCTCCAATTGGAGTGATGGGAAGTGTCATGGTTAGGGACACGTGTCAACTTGGCCAAGTTGTGGTACTTGTTTATCTGATTGGGCAAGCGCTGGCCTGTCTGTCACAATGAGGACATTTCATAGGATTAGGTCATGATCACATCAGCTGCATCCACAGCTGATTGCATTTGTAATCAGCCAAAGGGGAGTGTCTTCTACAATTAGTGATGCTAAATGCAATCATGGGAAGCCTTTTAAGGAGGACTCAGAGGAGATAGGTTGCATTCCTGCTTTGGCTGGTGAGCCTCTCCTGTGGAGTTCATCCAGACCATCCATTGGAGTCGTCGGCTTCGCAGCCTGCCCTGTGGATTTTGGACTCTGTGTTCCTGTGGTCACGTGAGACACTTTTATAAGTTTTATATTTGCAAGTGTTCCCTGTTGGTTCTGTTTCCCTAGAGAACCCTGACGAATGCAGGAAGATTTTGGTGATGGGTGGTGGTGATGGTGGCACAATATCGTGAACATAATTAACACTGAAATACGTATCTGAATGTGATGACAAGGGGAAATATGAGATTGTATATATGGTAACAGAATAAAAATTACAAAAAAACCCTACAGAATACACTACACAGTGTACCCTATGTTAAACCAGGGATTATGGTTAATAGTACAATTATAAAAATGTTCTAGCATCACCGTAACAAGTGTTCCACCTCCAAGGAAGATGTTAATAATAGGGTGATATATGGAAATCCTGTGTTTTATGTATGATTATTCTGTAAATGCACGATTTCCTTAACATAGAAAACAAAAAGTTAAAAAATATATATATATATATAGGGAAGAGGCATGGTACAGTACTAACATGCCAGCCTTTCCTAGCCCCAGGGCACTGTCTGGGAACTGCCTGCCTGTGATATGTAGTGTCACCATCTCTCAGTTCATGAGCCAGGAAAGCAGGGAATCCCTGCAGCCGACCTCCACAGGAAATGATCCTGGGAACCTTCTGCATCCTTAATTCATGGAAGCAGGGAGGGGAGAGGGGATGGACCTCTCCTGAACGTTTGTGCCCTTGAGTTGAGAGGTATCACTGCTTAATCTGCCAACTCAGAGACCAAGTCTGGGTGGATGACATTTATCAAGTATATTACAGGGCTGCCACTCACAAGCCACCGAGCTGGACTCTCTGCTCTGGAAATGCAATGTGTGACAGCTGCGTGCAGCCAGTGGTGTCCAGCATTTTAAAAAGGTCAATTAAGAAACGGGTGATGGTGGTGCAGCTAATGACAACCCAGAGGGGTAAGCAGGGCTGAGTAAACAGAAGGGCTGAGGCGTACATTACTGGAATTGAAGTGTCGAAGTGAAGCGTGGTGGGGAGGAAATCTATTGTCACAAGCCATAAAGCACATCTGAGTTTTGCAGCATAGGGCGGTCCAGCTGTTTCCCTCCCCAGGCAGCGTGGGAGCAGTCTGTGAATACAGGGCTCGGCTGACAAAGGGAACACCTGCATGCACTTGATCAATCTGCAGACAGAAACTTACCCTTCCGACTGTCAGGTCCTTTGCACTTTCAGCTCTCACAACTGGGGAGCACAAGGCAGACAGATGCTGGAGTGAGATTCAGAATGTGGGTCATGTACTAGAAATCCGTATTTTAAGCATGCCTGCTCCTCACTCCGGAGTGGGTTGGGCAGACAGCAGGGAGCCTGGTGCCGCCCCAGCACGTGGGCCTCAGAGGCACATCGCTCCCTCGTTTCAGTGGACCCACAAATGCAGGGTGCAGATCTGACCCTTTACACAGCGACGGAGAAAAGAGGTACACGAAGCTCTTGGTAAAAGTCAATTTCAGCCTGTGAGAGAATTGGCTTATGGATGGGGAGGCACTGTGTGGGGCTCCTTTTTTTGAAAACCAGACAGAGGGGTCTTAGACTAAGTCATGGCTGCTAGGACCGGCTTTTTTGCCACTTCTACCTGTCAAGCCAGCAATTCAAGAGCGCAATGGGAATGCTAATTTATATGCAAAGCAGGTCCAGGGTTCCTAGAAATGTCTAATGATTCTCCAGTTCATTACAGATGCAGAATTAAGACATGTACTAAATACAATGGGAGTAAGAACACCGACCTTTTCGTTTTCGTTTTCTTTCTTAATGCTACTTTGGGAAACTTCACAGGTCTCATGATAAAAAAAAAAAGAAAAGTATTGCAATCAGTGGGGTCTGTCTTTCACACTCTGTTTATTTATTATTAGAAAATAACTTCTATCAGCTGTCAGTACCAAACAAGTTGAAAAGGAGTGCGCTTCTCACCATAATTTTGTCCCCCTTCCTTGGTATTTAAATAAACTGCTCACCGTGGGGAGAACTGCCACACCTTTTTTTTCTTTAAAAACTGAATAGTTAATGAAGTTTAGTACAAAACATCTTTCAAATATGACTTGAACATACTTCAAGTCAAACATCTGCCGTTGTTATGCTGTCTCCTTGAGTAAGAGACATGAATGAGATGAAAAAGACCACTCGAGCTATCAAATTACCCCAAAGAATATACAACAGAAATGGAGAAACAAATAAACTAACCCAAACAAAACCCATCCAAACCAAGAAACCAGTTTTTACATTGGCTTTTCAATTTTGATTATCATCTAAGTTTAATATATATATATATTTGAAATAGTAATAAAAAGGGAAGAATTGCATCCTTAGCAGGGCAACCTTCCTTATATGTTTAAGAGGTGTTCAGAAAATTCCATACAGTATCTGCTAAATAAACATGTTTGGCAGCTTAGCAAATATCATATGATTGCAGCATCCATGATTTGAAGAAAAACAGCATTTGCTTTCCTTCTGGCAGAGTTCGTCGCTGGGGGCCATGTGCCAACATGACTCTGGATGATCCTAGACCCACAGCTTAAGGGAGGGTTTGGGGTGGCTCAGTGCATAGCCCCAGTGCCGAGACTTCCAAACCCCAAACAACTGTCAGCCAACCAGTGGTGCAAACGTCAAACAATTGTCTCCTTTGAGTTCCTCTTGACTGAGTGGAGGCCCAGCAAGGACTGCTGGTTAGAAGGTATGTTGACTGACTTTGGAATGAGGAGAATCACCCTTTGATTGGTCCGACGCCATTCATTGTACAATCGACAGTGGTACCTAAATGACACCTGGGAGTGGGAGAGGAAAAATGAAGGACGTTTTCAGATAAGCAGAAGTTGGTAATCAAACCAAGAAATAAATAAGCCACTTAAC
The DNA here is from genome assembly GCF_023851605.1 of Tamandua tetradactyla. Lineage (NCBI taxonomy): Eukaryota > Metazoa > Chordata > Mammalia > Pilosa > Myrmecophagidae > Tamandua > Tamandua tetradactyla. The sequence continues at coordinate 658,474 of NC_135347.1, read as the reverse complement.
ACAGCTGGCAGCAGAGTGGTGGGGTAAAAGCCCTGGCAAAACTGCTCTAGTAAGCAGCGGAGTCCTGAGAGATCCGTGCACCAACCAAAGGGCACCTACGCGTGTCTAAGTCAGGCTCACATGGGAAGCTTTCCTTTGTTCCTCCTCAAACTGGGTAAAATCAGGATACGAATAGGAAAATGGGATCCTTTCTAAGTCTGGATTTATTTTCAGGCTACTGGTATTCCAGGTCCCAAAGCATCAGCTGCAAAGAAAAAGGCTGGCTGGCTGTAGCCAGGCAGAGTGTACAGTGCCAGGCCTTGCCCAGCAGAGTGACCATGGGCTATGTGCCTCTCTGGTCCCCAAGCTCCTCTCTGTAAAATGCGAGGGATGCTAGGGCTTCTTGAATTAAGAGGACCCCATTCACATGACTGACATGAAGGGTACCTTTCGTTTTGTTACACAGACAACCTGTGCAATTGTACCAGATGCCCCAGGTACAATCCCTACTTGCCTCCGGCTCCAGTCTCATTCCCCTGATAGGTTGCGTCAAGCTAGACTCTCATGGCATCCAGAGCACCTCGTGTGCCCCTTAGCATGGCATCGAGGGCACTGCACATCACTTTACTTTTTTGTCTCTCCCCCTACACCAGATGGATCTGGAGAGCAGGGCTTAGATAGTATCATCTTTGCATGCCAAGCCCCTATCACAAGCACCTATCATAGTGCACAGGACTTAGGTTTCTCAATAGAATGTGCCGAGTGAATGAGTAAATATATATCCTACCCTTCCAGGTTGCAATACACTACTTCAAACCTAAACCTCTCTTTATAATACCTGACAGATGAGCAGTGAACCCTGGTCAATTGTGACAGCTATGTTCAAAAAGCACTTGCAACTCATGTAAATATACTAGATTGAGAAACTTAAATCTGTGGTTTGCGTTGGAGAAAGCTGGCATAAAGCTTTGGTGGGCTACCCAGGAAACTAAGAAGCCTTTTGAAGATGTAGTAAATGGCCTTTAAAATCAGGGAGGATCTAATTTGAGTGAATCCAGGTGATTTAGGTGAGTCCTCAGAAGGAAGTGCCCTCGAGCCTGGGATGACAAATTATCCAGGTTCTGAGCTGTGTAATCGCCTGAGGGTAGGTAGGCTGTGTAGCCACTAGCCAAGGTCCACAGGGGCCAGAAAGTGAGCTGATCTGATGATTTCTGGAAGTGGAGGAGAGCACAGGTCCTTAACCAACAAGGGCTTGTTAGTCTTCATGGCAGGATTATGAAATTCAAGGCCACTCGCAAATTTCTGAGGCTAGCAAGCAGATGCCACAGGCTGAGTGCCAGAAAGATTTGGGTATGAAATTAGAAGCTTTTAAACTCACACAGATGTGCTTTTTTTCCCAGAAAGTCCCTAGTATGCCAAAGTGGATCCGTCTTTTGTTTTGTTTTGTTTTTTTAAACTGGATTCTCTCATATCTATTCTGTTCTGCTGCTGCTTGGTTCTGCTCATGAATGTAAGAGAGGCACGATGGAAAGACTGCTGTTCAGAGCCAAGGGCAGCACAGAGACAGAACACAGACGAGTGCTTAATGAAGAGCTCTGGCAATACAAGAAGTCTGGAGTCTGAAAATAATACAGGAAAGCTGAATTTCAAATCGAGAGTCCTGTCCTCCATGAGGGTGAAAAGCTGTGCACACTCGGCACTCACAAGCAGAAAAGTGGTTGTGGTGAGATTGCAGGCAGCACCTTTGTGTACCCAAGGAAGGAGGTCTTAGGACTGGGCACTTGGGGCTTGAATCCTCTTCCTTCACTTAGTGGCTGTGATTTGGGGGAGGATTTCTTGCCATCTCCAAGCTTCAGTTTCCTTGTTTATAAAACATGAATTGTGATACCTGGGATAATGCCTGGGCAGCACCTTTCTTGGAGGCTTGCGCATGTGCAAATGCTCCTGGTGTGCTAGTCTTCATGTGCTTATATGGAAAAGAAGATGACAATTTTGTGAGACCCTTTTTTAGATACAGGGAAACTGGGGGTAAAAAAAAAGAAAAAGAAAAAGAAGTTGGGCTATTTCCTTTACTGCTTTGCTACTTGGTTTGGTCTGTGTACCAACCAGCAGCAGCTTGGCTTCACTTGGGAGATTGTTAGAATTTCGGAATTCAAACCCGAGCCTAAATTTTAACAAGATCCTCAGGTGATTCCCATGCATGTTCAAGCTTGAGAGGCACAACTTTGAGGAACTTAGCGTGTTAAGTGCCTAGCAAGTCTCCCGGTTTCTTGGCTAGGAAACCCCAAAAGCAGCCTACTTGTTTAGGTAAACAAATGAGATCCTGTTATGCATTAATCTATTTTAATTGCTGTTAACCCCCTACAATCTGCAGGTAAATTCAATCTATAAGAAGAAAGCATGATATGAAGATGACTGTTTAGGAGGGAAAATAAAGAAGGGTACCCAGTGCAGAAGGGACCAAAGGTTTGCAGTGCCCTGGGCCAATGCCTGATCTGGGCAAGCGTTTTTGCTACCTTCTCTGGATACTTCAGCAACTCTTCCCCCAAGCGGACTGTTTAGGAAATAAGGAGGTTTGATTTAGAGAAATAAAAAGTCAGTGAGGAAAAACTAAACAAGATAAACCAAGAAGAAGTTTTAATATGGGGACTTCATTTAGATAGTACTTTATTTTCTGAGGTTTTGATGGGAGAGGAAGTAGAAAAAGTATAAGGCCATTATACTAAAAACAAAAACATGCCCTTTATGGGAGGGGCTTCTTGAAATTTATTCATTTATTCATCCAAAGAATATTATTAAGCTCCTGTCATGGTCAAAGTCTACAAAAAGAGTTGTGATCATAGGGATGACACAAGAAAGGTTAGAAGATGTTAGTAACGTCTTCTCCCAATTATGGAGGTGACTGAAGCTGTGGGGAAGGTTTGCTGTAAAGTTACTGCAGGATTTGAGAAATCTTCTAATTACATATTTTTATTTTGCTCTTTCTCTCCAAAAGCTATGGTGCAACTGAAGTTTCGGGGCCAGGGCTTTGGAAAGTTGCCTTTCCAGAAATGGACTCGGCTCACTTATTTCTGACTGCACCATGGAAGAAAAGAGGACTTTACAGGAGTAAACTGGCCACTGAGAAAAACCTGTAGCCCGCACCTTTTCACAATGAACACTCCAGACTGCGAGGGAGGGTTTTCTGGGGAGTCTAGCCAGCCCACAGTGAACCTTGTGGGACACTGTTCTGAGGAGTTTCCCCCTTAATACCGAGAATTTAAACGATTAGCCCATGGGAGTTAGCCTTTGAAGAACCGGATCATCCTGTCATTGCATTCAATGATTTATCCATGGTTTCTGCGTTGGGCACTGGTGTGCCGTGGCCCTGTGAATGGGAGCACGTCCTTCCTGAAGTCCTGTACCATCTCTGCCTTGATTCTCTCACCTCTGCACTCGGGCCACCACAAATGACTTTATGGGAACTTTATTTCTTTTTTTTTTCATTTTACATGGGCAGGCACCGGGAAACGAACCCGGGTCCTCGGGCTTGGCAGGCAAGCATTCTTACCTGCTGAGCCACCGTGGCCCGCCCTATGGGAGCTTTCTTAATGCTTAGTGTGGATTCAGCTCTAACTTCTCTATTTGTCTATCCATGGCTGAGATGGCTAGGTTCTGGTGTCAACGTGGCCAAGTGATGATGCCCAGCTGTCTGGTCAGGCAAGCACTGGGCCTGACTGTTGCTGCAAGGATATTTTGTGGCTGGTTGATAAACCAGAAATCTGGTGTATTAAATCCTCAGTCAGTTGACTGCATCTGTGGCTGATTACATCTGAGATCAACTAAGGCACATCTCCCACAAAGGAGATAATCCAATCAGTTGAAGACTTTTAAGGGAGAAGAGAGACTCTTTCACTGCTTTTTCAGCCAGTGAGCTTCTCCAGTGGAGTTCATCCAGACCCTTCATCAGAGCCACCAGCTTCACAGCCGGTCCTACGGATTTCGGACTTTCCATTCCCATGGTTGAGTGAGACAATTTTATGCATCTCATATTTACAGATCTCTCCTGTTGGTTCTGTTTTTTAAGAGAACCCTGACTGATACAGTGGCCTTCAAATCATCTATGACATGAACAGTGATGTTTCTGGGTCACCTTTCCGCTGTGCGCTCAGAGTGGAAATGGCTGTGGCCTTGGATTCCCTGGATCCTCCAGACACTTGTGTTTCCACATAGCAGGTTACAGAAAGCTGAACTCCCAAGTTTGGATCACGACTGGCCCTCATGGCTGTGTGTTGGAGAGAAACTCCAAAGGCACTTTGAGGTGTTAGCGTGCGTGCTTGTCCCTCTTCACAGCGCCCAGGGGGGCCTTCCAGGAATCGCTCCTCAGAGGAACCGGGGCTTGGACTGACACCGTGCTTGTTTATCTAAGACATTTTCACAGCATATTCTCCTAAGCCTGACAGCTTGTTTACAATGGGTTTCTGCCGGAAGGCAGTTTCCAAGTGCTGTCAGCTTCTGAATTACGGCTCTTGCCAGGGCTGTTCGGTATAGCATTTATCTGCGAAGGAGTTATTCTATATTCAGTAACCTATTGCTGAGCTGACTCTGCAGTGTTTTTCACACAGTCAAAGGGGAGAAAAGCCTTTCCCTCCTGCTAGTTTGCATTTTACAGAGGGTTTGGCGGGTGGGAGAGATGAAGAACGGGGAAGCCGCAGGAAGCAAACCAAGCTTTTATTCTGTAGACTCCATTCCAGCACTATACCAGGTGCTTTGATAGAGGTTCAAAGATGTTATGCCACTTAATCCTCACATAACCCACTGGCTCAGAGGTTATCAATTATTTCCTCCAGTTTCTGCAGAAGAGGGAGGATGACCCGAGAGATGAAGGTTACCCTATTGGAAGTTATACAGCTATTAGGACACTAAATCTTGGGTTCAAACCCAGGTCTTGGATTCTAAACTCATGCGATTTTACTATGCAGCACTGCTTCTTGGAAATACGTCTACAATGAAGTATGTTATCACATTTCTAAAAACCCTTTTCCTAAAAACTTTCCTAATCTAGGAACCTTTCCCACCTAGATGTTCTGTGTACCTGAGATGGACTGTGTCTTTCTTTACTTCTCCTTCCCTTCCTCTCTACCTGCTTTTTCTTTTTTTTTTTTTACTTTCTTGCTAGGTCAGTGTAGTTTTTACAAAGCAGAGTTTTAAAAAGGTCCTTTATTTTATTTTATTTATTTATTTTTTGGGGGTGCATGGTCTGGGAATCAAACCCCGGTCTCCCGCATGGAAGCTGAACTGCCCTTGATTTGATTTTGAAAGCAAAACATTCAGATCTACACCTTCATCCATCCTTCATCTTAGAGACCCTTCTGAGAAAGAAATCAGAAACCAGTAAATCTCTAAATAGAGCAAAAACTTACACTTAATTATTTTCCAAAGTATGTTCCTGAGTACTTTCTCGTTTGAATCTTATAACTCCAGGGGGAGTTGGCAGGATGGGTGTTACTGTCACCCCCACTTCACAGATGAAGACACTGAGGCTCAGATGAGTGACAGGATGGCCCATGGTGGCACAGCTGACTGGAATTAAATAGTACTAGTTTGGCTGTTTAATTTATTTCTAGCCCTCCTTCCAACCCAGTCACTTTTCAGCTTCTGGACCTGCTTAACGGCCTGATTCACACTAAAGCAGGACACACATTGGAAGCGTGGACTTGGGAAGGATTTATCGTACTTACTAGCCTGGGAACATAATGTCTGAATTAACCAGAGGACTCAGATAAAGCTCCTCACCTACTTCCTGAGGCTCCAGTCAGTTTCCTCTTACTAGGAGCCTCTTAAACGGCTCCCCTTGCTGACTGACCACTGACCTGAGTGGAGGTAAAGAGTAGGAAGAGCCACGGGGTGAGTAAGAGGGAAATGAACAGGGGTTGGTGGTCAGGGGGTAGGAATGGTGGCGGCTGGAACAGGGTTGGAGAGCCAGAGGATGTGGGGGGAGGGAGAGTATGAGAATCAGAAGAAACTTTCATGTGCTGAGACTATACTACGGGATATGGGAATGGGACAGTTCAGACAGGAAATACGTATCGAATAACAATGGAACGTGCTCAGATTAGAAACAGGCAGGCACAGGAGACAGTAATGCCAGGAAGCATGTGGCCCGGTTTCTGAAAATATCTAGAGGATGGTGAGTCCTTCTTTGTGGGACCCAGTGGGGAACACTGAGGGAGAGATCAAATGTTGTGCTTTGTGGGTGCTGCCAACTAACTGGTGCTCAAGCAATCGGCTTTTTGTGTGAAGTTGAAAGAATGAAAAGAGAGATTTCTAAAAATTCCTCCTCATACACTGCGAGGACACATTGGGAAATGGTTTTCCTTTGGTGGCAGCTTCTCAGCTAGAAAAATTAGTATTTATATGGGCAGCAGAGTCACTATCCCAACACATGGAATAATGATTAGGCAATGTGCAGCAACACGCCCCACAAGGACTTTAGGCTGTGTCAGGACATAAGAAGAAAACAACCAGCAGGAAGGATTCATGATCTATAAAGGCAGTGACAGCGACAGTGGCCAAGTGTATCAGTCATAATAAACTATAATCCCGGGGAAGTGAGAAGCAGAAACAAGAGAAACAGACCGCCGTGCCTCACAACAAATGGAATCCTCAATGACTGGAGGACAGAAATGTCTGGGTGTGTGTCTCTGACTGATGGGCTCGCAGAAACGGGGCTTTTCCTTTGTTTGGTCTGCAGAAGCACAAATCCACACACATCCACATACTCACCACGCAGCGTAATAAACAGAAATCACACACTCCCACCAGCATTTGAAGGTCTGTCTGTAACTGGGCAGGTGCAATGTGTTACAGACAAGAGGGAAGGCTGGGGCCAGCAGTTCCCACTGGCCTGAACCCCTGGGCCCTGGGCCATACTTACTAGTGTCCAAAAGAGGTAAATAGTGAAGAGTGCGACAGTGAGTGCAATCAGTCCGACGGCTTCGAGCCGACTGCTAAAGTGCAGGTGGTCCACAGCGCCCCGCAGGCAGAGCCAGCCCGAGATCGTGGCCAGGGGAGTTATAAACAAGAAGCACACCATGTCTCCAAACAGAGTCCGCTTTTCATGCTGGGGACCTGGGTTTCTGAGCCACTGCCAGGAAAGGGAGACAGAGAAAAGCAAGGAAAAATGTTACATGCCAGGGTAGAGAGGAAACACACTACTCTGAGATTGTCTTTGTCTTCAGAATCTACAGAAAGGCACTTCTGACCTGTTCTGAGATCCCAAGGAAGCATCAGGGCTACATTCCCATGTCCCCACCCCATGAATCATAGTGATGATGGTAATAATCATAATGAAAATTTACAGCACACTTGCTCTAAGTGGCCTTTTTTTTTTTTATGTAGTTCAGTGGCTTATTATATTGAATCACAATGACCCGATGTGGAAGGGAGAGAGGACATGACTCTTGAAAGGAAACAATGGGGTATAAGTTCTGCATGTGACCAAAGCCTTCCAGAGTCTTGACCCTGGGATGTGTGCAGGAAAGAGTTAACTCAGCAGGTCTGGGTTGCTCAAACCCTGCACACCGCCAAGTAAGGCCTGTGTTCAGGACGGGCCCTTGGCTGGCCCCTGTGACATGAGCGCTGAGCCCTTAGAATATTCTGCCTTGGGCCAGGCCAAGTGGTACCAGTTTGACAGACAGTTCACACTAACAGGGTGATTTATGGTGAATACCTGTTTTTACTCTGGGAGTCTGGAGTCTGAGTAGATGAGATCAGTTTCACAGGAGCTGTAGTACTATATGACTGGCCTCCAGTGAAATCTCTGACCATCAAGGCTGGGTTAAGCTTCTTTGATTCACAGCATTTTGCTTATGTTATCACACATTGCTTCTTGGAGAATTAAATGCATCTGTATCACTTGACAGGGGGCGAGCACCTGCAAGCCTGCAGCTGTTTTTGTCCTGGACTTTGCTCCATGCACTTTTCCCTTAGATGATTTTAATCTGTATCTTTTCACTGTAATGAATGATAACTGTGAGTAAAACTGCTTTGCTGGGACATGTGAGTCCTTCTAGTGAATCTTTAAGCCTGAGAGTGCACATGGGGACACTTGACACATAATGAGATTCACTGATCCAGGAACTCAGTAATGTCCCTTTCTTACCTTTCAGGACTTGAACCTCCTCACTTAGGACCATTCCAACATCTCAATTGTGCTACCATCTCGACTGAATCAATCCCAAAACAGGATGGGGAAATCTCTATGAGTACTGAAGGCTAGAGATGAGAATTCACCCAGTAAGAGAAACAGGATAGTTATCCTTTCATATGGGAAATTGCTGAAGGTCTGCTGAAGTGTTTTCCATAGTCTACTCTAGGAAAATGCTTAAATAGACACTGATAATGAGGCATGGTGGCTGTTCTTCATATTAGCATTGAAATCTGTTCCCAAGTAATTTGACATTCCCATTTCACTGTCTCATGGAGTAACAGTAGAGGCCAACAAGTCCAGAGAAGGAGTGAGTCAAACATAGATGAGAGGGTGGGGGTGGGGAGAGACAGGGTTAGAGCTCTGCCTTCCATCTCGTCCCCACCACCACCACTAAACAGGGGCCTAGTGTTATCTGCCTGTGAAGCACACTCAGCAGTGCTGTGGGCTGACACCCCAAACAGGAACACTGAGGCTGCTGAAGAGACACCCCAAGTAGCCAGGGTGAGAACTCTCATAAAACCACTGACAGAGGGGAAAGGACCAGGACAGGGAAGACAAGATGGGTGGGGCTGGCTGGAGAGGGGAGAGAAGGCCATGCTCAAAGAAGGAAGAAAAAGAAGGGCTAAAAAGAGGGCAAGCAAGTTGAGGAAACAGCACTATAAGGGTTGGCAAAAGCCTCCAGCAGTGAGAAGAGAGAGAAGGTAAAGGAACAGAAGAAAATTTTCTAGGAGTTGTCCTTTCTTTGGATGCTTGCATTAGGCAAACATTCTGTGACTTCTAATCCCCAACATACCACCTTCCAAGGATAACCCACCTTAGAAATGGTATGAGATCCTGAAAGAAGTCTACCTCAGCTCAAAAATGGACATGAATAATGTTAAAAAAGAGATAACGGGAAGTTGAACTGTCTGCAAATACAAATATAGCATTTAAATCTTTAATACAAATACCAACAAGATCAAATGCAAACGATATTAACCACGCCATGTGTTGTCATACCACCCGTGATATCTCAGCAGCCTTAAAGAAATTCAAAGAGCTTTTACTAATTAACATTTTCTTGCCTAAATATCGTGAATATTGCTATGAAGTGGAGAGCAGAAATTGGGCATTATTATCCCAATTTTGCAGAGGCTCAGCTAGGTTAAATGATTGCTCCAGGAAGTTCAGTGGCTGAACTGAGAAGAGTATGAGATCTCTCTACTCTTATTCAGATGTGCAATCAGTGCAATACTTGAAAATTAAAATTGCATAACATTCAGAAATCTAGATTCTTGAACATCGGTTTGCCAAAATTGTAGCTATGCAACTTCCCTCACAGTTCAGATTTTCCCTAGAAGCAGGTCTGGAAACCCTGCATACTTTCCATACTTTCCAGAATCTATGCCCTCATTTGATTCTGTTAAACAAAAAGGCCCTTACTAAATATGCTGCAGAGATGTACAGACACGCTGACCTCACCCGACCTCTGAGTCATGCTGAAGACTTCCCTTAATTTCTTTTGCTTGGGAATTCTGGATATATTTTATTAAAAATGACCTCGCACCTTACTATGCTACATCTGTGTAGCCCTTGACGTTACCCAATGAAATGATTCAGGTTTGGAAGTGGTAATTATGAATCACAACTCATCTCTGTTTGATGTAAAAGAATGTTGAAGCAAACTAGAAATTACTATTGCTTGCTCCCAGTCTTCTGATTTCTTATTGTTCTCTAATCTTCTAATTTCTGCAAATGTTGCAGTTTATTCTACATATCAGTGAGCACCCAATTTCTGGACTCTGGACCCTATTAACAGTTTTGTTTGTTTTTTGGTTCAGCAGTTGTTTGCTGGTTATATTTGGGTATGGGGTACTTTCAATTGGCACTTTTGTGTTAAAACCTCTGTTTTCTTCAGAACCATAGTTGTTATTCATCTCTTACAGACATGCAGGTCCTGTGAGCAAGAACCGTGGTAATAACCTGTAATTGAGAAAAAAATCACCCTGTGCTGTTGTAAAAACCACTGTCAAAGTATCCAGAAGAGCTGAACAAGGATGTTTAGACAAGCAGAGTTTATAACAGAGATTTTGATTACAGCCTAAATTTCTAGTGATAAGGAACCAGTTACATAAAATTACTGAAAAAAGAATACCATATAGTAATTTCAAATAATACACATCTATATTTCTGAAGAGAAAAAGAGTACGTTTCTGTGATATAGTTCTGAACAGAAAAATAATTCTACTGGGCAGAATGTATAGTATGATAGTGCGTTTGTAATGATATACATATTTGTATACTTACATAGATAAAGACCAGAAGGATACCTAGCAAAATAGTGGCTATTCTTGGTGGGGGAATTATGAATGGTCTTTAGTTTTTTCTTTTTGTATGTACTTTCTTGTTCTTCTAAATGAAAATGGATGAATATGTAAAAAATCATGTATATGTTGAATATAAAATATATACAGAGACAGAGAGAAAGAGGCAGACACATGCGCACATACACAGAGTGAGAGACAGGGAGAGATGGGGCGTTCAGATAGTACACAGGAAACAATAGCAGTAAAAAAAAATCACTGAGTATCTGCTGTGGATGGGGTATGCTCAGTGCTAGAAGCCTGGATTTTTTTTTTTTTGGCGGGGGTTGGGGGGTGGGGGGTGGAGGGAGGACATGGACCAGGTACTGAACCTGGGTTTCCCGTATGGTGGATAAGAATTCTACCACTGAACCACTTCTGCACCCCTGGAGCCTGGGATTTATTGGCAATGTCTCTGAATACTCACAACAACCCCATGCAGTAAATGCCACCGTTCTCCCCATTTTACAGATGTGGACATCTGGGAACAGAATAAACCTAAAGGTAGATGGCAAGTTGGTGTTGGAGGTTGCTTTCCTTCTACACCAAATGGTGCTTGCGTGTGTGTTTGTGTGTGTGTGTGGGGGGGTGTTAGATTTTTACAAATTTTCAGCTAAAGAGAACACAGTAAGTTTTACTGTTTATTGGGTAATATGGGTGGCTGAATATTTGGTTGGCTGGCAGGGATCCTATCATGGTACTTTAGTAAAACAATGTTAGGCTGTTGTTCTTTGTTCTATTTTAATTCTTTTACTAAACCACAATGAAGACCAGGTTCTGGGTGTTTAATCTCAGCTACATCATCATGCATTTTTGTCGCGTTCATAACAGACAAAAGGTTGCTCTCCTCAATTGCTGTTCATTTACACTGCTGGCTCTTATATATCTTTTTTCTTGTCAGTTACATTTTTCATTCACTGGAAATTATGCCTATTCTGTAGAAGTATCCTCATCTAAATGTTATAAAAATAAGGAGCAGGCAGAGGCAGACACTAGGCTTGTTTGTGTGCCCAACTTCCCACTTGCCTTGAGGATGGGCCCTTATCTTTATATCATGGTGTCTATTACATAGAAGGTATTTAATGAATGTTTTGAATGAGAGATAATAGCTTGTGTTTACTCAGTCCTTAATATATGCCAGGCACGATCTTACATGCTCACTTGAAATAACTCATTTGTTCCTCAGTAGTCTCTGAGAGAGGTACCATTGTCACCACCATTTCATAGATAGGGAAACTGAGGCAAAGAGAAGTTAAGCAATCTGTAGAGGGTTGGATTTGGTCCATGCAGTCTATTTCCAAAGACTGTATTCTTAACCACTAGACTATACTATTTCTTAGTTTAAAAAAAAAAAGAGAGGGGGTAGTAGCTGGAGGGGGAGAAGAAGGATCTCACTGAACTGTTCTAATCAGGACGGGAAGGAATATTTCCTCATCATGGTTCCCCTTTTGAGACGCCATTTAATTTTTGCTGCCACTTCTGGACAGCTTTTTTTCTTTTTTACATGGGCAGGCACCGGGAATCGAACCCGGGTCCTTGGGCACAGCAGGCAAGCATTCTTACCTGCTGAGCCACCGTGGCCCACCCTGCACAGCTTTTGCAGCTTAAATACCATTCATGAAGCGTATTTAGTTTAACTTTAGTCCTCAGCTTATACTTGGTGAGTAATATATCCCAAAAACCAAGATTAATGATGGAGAATACTAACCTGATGACATCTTCCAGCTTGCAGGTCTATCCACATGGGACCCTGGGATCTGTGGGCAGCCCAGGGCACCCTTCTTGCTTTTTGTTCTCTGGTTTCATAAAAAACATGAAACAAATAGAAACTGTGCTTGTTGAAAGTCCTGGCAGCTAGCTGCCTGTTTTTCTGTTGCAATATCATTACAATCACTAACTTGTCCCAAACCCTGAGGTTGATCTACCTTTGGAAATAAATACAGCAAGCAAACAAACCAAATCTCCCCATCCAAATCAGCACTGCAGGGCCTGAGATAGTTGAGGGAATTAAATCAGCCTTCTACTAGCCAGTGACACGGCATTATTCACTGGCTATAAATTTACATCCAAGGTGTGCCAGGCAGGAGTGGTTACTTTCAAGGTTGTTTAACTGTGGGTTGAATCTAATTATAATGTCAATATGTTAAATCCCTAACTGGTGGGTGGGGTTAAAGGGGATGCAGTGCCACAGGACATTAGATTTTGCCCCCCAGGCTCTGAGTTAATCTGTTTAAATCCTCAATGTAGGCAGGACATTTTACAGGTCAGTCTGTACTAGAACCAGATTACACTCTGGTGGCTAATTGCACTGATCGATTACAATTTTCCCCGTGATTTTCCTTAAAGGTAAATCATCATGAGAATGAAAGAAACTGCTAAAAGTGAAACCAAAATGTATTTATGGAGCTGGCAAGGAGGTGGTGCCGAGGGGGAGGGAGAGTCTTATAATATTTACTTGTTTATCTGCCTAAGTGTGTCCACCTAATCTGCCACTTGGTGGAGTTATTAACCAAATGCTTGCCTTCGTTGGGATGGCTTATTCTAGAAGCCCAACATATCTACACTAAGCTATCTCACTTGCCCGAGGAACTGTGCAAGTGCAGTGTGATGATTAAAAGATATGTGACTGGTCTTTCGCATTATTTAAAACTGGAGATGAAACCTGAAAATCATGCATTACAGTTAACTTGAAACAAAGCAGGGAACAAAAACAAACAAAAAAGTGCTACCCGTGTTTTAAATCTCAAACTTACAACATGCCAGTGAAATACCAGGTCAGCTGAAGTTGCAGGCCAGCTGAAGTTGCACAGAAGGCAATTCTAACTCCTGCGGACCTAAGGAGATGATTCCCCCAGATATCTATCAAATCAGGCTCGAAATATTGCACCCTTCAAATGAAAACTTTACTTATGACCCTAAAAGAGCAATTGCTAGTCTTGGTCTCTCTGCAAAGCTCCAGACCTGCATATGTTCAATTGCCCACTCAACATCTCCATTTGGATGACTAATTGACTTGAGAGAAAACTCAACCTTAATCTGTCCAAAGCAGAACTCTTGATTTAGCACCCACCTCACAACCCTTTTCCTCTCCAAGTCTTCTCCATACCATTAATGACAATACCATACACTCAGTTGTTCAGGCATCCTGATTCTTTTCTGTGTTTACACATTTAGCCCTTCAATAAGTCCTATTGGCTCTACTCAACATGCAATGGAGTAAATGGAAATCTGGCCATTTCTCTCCAGTCCTACTGCCACCATCCCAGTCCAGGCCACCATTATCTCCTACTGGGAAGGGACTTTATAGTTCTGCTCCGAAACAACAGCCAGAAAGAACATGTAAGAATGAAAATTGGAATATTATACTCCTTTGCTTAAAACTCTCTAATGTGTTTAGAATAAAAATCCCAAGTCATTACCTGGGCCTACAAGACCTGACCTCATCCCTGCCTACCTCTTTAATCACATCTACTACTTCTTCCCCTTCATCTTTGACCCTTCCAGGTGTCTGAGGAATGGGTTTTGCCCATGTCCCTTTATGGCTGGCTCCTTCTCGTCATTTAGCGTCTACTCATTGAGAACACTCCCTTCACCTGCAAACATTACCAGCTGACAGGCGCACTCTATCTACTCTATCTATCTCTCTCTCTGTTATCTATTCACTTTCTATTTAGTAAACGTGTATATTTATACAAAAACTATGCATCGAATATAGGAATCCCATTTACCACCCTATTATTAACATCTTGCATTGGTATGCATGCAACATTTGTCACAATTGATAAAGGCACATTTTTATACCTGTACTATTAACTATAGTCTATGGTTTAACTTAGGGGTCACTGTTGGTGTAGTGTAGCTGCATGGATTTTTAAAGAAATTTTTATTCTATTAGCATATGTACAACCTAACATCTCCCCTTTTAACCACATTCAGATATATATTTCAATGCTGTTAATTATGTTCACAGTGTTGTGCTACCATCACGACCATCCATTTCCAAAATTTACAATCAACCCCAATAGAAATCATGTACAAATTAAGCATTAACTTCCCACTCCCTACCCATCCACCCCCTAGATCCTGGTAACTTATATTTTAGATTCCAACTCTATGAGTCTGCTCATTATAATTAGCTTGTACCAATGAGCTCATATGATATTTGTCCTTTTGTGTCTGGTTTATTTCACTCAACATAATATTCTCAAGGTTCATCCATGTTGTTTCTTAAAACAGAACATCATTCCTTTTTACAGCTGAATAATATTCCAACATACGTACATGCCACATTTTGTTTATCTATTCACTTGTTGATGGACTCTTGGGTTGCTTCCACCTTTTGGCAATTGAGAATAATGCCACTATGAGCATGGGTGTGCACACATCTACTTGTTCATTTTTTCTCCCCACTTCAATGAAAGCTCACTGATTGTGGGGACTTTGTTTTGTCATTTTTGTATGCTGGGTCAAGAACAGCGCTGGAACACAGTCGATGCTTAATGAAAATGAATGAAAAACATCTGAAATGCCAATAGCCTTGACGAGAAATGAACTTAGAATATTAGTCACACTAATTAAATTGATTCGTAAGGAGAAACTTTGTTGGTGTGTAAACATCAAGCTGCCATTGTCAAGTTCATTGCTTTTAGTCTTGTAGACTAGATATAGCATTCCTTCTATAGGGCTCATTGTAGGTTTCTAAGATAAATGTTATCTACAAATTGCTTTGTTCCTACATTGTGAAAAATGAAAACTCGGTAATTTCTGTTTGAGCTTTTCTTCCAAGATGCAAGTAACTATGAAATACCATCTATTTTTCCATTGGTCATGAAATAGCATGAGAAATCCAGTCAATTTTTCAAGGTCCTGTGTATCATTTTAGTCACAAGTACTTTATTCTAGAAGAAAACTACCTTGAAATAGTTGAGAAATAGAAAATACCAAATGTCCATTTTTTATACAACTCTAATTCAACCTAAAATATGTACTAAATGCCTATTATGTGTTAGATATTTTTACTGACTTTAATAACATCAAGTGGTATTATAATTCCAATTTTTGGATCAGGATATTAAAGTTCAGTGAGGTTAATTACTCGCTTGAGGTTACATGGTGGAGGAGCTGGTATTTGAAACTGCCAGCCTAATGCTTTCTACTCTTTTCTTCAGCCTGCTTTTGCACAACATAAACTACATAAAATCTTGATCCTAATTTTTTTCACTCTATAATGGATAAAATTAGAAAAGTAGCGCTCTAGGGTACATGGGTGGTTCAGTGGTAAAATGCTTGCCTTCCATGAGGGAGACAGGGTTTGAGTCCCAGACCATGCACCGCCCCACCCCCCAAAGGAGCCCTCTATAGGGGATAAAACATTGGCATGGCATGGAGGTAGGAGAATGGACATTGCTTCCAGTTGTGCCCTCCCCACAACCCATGGTCCCCTCAAATGATGTGTGCCCTTTATTCAGTTCTTTCACCTCTCTGGGCTGGTCAAAATGGGAGTTCTCCTCAGTGGAGTGAGGAAGGTGCAGCTTTGAGGAGTGGTGAAGGGGCCCACTCCAGTTGTGCACACTTCCTTTCAAAGCACCAGCTTAAACTGAAGAGTAGATGTACCATACTTAAGCCCGACTCTCCTCCGAGTTCCGTATCCAGCTGCTTACATGGTATTTCTCCATTTGTGTAATAAACATCTCAGACTTTGCAAGGTTCACAGTGGACACTGGATTCTACCCTCCACCACTCCAACTCTCTCACAAACCGACACCTCTCCTGGGCTGCCTGCAGGCAACACCCACCCTCTGTGGCTCTCATAAACAATCTGGGTCCCATCGCTACTGCCTTTCCTCATCCCACTTTCTCTACTCCAATCTCTCAGCAAGTCTTTCAGTTTTTCCAAAATACATCTCGATTATGCTCATCCCTCTCTACTAGAGAGCCATCCTCATCTTTCACAGAAACCACTGTAACAGCCTCTTAGCTCGCCACTGCTTCTAGTCCTTGCGATCTCATAATCCAGTTTTTGCAGAGCAGCCACATTATTTCACTTCTGCTTAAAATTTCTCAGTGGCTCCCAGAACACTTAGTCTAATGCCTCTCCACGGCCTACAAAGCCTTGCATGATTTAGCCCGTGTTTGGATCCTGGGATTTACAGACCCCACAGGTCCTGTGAATTTAGGTGGGAACAATTTTTATAACTTCAAATTGAAATTTTGCATTTCCTTGAGTTATGCAGAAAATATCAGTGGTATTAGCAGTACCTGTGACTCTGTCACCAGTAGAAATAGCACATTACAACTGTTGGAGATATCTTGAAATAGTGCTACTTAAAGTTAGTTATTATATCTTCCATGAAATCTTGTTATTTAATTTGTTAATAAAGAAGCACTTACATTTTATATTGCAAGTTTGTTTTTTAAATATTTTGATAACAGTATTTAAAAGTAATTGGTTTCCTTTGCATTCCTACTTTTTTTTTTTTTTGAGTGCATGGGCTGGAATCCAACCTGGGTCTCCTGCATGGAAAGCGAGCATTCTACCACCGAACCACCATTGCACCCTGCATTCCTATGTACTTTATTTTATGCAATTAAAAATATGATTCTGAAAAGTGATCCAGACTGATCCACGGACCTCAAATCTCTGACCTTCCAGGCAATGCTCCTCCACAGTGCTTTTTCCTGTTCAAAAATACCAAACTGAGAAGTTTCTGCCTCAGAAACTTTTAAGCAGCTGTTCCCTCTGCCTGAAACTCTTCTCCCTGCAGCTTGTTCTTTCTCATCACTCATATCTCTGCTCCACTGTTACCTCTTCAGAGGAGACTTCCTAAACCACAACACAGATCCTTGCCCCCCTCATTCTATACCACAACAACCTGTTTTTAATTCCTTTATAATTTTTTTCACTATCAGAAATGACAGTGAAAGTAGAAGTAAAATGTAGAAGGTAAGCTCTAGTAGTATACAAAACTCTTCTACACCTATCTACAGCTAGCTAAATTCCCCTTTCTTAAAACATCAGATCTGTGCTTGATAAATATTAACTGAAGATTTAAACAAGCCAAACCAGGGGCTTGTTTCTGGTAGAAATCAGATGAATATATTCATGCTACATATGCACATCCAGACTCTTCTAATCTAATACAGTAAATGTAATTTTTGCCCCAGACACATGCATAGTAGTTACTCTGGCATTCACAGTTGTGAATTGGCTGATTCATAAGTCATTTTCAAGGACACCTGGAGATTTCTGATGCTTTCTGGAGGACTTAGACCAATAAACCAATTAACAGGCTATAATGCTCCATAAATAGTATATTTGGGTCTGTGACATAATTTGGCTCTGACATTACTGAAACAAATGCTACACAAACTCACACCAACAGTGTGAAATCTTCCAAAGATCAGATTAACAGTACAGCAGGGTAAGATGGAAAATAATTTTACATATTCACTTACAACTTCAGATATAAGTAAAGTGGGAATCAATTCTCTGCAATTATTTTGGATCATCAATAGAAGTGATCACAGACAAATGGAGAGAGTTTATCTGAAATGTGAGAAGATACTGCAGAAATTATGCAGCACATGTGATCAGAAACATAAGAGGGGGTGGGGAGCTAGGAAACAGAAATTTCCAGAAGAAATTGATAGATAAAATGAACAGTGCCCCAAATAGAAATTATTTACCTTGGGAGACAGTGGATTCAGACCACTCAGTCTTTTATAAATAGAATACAAACATCAGCCCCCACTCCCCTGGCCTCTGCTTCATTTGACTCTTACTGAACACCCCTCTGGCCCTCCTCAGACCTCAGGTTGTCAGGTCACCGGTGTTTAATGCCCACTCTGCTGGTCTGCTCTTGAAACCCAGGTTTCTGCACATTCACACAATTACTTCCTGTAGAAGCATGAGATAATGGGGTAAAAGATGCTAGGACAGCATTCCAAGTAAGAACTCCAAGCCCTAGGACATTGGACAAAAGAAGAGACCATGACGAATAACACCAATAAGGAAAACAAATCTCCACTTTGATAACTGGGGATGGTAAAAGGAATATACAGAGAGAGATTAGATTCAAAATGGGACCACACTTAAAAATATGTGTCCCTCAGGTTTAGTGAGAATGTACGCAAACTATCCCAGCTGAGGACATTGGAGGGATCTTAATGAAATACAAAATACTTGTAAAGTAGAGGATAAAAGAGGCATACTGGGTTACATATTACGAAAGTCAGCAAGAATGGGAACACTTTGAGAAAGACGAAAACTTCTGCTAGATGGAAGAACAATTAGGATAGAAGAAATTTAAGATTTATGAGTCTTATAGTCCAGTGTTTTGCTGCCTAAAAGGGCCCCAAATATTTTGGAGGGCCTGGCTGACTTTCCTGACACTACAGCCATCTTAGCAGCTTTGGAACTCTCAGGGCTCCACTTGAAGAAATGGCCCAGGTTCACAAGCCACAGTGTGTATCTTATCTCTTTATCTTTGTTTGAGAGTTCCTGCTCTCAAATTTCAAAATGAGCCCACTCCCACTCAAGTAATTTGGAACATGCTAAGCATCCTAGGTCACGCTGTTTATGCTGTTCGTGATTTCCAAGATTTCAGACACGCTCCTCCTTAGCCTGCTTACTCCTACATTAGTTTCCAGTTCTTATCTAGGCCTCAGCAGCCATTTATTTCTATTGCTTCTCTGGATTTTTTGGATATCTTTCTTTAGGTATGCTGCCCAGAATATCAACAGGTCAGGTGAAGACATGCCCAGTGTTATATGAAGGGAGGGCAACATTTTCCATTTTGCTGGAGTTACTTTTCTTGATTATGTTCAACATTTGCAGACCATTTTGCTTCACATCTCATTAAACTGTCTTCAGGGAATATTCATAAGGGGTAATGGGCAACGGCTTGAATTACTTTGGGGCATGACATCAGGGACTGGCATTTACAGAAGGGTGAGCAGGCCACCGGCTGGATGGGCACAATTGCTGCCTGTGGGAAAGCTCTTCTCCACCTGGGGTACCACACTCATTTTTAGCTTGAGTGACCCGAGACATGTGCTCCTTGGTGACCCCATGCCAGAACCAACCCAACCACGGAAAAACCCAAGTTAATAACTAGCCCGGTCCCTGTATGTGTGTGTAATGGAATTCCATCTCTTCCTTCAAGACCAGCAAATCACAGCCACTGTCACAGCACTCTTTGGAAGCATAGTGCCATGTTCTCAGGGATGGGGAGTTTGCTAGTGGACACATAGGTCAAGTGTGGAAATGCTTTCCTTACTTCTTATACTTGAGATATTTTAAGGGTGCAAGAGAATTTTTTGGAAAATCTATGTGTTTCCTTGTAGTTTATGTATCTATTGCTCTAGCCTAGGATGCAGGCATGCAGAAAAATATATGACCCCCTTGAAACTGTTTGAACACTGAGTTCAAGCTTTTATCAGATTCTCAAAACTATCTGAGACCAAAGAAAGGGTAAGAAGTACAGTTTTAGAGCCTTTCCCTAAACTGTCTTAAGACACACTGTGGCTAGGCCAATTTTCTGAGGCTTGATGAATTTAAGAATTTGGGCAATAGGATTTGAATGCTATCTGACAATGCATCCTTTCCATTAGACTCCAGCTAAAAAATAAGATAAAATAATAGGAAAATTAAACCTAGGGCAGAAAATGTGAGATTAAAAAAAGTTAATTGTATATTTTTAGATGACCTAGAGCAGTAGAATCAAAAAAGTAATAAAATTAAATTAATGGGTTTAGAGGAAGAAAAATGCTCTTATGGAGCAAAGATGGCACACATTCAGATAATATTAGAAACTGAATGTACAAATGACTTCCATAAAATCGTAAAAAATGAACAGGGCTTCATCACATAAACTATGATAGAAAAAAGGCAAAAATTCACATAAACTATGATCAGAAAGAGGCAAAAATTTAAGAGGGAAAAAAATTATTAATCTCTCTATGCTGGTTTCCTCACTTCTAAAATGGAGATAGTAGGGGATTAAAGTGTCTAGAAACTGGCTCAGTGTAAAGGCCCAATAAATAATAACTATTAGTGGTGGTAGTATATTAAGGTAAACAGACTGAGACAAGGAGTCAGAAATACATTATAAGTATAGCAAGGAAGGATAAGATACATTTTCTATAAAATCTAAGATTGGAGCTTGAAATCATTATGCTAAATGAAGGAAGCCAGTCACAAAAGACCACATGTTGTAGGCTAACATTTATATGCGGTGTCTAGAAGAGGCAAATCTACAGGCACAGAAAATAGATTAGTGGTTGCCTTGAGCTGGAAGGATTGGGAATTGGGGAGGGACACCCAAGGTTTCTTTTGTGTGAGGATTCTTTTTGGAGTGATGAAAATGTTCTAAAATTGAGTGGGGTCATATTTACACGGTTCTGTGAATATACTAAAAGCCACTGAATTGTATATTTTAAATGAGTGAATTAATAAGGGTGTGGTATGTGAATTATATCATAATAAAGCTGCTAAAAGAAAGCCTTGGCTAAAATAAAAATTTGAAGAGTACTGTAGATTCCCCTATATGATCCTCCATCTTGTTTAAATTCCCTGTTGTAGATATCTCCTTTTGCTTTGCCATATACTCATCTAACTGGGTTATTTTTCAGATATACAGATATCAGGTATGTCCTACAAACACCTGAAAATGTGTGTAATTTTTTTGTGTGTGTATATTGATGAACGAATAACTTCTTGGTTTCAATATTAAAGTCCTTTATTTTAAGCAGATGAGCCAGTGTTTAGAAAAATAACCGCCACTCTATTCTTCCACCCCCCGCATCATCCAGCAGCTGTACTGTAAAGAGCAAGTCTACAGAAGTAAGCAAATGGTTAAGAAGGTCTACAACATTTTCCCTTCATCTCCCAATTCCTGCATTTACTGGTTCTTCCCAGATATAGGTCCTTGATGCCTGTAAGTTCCATTTT